>NC_031983.2:26090173-26690173 GCF_001858045.2 Oreochromis niloticus
GTAAATAATATAATTTAAAATATTTTAAGACATTTTAAACCATTTGTTTTTCTATTTTAATTACTGTTATCCATTTTGAACTTTTAAACACATTACATTCGGTCATCATAATAAATAATTTTAGCAATGACGACATGATCAGTGCAAGAAGGGCTTGAAATTTCTCAGCCTACGCAGGTTAAAAAGAGCAGTGGTTAAGTTACAGAAAGGTGTGTTATCACAGCGCCTTCAGGAACCCCTCCAGTATATCTGGGTGTGCTCTATAAGTACATGTTTTTCTTAGTGCGGGTATCAACATTTTTGGAGAGCAAAATGACCGACCTAAACAGACAGAGCATCAGTTAAATTCATTATCAATTCATTGTTTTGTGATTATCGATTGTAGCGACATCAGCGTGCCATGCAGATCTGTACTACCTCTACTGGTTTTGTTGTGTTTCGAGTCCTCAGTATTATCTGCCAAAATTGCTCTGTCAAGCTATTTTAATTTCAGTTTAATGCTAGCTGAGATTTACACAGACCAGCCTAATAATACCAGTGTTTGCTTAACTTGGCAGGCAGTGTTGTAATTATTCTTCTAGGATGGACTCCAGGATTTGTCCCCAAGCAGCCCTGCTGCCACTTTCTTTCTGAAGTTTTGCAAAAAGAGATGTCAATGCAGAGAAACAGCAGACATACCAAATGAAATTATATCAGCCCATAAAATTACATGTGATAACAGATTTATGTGCATGTTCTCTGATTTGACACCTGCAGCTCCCAGGCTAATTAAAAACTTTGTAGCACTCCTGATCAGGTGTTATATTTACTGATACCAGCTTTTATTGCAGCAGATAAATGATGACAGTAAATTTAGCATTATCTGCTGTACTTTAGTATTTCTTTAATTGTCAAGGCCTTGTTCCAGTCTTCTGTTCTCCTTCAGTATCCTGCACCATGACACATCGCCTCGGTTTAGTATTTTCTTATTACTTTGTATGTACTGTAGCTGTCCGTACGTTATACACATTGCTGTGTGTAGTAGGGGGACACTGCTTGATTATACCACTGCAGTTTGAACTTTGACCAGTTTGGCTGCAATGTGACGCTGGTGCCAGGGATTGTACAAGAATAGGCTGCATACAGTAATATGTGACCAGATCCAGTAGGACGTCGGGAATCAGGCTTTTATTTCTTTATATTTTACTAGCGAAAAAAAAAGGGGGAAATGGGTGCGGTGACTTACTAAACCATGTATAAACATAAATCCAAATAAAGTATATAAGACAAAAACAGAGTTTGTACAGTTCTAATGAGCTTGGGAGTTAATATTTGGTTCGACCACCTTTAGTCTTCAGCACAGCCTGAACTGTCTTAGGCCAGCTTACTTGCCTGGAATAGTTCTCTGGGCTTTTTGGAGTACATTCAAAGCTCTTTTTGGATATTGACTGCCTTTTGTTCTATTCTCAGTCCTGATTTTGCACTGCTTAAATATTGAAGTGTTCCTGTGTGTATTTTTTCTATACAGGTATGCTTTTACTGCATTGGCAGTGTGTTATGCTAAAAAATGAAGCCTTTGGTAATCCGATCCCAGTGATTGTTTTAGCATTTTAGCCAGTGATCCCAATATCACTGGCTAATATGCAGCCCCAAACCTTTCAGAGCGACCTCTGTGCTCACCTCCTCTTTAGATACTGACGATCGTTTGAACCAATAATTTCAAATTTGGATTAATATTTCCACAAGACCCATAGCTACTGATTTTCAGTCTAGTTCTTATTTGGCAGACCTCAGCCTATGTACATTTCACCTTCTTACGAATGTCTTTTTTCCACCAAGATCATTTCCAGTAAGGCTTTGGTAGTGGACTGATGAATTTAAGTGGCAGATGTATATCTCAGGTCATCATACTTGAATGATTCATAGCTCAATGTTACATGGTTTATATATCTGGACTGAAAATGATCAAAAAAGCAATCAATGCCCAAAGAAAAAGCCCAGAGAACTATTGCTCAAGACCTCTTTTTAAAAACTGCATGAAAGTCTGGCTCCTTGGAAACAGATTTATATAAATATATATATATACATATATATATATATATATATATAACCATTGATTTTACACAGAATCTGCTCTCTTTATGCACTTAAGTGGAAAATGGAGGAGATAATGATGCAAGGTTAAAGTCCTTGACCACCCGAATGTCTCGGTATTATCTAAACCTTGAATGCAGAGCTTTGTTTTCCCCTCCCCGCTCTCGTGTCCTGCAGCTGCAGTCCTCCCTCGCTCCTTGTCTTCACATTAACTTGTGGACGTTATTCTTGGCAACAAACATGGCTACAGCTGGAAAGGTAAGTGTAATTTAACAAATGAGTTATTTGGCAGTATCTGCATTCAACATGTGTCGTCTTCATGCATTTCTCCCTGTATTTTGCCCATTTTTTTAGTTGTAACCTCGCTTTAAATGTGGGAAAACACAAAAAATATTTCAAGCTGATTTTCTTTTCTACCAGGATTACCAGTTGCTTAAGCTTAAATTCCTCTTTCCCTGTGTGTCTGTGATTCCCGTTTGCCCCAGTTACATAGCACATGTCCTTGGCTCAGCACACAGTTTAAACATATTCAGCCACTTTCTGTTGGTTGGTTAAAAAAAGCAGTAAAGGAAAGCCAATGTTTACGAATCCCACACAAACCATACTTATTGCTGTAGATTAAAAAGAAATGTATCAACTGAAGAAAAGCAAATCAGCGTAAAAGAATACAGCAGTAATAAATCTTATGTTTGCCAGATAACTGTTGTGTGGACTTTGAACTGCTGATCATTGCTTCACTATGTACTTTTTCTTTTCTACTGGAGCATACATAGGTGAGGAATGAAAGCCTTTCAGGCTTAACAGCTAATTTGACAGTTAAATATCCCTCTCTGAGTGCAACGTCATTTACAACACTAAGGATGGAGACATAATATAAACGTTCTACTATGTTATAGCACTTTGTAAGATAGTTGTGTAGCTGTAGCACACACACACAGAGACACACAAAAGTGTTGTGTGTGTGTGTGGTCATTCTCTTGACTTCATACCATTTGCAAAGACTTATCTTGGGGCAGATTTATTTGAATGCACTTCAGATTATAGATTATCACAGTTCAGAAGTTAAAGAATTTCAGTGTTTGTAGCTTTGTAGCAAATGCCATACTTGGAAGCTTTTTCGTCACTGCCTTTTAGGTCATCAAGTGCAAGGCAGCAGTAGCCTGGGAGCCCAACAAGCCTGTAGTGATTGAGGAGATTGAGGTAGCCCCACCTCAGGCCAATGAGGTTCGCATCAAGGTAGGAGATGTCCACCTTCAAGACTCATATTTATGTGTCTTTGTTTTGTTACATTTTTTATTACTTTATTTTGTCCTTGTGTTAAAAACAGCTTGCTTGATGCAGTTTGGAAGGTCCATTTAATGAAATGTTGGATAGCATGTCAGTGTTTACAGTCTTTAATGATTAGCTTTTGTGCAGATTGTGGCCACCTCGGTGTGCCACTCAGACCTGTACCATCTTTTCGAGAGTATGCATAAAGATGGCTTCCCAACTGTCCTCGGCCACGAGGGAGCCGGCATCGTTGAGAGCGTGGGGCCTGGAGTTACGGAATTTCAGCCAGGTCAGTTTTGAATTCCAAAGAGTCCTATCAGTTTCATGTGTTCACAGCCAAGCCAGTACATGTCTGCTTAATGGGATGGGAAAAAATACAGTAACCAGTAAGTCTTTTTTTACAATCTAAATGTTTGCAGTTTCTCTTTTGGCAGCTTGGTACAACTAAATGTTTAAAGCAGTTGGATCTTGTGGTCCAGGCCACTCAATCATAATACTTATTAGCAAATTAAGTAAATATTCTCCATCGACTGAGCTCACGCAGCTCAAGAATAACAGCATCAGCAAAGCTTCTAAAAAGAAGCATGAGAAATATTCTGTTTGGTTTCACTGTTGTTTTCTTTCAGGAGACAAGGTGATTCCTCTTTTCCTCTCTCAGTGTAAAGAATGTCACTTATGTAAGAATCCCAGGACCAACCAGTGTGAGGTAGCATGGTGAGCACTCATCTCCTGTGATCCATTTTATCTTCAGTTTTGTTCATAGACTGTTAGACCATTAGACACGTGCCTTTAAAAAATGTTGTTTTTAATTGTAACATAAGTTCTCTTGTTCAGGACGAGGATTAATCAGGCCATCATGGCTGGAGTGGAATCCAGGTTTACCTGTAAAGGGAAGAGGGTGCTGCAGTTTATGGGGACCAGCACCTTCTCTGAGTACACTGTGATCAATCAGACAGCTGTGGCTAAGATTGATCCTGCTGCTCCTCTGGACAAAGTCTGTCTTCTTGGATGTGGGATCTGCACTGGATATGGGGCAGCTGTTAATACTGCTAAGGTTTGTAGTTTGGGCTGTGGGAATTGGAAATGCTCTTGTTCTCTCTTTCAGAGTAAGAAGTTCATACATAATTTTGCCTGTTTTTGGAAGTGAACCCTGCAGTTGTTGCTGCTTAAATCTTTTAAGTGTGTCTGTAGAGGCCCTATGTCATGTCAGGGCACTTTAAACCAATGTAGGAAGAGCAGATGTTTTGACATTTTGCTGGTCTGGAGGATTCAGGTGTACATTAACAAAATGCCAAAATCTTGACAGGAGCAGATGTCACCCCACAGAAACTGAAAAAAACCCAGGCGCTACATCTCAGATTGTACAGACCTCAGATAGCATGTTACAGTTGAGGCCAAAATTATTACCCCCCCCCCCCCCAATGAAATTAGACAACACTCTTGATTTCAGTATGAAATTGACCATTAATTAACAACAAGTGTTTTTTTCCCCAACATTAACAATGTCCACTATAATTAGGATATTTTATTGATGCACCGAGTTGAAACAAGAAAGGGCAAAAATGAGACATCCAAAATTATTGGCCATAATTAGTCAGTACTGTACGCTTTCTGAGCCACAACTGACAACAATCTCTTAGAGTAGGTCTTTACTAGGTTGTCTCCATTCCTCCATTGCAAATTGTTCGAGCTGGTCCAAATTGCATGGTTTCCAAGCATGGACATTCACTTTGAGCACTCGCCACAGATTCTCAATAGAATTGAGGTCTGTGCGGGCCACTCCAGGATCTTGGTTTTGGTGTCCTTGAGGAACTGTTGGACTAATGTCGATGTATGTTTTGGGTCATTGTCTTGTTGCAAGACAAGGTGATGCTGATTGAATGTCGTTAGGAAGCCAATTGGCTGCGCAGGTGTGATTTCAAAGCTGATTGGTTAATTACTGTAGGTGTGTTTTGAAAGCAAACATTCACATGAGGCTAATATTTTTGACCACCCCTTTTTTACTATATTTGATATAAAGCAAGCCTAAAAATATTTTATATTACAAAATGTACCAGAAGCTACCAAATAGCACTGGTGAATTTTGATTATATCACTGCAAACATTGGGAAGAAGTTTAGGAAAATGTTCCTTAATTCCTGGGGGGCTAATCATTTTGGCCTCAACTGTAAATGCTAAACTTTATGACAGCACAATTTAAAAAAAAAAAAAAGAAAGACTCATAAAGTGGAGCTTGTTTAGAGAGTTTGCCAGTAGAAAGACTTTTCTCCCTAAAAAGAACACAGAAGTCATCTGGAACAATGTCCTTCAGACAAACAAGGCCACATGAGAGATGTGTGGCCATAATAGAAAGCACCACACCCGGTATCTCAACCTCACGTCTCCACTATGATGTCTGCACATGACGTTGTGATCTGTAGTGAGAGTAGGAAACAGGTGGGAGTGAGCTTGTAGTGGTGGGGGCACTTTCTGGAGAGAAGATGAATGAATATCAGCAGAACCAAGACAGAATACATGTGTGTGGATGAGAGAGAGAGACAGGTGGAGAGGTGAGGTTGTGAAGAACAGAGTTTGTAAAGGTACAGGACTTTAAATACTTGGAATAAATATGCAAATGTATGGTTAAGGAGAGACACTGTAATTTGATTGTATATACAATGACTATAAATACATTCATTCATTCATTCATTCAATCACCCAAAGCAGCAGACAAGAGAAGAGAAGAAGGGTGGAGTGAACAAGAACAGGGTCGGGGTGATTTGTGACAGAAGGATAACACCAAGAGTGAAAGGGAAGATTTACAAGATGGTGTATGGTAGCACTAATAAAAATACAACAAAGGTGTTAAAAGTTTCATTCAGACGATTGAACAGTTGTATCTACATGGTGTGCGTGATATCAATGCTGACTTCAGTAAATGCTGATGGACCTGTAGCTTTTTGCCTGAGGAAAAAATTGAAAGAATTTGTGTGCTTGGTGGTACTGAGTCCTTTTCAGTTCAGTTCAATTCAGTTTTATTTATATAGCCCCAAATCACAACAACAGTTGCCCGAAGGCGCTTTATATCATAAGGTGAAAACTCTACAATAATACAAAGAAAACACTGAATGTCTTCTGCAGGCAATGGGAGGTATGGATATCTTCCAAAATAAAGGGACATGCATTTGTGATCTTTTCTGTTGTTTTTACAACTCTTTGCACAACCATATTTCCAAAACACACAAATATTCTGTAGGTGAGGAAATTCTCAAAGGAGGAACTATAGAAAGAGCAGATGTGGTTAAAGATGGACCTTCTTGAGCATCGTCAGGAAGTAAATGAATGCCTGCAAAGCAGTGTTGTAAAGAAGGTTGGGGCAGAGTTAATCCACACAAATGTGAGAGACTGATAAAGTTATGCATAAACGGTTAATGCTGTAATGGTGGTTCTACAAGCTATTGAAGTGGACTACATAGAGCTCAGTGAAAACTCATGTAGTCGTGATCATTTTCACCACTGTTAATTCTTTTTAAACCACACCATGTGTTACGGCAAAGTTAAGTTTGATGCATGAAGACTTTACAATGATACTCACTGAATAAGGGACAAGGTGCATGATGATACTCCTCCATTGTTTGTGTTATGTCACTCTTGGAGCAGAGATAGCAGCTGAAGGTCACAACATACAAACATGCTTCGGCTGCCACAGCACAACTACATTTTCTTCTTTCTTTGCATTTCAAGTATTTTGTTTTGCACATAGCACCTCACTCTGTCTTGGGTGTAATTCGTCTTTTCACAAGTTTTGGTGCCGAGTCATGTCATGTTGCATTTCTATTGGTGGTTTAGTAGATGCAGGCTATAGCCAGAGTCACACTGAGATATTTTATCACTAGCCACAAGATCATTTGAAGGCCAGTACTCTGAAGCTCTCTCACTGTGTGAGGTAGGATCTTTGTTTTGGTGCCACAACCAAAGATATCAGGATTTTTTCCATACTAAAGTTGGCCCAAAGTTTCCCAGCTTAACATCAAAAGGTCAAACTCATAATCACCTTATCAGGAAGAGAGTACCCAGAGTACACAATATGTTATCACTCCCTGTACGAGGACAGAACTGGTCTATTGAAATGGCATTTCTGCATCATTAAAAATCTGCTCTCACAATATTTCCAAAGCCGGGAGAATAAATTGAGCCATTTTTGTGACTTAAAACTAAAATCAAGATTGAAATGCTTTGGCAAGAGTTACCACTCATTAGAAGATACAGAATATTTCCATGCATTTTGTTTCTACATAATAGAACTTTACTATACCCAGCACAAAGTGACTAAGTCCCTCATCTTGTAGGTTGAGCCGGGCTCCACCTGTGCCGTGTTTGGTCTGGGAGCTGTGGGTTTGGCTGCAGTCATGGGCTGCAAGGCTGCAGGAGCCAAAAGGATTATTGCTGTTGACGTCAATCCAGACAAGTTCGAGAACGCCAAAGTGTTTGGAGCCACCGACTTTGTGAACCCCAAAGATCATGATAAACCTATCCATGAAGTGCTCACTAAGATGACCAGTGGAGGCGTGGACTACTCCTTGGAATGTGTTGGGAATGTGCAAGTCATGGTAGGGAGATTTAATCTAATGTGGTTTAAGAACATAAGAACATGGAGCATGAAATAAAGTTAACCAAGCACACTTTTTTTTCTTAGCATTTAAAATGTAATAATTGATTTTAATTATTGAAGAAGCCCTTTAATCTACTGACTCTGTGCTCTTTTCCATCTAGCGCAGTGCCCTGGAGTCTTCTGCGCAAGGTTGGGGTGTCAGTGTGATTGTTGGATGGACAGACTTGCATGACATAGTTATTCGGCCGGTTCACCTCATCTCTGGACGTACGTGGAAGGGCTCCATGTTTGGAGGTGAGATCAGTCTATTTTACATCCTGTGAGGCTGTGGGAGTGTGTGGGTGTGGTGTTTCTCTCTCTCTCTCTGCCCTCGCTCCAGGATGCAGCTGCTGCTCATTCCCTCATTCAGCACCTGGACCCAGTCAGCAATTAGCTCTCAGATGTTATATAGGTTAGGGAAGAACCGCGTGGTACAGGTTTTCTCTTTGTCTTTACACTGATTGTCAGGGAATGGAGAGGTACTATGGTGTGGTTGTCCTTGGTGCAGTTTGGAGTTGTGGGAGCAACTAGGGTGGGCCTCAGAAGTGCATTATTCTTTGTTGCTTGTGTGTTCTTCCACCTTCTTTAGACACATAAGACTGAGTTGTGACCTTTTTCTTTTTTGCAACATCGCTTTATTAATAAGAACGATCTCTTTGAATTGGGATTGTTTATAAGAAGAACTTAATACTCACCATACTGCTTTGTTTGGCTTCCTTCTCGTTCTTTCCTGGTCCTGTTTTTACTGTTCCCCACAACTACCCCTTGACCTTAAACTGTTACGTCCCCACAAATAACTATTATCACTGACTTATGAATCACAAATAAAGCAGCTTTAAGTTTACATGTGCTAAAATGTGGCTCTTATTTTAATTTTGCGATTCAGGATTTAAGAGTAAGGACGGCGTCTCCAAGATGGTTAAAGACTACCTGGACAAGAAGTTGAAAGTGGACGAGTTTATTAGTCATAACATGACTTTGGATCAAGCCAATGATGCCATTGAACTCATGAAGAACTGCAAATGGTAGATTTGCCTTTCACAGCTGAAGAAAAACACAAGTTATTATTTGCAAAAGTGAAACTCAGTTTTCTTCTCTCTTTCCACAGCATCCGGGCGGTCATGAGTGTTTCTCCACCATAAGACCACTGTGCTGCTTCCAGCAACAATAAATCCAGTAGTGTATCACTACAATCAGCTTAAATAGTTCAGTGAATTCCTCTGTGGACGTTCATATGAATTCATATAAGCAAAAAATAAAAATGCAACTGTGTTTATGGATAAATAAAAATGGCATGAAACAGATTAGTCTGTGAGACTCCTGATTTGTTTTCTTGTTTTATTGGTTTTTATGTCATTAAAGTCTGTATGATGTGTGTCTAGCTAAGATTTACACAGCGCAGCCTAATAATATAAATGTTTGCTTTACTTGGCAGGCTGTGTTGTAATTATTCTGCTAGGATTGATGCCACAATTTGTCCCCTAGCAGTCCTGCTGGTTTCTTGTAGAATTTGTGATAAGAGAGAGGATACTGCAGCAATTTCTGTCGATTCAAGTGACAAAGCCAGCCATGCTTACCTCTATGACTTGGCTCATACAAGAACTACAGGGTAGACCTTTATGCCAAGCAACAATGAAAGCTTAAATGAATGAATAAAGTCACTGTGTTTGCTCAACACCAGAAGGAGTTTGCTGGTATCATTTTTTTCTGTGTGGCACAGATCCACACTTTCTCCCTTGCTCCTCCTGATCACTTCTCTGCCTTCCTGTTAGCAGCTCGGCCCGAAAACTTGCCTTGAAATCTACCTACCACCCACCACCTTGTAATATAGCCATTACAAGATAAAGCACCTGATGCAATAAAAATCTTTGGTTCTGGCTTTCATGTGTAAGTGTGTACTTTGACACATTCACAAGATAGCGACATATACCAGCCAGCTAAGAACTGCTACAGACTGGGCGCACACATAGACAGCAGTCCAACAGCAGAACAATGTCAGAGCGAACTGTCCAGCAGGAAAGTCCTGGAAACACTGCTTTGAAAAAAAACTCCAGATCCAGCTTTCAAACTATGCAAATCCCAATCTAAACAAGCATCCACTTGTTGCACTGGAAAAACACACATCCACCTAATCCATAACCAGAGATAGGAAGCCACAGTATCCACTGCACATTATTAGGCAGGTAGTTTTAATGAATACCACTCATTTGCTGCACTTTCTTCAGACTATTTTGGCAATGGTGTTTTTCAGCTGCTTTCCTAAACTTCTCTGTTTCTGCTCAATTAAGCAAAAAGTCTGTTGCAGTCTGGTGTTGACAATAGCAGCTTTTAAAGTTTCCACCATGCCCTTCTTATCAGGTGTGACTTGTCTTGACACTCTGATCGCTTGTTTTCAATTTATTTCAGTTGTGAAGCTCAGAAACGTCAGAAAACAAATGCAAACTTTCCTGCATCGCTTCAAACATTTCAAAAGGCCCGGTGGCAAGTGGAATATGATCTTACCAACTAACTGATCTCGTCTAACTTTAACTGCATACACAGTGAAGTTTCAGAAAATCTTTCTCTAGCTCTGTAAGGCGATAGACACAAGGATTTTTCATTTTGAAGTAAATATCAAATGAACAGTAGCAGGTTTCCAATCTGGCAGTCTGCACAGGTAGGGTGGATATACTCGTATTAGTTAAAGCAAACATCAGTGCAAACAGTTTACAGGCTCCAGAAAGTTAAAAAAAACAACAACAAAAAAACAAAAAAACTTTATTAAAATACAACTAGTATTGTCAACCTAACAATCATTAAGTATTAAACCTCCCAAAAAACAAAACAACCCAATTAAATTTTTGTTATTCAAAGCTGGACCACAACTCTGTAATCCTAAACCAATAATCCTGCAAAACATTCACCAGGACCTCGACAAAGAGAGACTGGCCCAATTCCAATGCAGGCCCTACTCCCCCTCACTATGCACTTTCACTCAGTTTGCACATTCGTACAAGGGTTCACCACAGATAAGCTGATAGGAGAAGAAGATGAACCACTGTTTTGCACATTACTGATTATATCTCAACAACATTCATGCATGGAGTGGTTTTCCAATTAAAATGAGTATCGTGTACAAAATTAACCAAAGGAATTTCTTCCCTCTATAATAAGTTAAAACTTCAGACTAGTTTAATCATTCTTAGGCACTTTTGGTACATGAGGATAAAAATCTATTTGAACAAATGTAGCGAACCTTAAGGCAGGCAGCTATGAGTGAAAGCTTCGCAAATTATGCAGCTTGTGACAGCAGTCAAAATTTTAGCATGTGCATTTCAGAGACAGGCTAAGACTTATGCCTACAAGAAGCTATATCAGCTAAATGGGCAATACCAAAGGTACTTACTGTTTCCACAAAATAATATTTTTAGAAATTAAACATTTGACTTTTTTTTCTGTCAAACAAATATTTGGAAAATCTCATTTGATCCACCTTAATCAGCAGGGACTCTTTCAAAGAGGATCAAGAATTAAGTGATAAGCAATTTGGAATGAACAGACCTGTAGGAGTAATAGTCTTGGCCTCTAGAGGGCAGCCAAATATCAACCAGCCCATTGAGCTGAAAGCTGATACTGTTTGCTAAAGAACTCTTTGGTATTTTTAGCGCTTAATTAATGTTGCTTTGCTTAATGTTGCTTACATTATTTATCAGATAACCATGAAAGATGCAGCCATCATTTTCATGCCCCTCACTTACCCTAACCCTGCAGGCTGAGGGGTTGCCCTTGGCTGTGTTCTGCCTTGGGGCACTAGGCCTCGCAGGGATCATGGGCTCCTGCACAACTCACCATATGAAAAACATGATGTCATTTTAATGTCTTTTTTTTAATGAACTGATAGCATTAAATATAATTCTTGCAAAAAGCAATTTGCTGGGGTCCTACTGCCCAGGGTGTCACATGCAAAAAGTGACTTAAAAACACAGATCATGACTGCAAAGAGACACAAAGACGATACATAAAGGGGTTAAACTGTCACAAGAAGAAACAGGATGACTCGCCCAAGGTGCATCATAACTGTAAAGAGATGTAAAACAACTACAGAGACCCAAAAAAGGTGCAAAACAACCACAAAGAGACAGAGATCACTATGCAAAGGGACAACAAAATGATGCGAAGAAGAAATGCAGAACAGCAACCAGTTTCTCCTGGTTCAGAATTGGAATTTGTGGATTGACTATTCACATAAGCATGAAATGTCCATGCACAGTGAAGGCAGTGAGACTTTGTTACCTCACCGGACAGAAATCTGTGCAATTCTATTTCATTTCAGGACATTTGATGAAGAAAAATGGCTATTATGCTCACTGAATGAAACCAAATTTAACAGAAGGCGGAGCATACAAAAATAAGGCCTAGCTCCCTGTTTACTGTGTACGGTTATTAAACAATCTTACAAGTCTTTCTTCAAGTCTGTTTTATTTGAGCAATTCACAGTCAAGACAGCGCTTTGATCGGCATCCTCCCCTGAAGGAACACATACGAACGTATACACAGAGAGAACATTATGAGAGAGAAAAACAGAGGAATCAAACCCAGATTATTCAGAAGTATTCTTTGATCTCATCTGAATGAATAATAAGGTGATATGTGATTCTTGTTTTTTTCTTTTTTTAGAAACAGCATGGACATGGAAGCCTGTTGAAGTTGGAGAAAAGTGTGTCGAAAACACTGCAGATTAACTTGAGACTGTTTAAATGACTGCACAATATACCTTTCCTCCCAACATGTGGTTTCAGTTTTCTGTGTAGATTTCACCAGTGGATCAAAAATCTGTCATTCCCAGGATGTTGACTGCAGATTTATTACACATGCATAAGTGTTGTTGGAAACGAAACCAAACAATACTTGAAGCATTTGAATATTCTGATAATGAATGAGTTTCAAAACCCAGTTCCACATAAATGTACCAGCAAACACAAGAGACGCGGCTCGTTATTCTGCTTGTTTGTTATTTAGAAAGGAGGCTGTGGGAGAGCTGAAAAATGAGCAACTCTGAAATAATGGGTGTCCCCCAGGGCTCAGTCATGGGCCCACAACTTTTGAATCTGTTTATAAATGATTTTCCTACTGGTGGGAGAGAGGCTTCTCAATTTTAAAACAAAAAAAAAACAAACAGCTCCTATTTGAAAGACCAATTTCATAGTTTTTATTTTTAAAAAGAGAGAGTTTTTAAGTTCTTAGGCATAATCTAAGATCTTAAATTTAAGCCTCTAAAGAAGATTAATGGAGGAATTAATGCAGGACCTTTGTACTATATTTGACAAGAAATTAAATCTGGTTTCTCTGATCCCAGTATGACTTTTACAGTCAAAATAAAACTTTCCTGCACCCAAATTATTTAACAGAAAAGATTAAGATTATCTTCCCTGGCATATAAACATGCCTTTTTTATCACTGCAGGTGTGAACCCATTGCAAGGTCTTTAGATTAGGAAATTATGATTATAATAATATGCATTTCTTGCAATCACAGTATTTTGTCTCCTGTGTTGTTGAAAAGTCATCGCTCTCAGCTCGTAGGTTTAAGAGAATGTTTATATTTCTGTGTAGTTGCAATATCTTGTCTTTACTGTACATTGTATCAACTTTTAAATATTTAATTAGTTTTAATTTTTATACAGTTTATATTATCTAGCTTTCACATTGATATATTAGGTGAGCATCTATAAAACAACATTTTCCCCCCTGCCACTTATAAAGTATTCTGATTCAGTGTTGAATCTAAAACGCTGGTACATCGTAGCTGCAAAGCCTTTTGAAACCTGACATTACACATCAGCACTGATGCAGCTGCACAGGTATAAATACTGAAAATGGACATGGTCACTTTCTTAGGCTCTACAAAGATTCAATGCAGAGGTTTAATTAAGTGTACACAGATACACATAGTTTAAGTAGATGTCAGTGACAACTTTAACCTTATGACATCAGAATATATAATTTTTGTTTTCATTAAACCCGCTCCCGTATGTAGGCACTCATGAAACAAAGATACACATCAAATATTGCTTACATTTCTTTTTCCAAAGTATTGGGTCAGCATTATGATCTATATATTTAGAGGATTAAACAAAGATGGCCATTTCCCAGGGTTCATCTGTTTGATGCAACTGGCCTCTGTAAGCCCGACTTCATTCTCGAGTGATGCCCATCAGTAAGTAATGTGATTATGCCGTTCAGAAATCAAGTTTCCTGTGTGCTTTTACATTTCCACTCAGGAAGGTTCGTTATTTATGTATCCCTCGTCCCAATCTTTCATATTGTATGACAGTATGGGCTCAAACATCACCATCTACACACAATCACACACCTCACACGCTCATGAAATCAGACTGTGAAAATAATGGCTAAAAAGCCTGTCTGATGGGATCACTGTCACATCCTGAATAGATGGAATCTACTTTGAAAGGTTCAGTAATTTTTCTCCCTCAAAGGTCGAAGGTACATCTGGAATATCCAGAGGTATTTGGACATTTCAGCTTTCTCTGTAAAAGGCTGTGAACTCTCAAATATTACTGATTGAAATAAAATTAACAGAAAAAAAATATCTTTCCAATGAAGGAGGAGGGCTGGCTCAAAGCAAACCAGAGGTGTAGCCATTTTTATCTGGTTTGTTGTTTTTATACAAACCCAGTACTGTCAGGTAAATATCTCCACACCTGTGGTGTTATGTGCATTTATGGTATTGAGTTGAAATGATGTCATGGCTATAGACCGTACCTGGGTGTTTCTCCTGCACAACAGTTGGTCTGCATGCAGTCAAAATCAATAAATCTCTGTTAGCCTATTAAAGCAATCTATTAATTTTCTTGTTATTTCTGACCATTTGATTAACAAAATGAGCATTGCACTTTCGTAAATGATCCAAATTAAGAGGAATCCTGCTGACTTTCCTTTGGCTCTGGCTGAAAACCCATTTCTGCTGCTGGAATAATCAGTTTTAAACCAAGCCGCATTTTCTCCATCAAAGAAATTAAAAAGATTAAAGCTTGTTCCCAACTATATCATTTGTAGTTGACCGAAACATGTCAAAAGCCATATTCAAAGACTAATTTGACCTCTTCTACGTTTCTGTGGTGTTGAATTACAACCGTTTTGATGTGTTAGGCAAACACATGAAAGACTAAATTAAAAAAAGACTGTGTGCCTTTTTAGCTTGATGGGGTTAATTACTGTGAACCGCACAGGATTTTCTTCACAGCAGACATTTTCACTTGTCATGTGGGAAATGCACAGGTGTAATTAATATAAGAGAAGACTGTCAGAGAGGAGACGGTAGATGAGCAGCGTACACAACAAGATCCATTAGTAATGCTAGATAACTTACAAATGTGCAATTAGCACGAGGAAATGCTAAGCTTTTACTCTAGAAACCTTTCAAAGCATCAAACTGCACATGGGGACAAAACGTAGATGATAAAAGAGAATCAGAGTTCCAACTCTTAAAAACAGACAACGTCAAGTTTGTGGGACCAAATTCATTTCCAATGAATGAAGCAGAGGAAAATGCACTGAAAAATGATGAAATTGTGTAAGACTGGAGTAAACAAAGAGTCAAAAATCAAAATGATCATCACTGCCCTCCTCTGAGTTTAAAAAGGCATTACGGCTGAGAAGAACCCAAACTGTCACTTCCATTAATAAAAGGCTGCTAAATTAAGCCACTTTTGGGATTTTCATTTGCAGTCTACTGAAGGACAAACTCACCCACACACAGCTACAGAAGAGTCATTTATTACTCCATTAGAAGAAATACAAAGATGGCAGAGAAACTCTGATCACATTAGTCCTCTGAAAATATAGAAATACCGAATGCTGCTTCTTGCACGAGGAAAATCCCGTCATCGAGATGAATGGTGACTACTGCAGAGTAAAAGGAGAGGGGAGCCACCGATGGAGATAGCCGGCTAGTTTCAATTTCTAGATTCACATTTTAATTTGCTACAACGGGGCTATTGAAAACATGAGACACCAAAGGAGGACTTCTCAAAGCAGGGCCAAAAAGTCCACCACTTACAGGTTCAGGGTCTTTATTGTCTTTCTGGATAACCGCGCAGATGCTCTTGAGGCTACGTCACAATTCTCCTAGCAACCGTTGCCAATTTCCTCACCGGATGAGCACTAATAATAGCCACATTCAAGACATAACAATTAGGTTACAGCACTTTTACTGGACACGTCAACAGGTGAATGAGACGGTGACATAGTGTAGTCAGCTAATCAGCCTCGTCTTCCATTAAACAGTAAATCAACTCATCACCGATTGTTTTCTTTAGCTCTCGGGCAACTAAGGCAGGTTCATGGCCAAACTTTAATTTGATAAGCCTAAATTTTAAGTTGCTTGTTGGTTTTCTGTGGACTCTGTTTCCCTGTACTCTCTAGTATTGCTGGTTCTCCTCACTCCACAACCGGTAAATTTATATGACATGTGATTAAGTTAGCAGAGGTTGAGGGGGAAAAAAAGAAGCAAAGCATGGTGTACTAGTTGAATTTGCCCTGAGCTCCACCCACCACTGACAACAACAACTAGACAGCCTGTGACAGCTCTGGGCATGACAAGACCCAGAGGTGAGAACGAGCCTATCAATCCTGACCACTAAGCAAAACCAAATCTCATAAATACTTTTATATTTCCTCCAGAGGATACAGTTTTCACTAATAAAGTAATCCACATTTGATATAAGACACATTCAAGTACTTCCATTTACTTTGAGGAACCGATATTTAATTCAGAAAGCCATGAGAGCTACAGTTACACTGAGCTTCAGGAGCGGTGCCTCATGATTTTTCGATGTGCTGTGTGTGCGAATGTGTTTGTGTGTGAGCTGCAGAAGTGCTGGGTGTGTGTGTGTGTTTGGTAAAGTCCAGTCCTTGGTGCGTTCCTGTCCGGTCTACATTTGGCTGAGGAAATGAGCACGTCCGTTCTCTTCCAGACGGCGGGTGAGGATCTCGCAGCCGGTTTCCGTCACCAGCAGGGTGTGTTCGAACTGAGCCGAGCGCTTCCCATCTCTGGTCACCGCCGTCCAGCCGTCTGGCCACGTCTCATCTTGCCAGCCACCTGAGACATTACACACACGCACACGATTTCTGGCTTTGGCTTACACAACGTCAATTTAACAAAATCGACAAAACAAAGCCTCTGAGCTATGCAATGACTCACTGTTTACCTGTGAGATAGTTAAGGGGTTTAAAGTGTAATGACCCATTTTGGAGCCTGACTGGCTTTACACAATTTTACCCTGTAAGAATCTGTTAACAGCCTCAGCTTGCCCCAGTCTATGCTCGACTGTGAAGGTGATTTCTGAAGGCAACTTGGTTGTTTCGCTTTAAAGAAACAAAATAGTTTTATCTAATCAACTCATCTTAAAGGCTTCTGTTCCTAAAAACCAAGCAAAACACCATTTATGGTGTATTATGAGAACTACACTGCAATAAAGCTGCAAACAGAAACAAGTATTACAATGTTTAACTTGACATAGTATTCCAGTTTTAGTCTCTTGCTCTATGTAGTTTGCAAATTGTCTAATTAAGGCAGTTTTCTAACATATTAATTTGATCTATTTCTGTAAAGATTATTATTCATACAAAGGTTACACTCACCTTCACATATCATGGGCTCAATGGTGAACACATGGCCAGGCTTCATAACACCAACTGCTTTGTTTTCTGGGAAATTAAGGAGAACATAAATCATGCACATTTGAGTAATTAATGCTAACGCATTCAGCGCTAACCGTGGGAGTTACTCACTGGCATAGTGCGGCACATTGGGAGCCGTGTGGAAAAGTCTGTGGATGCCGTGGCCGCAGTAGCTGCGCACCACAGAGAAGCCGTTGGCCTGAGCGTGCTTCTGGATGATGTTACCCAGCTCTCTGTAGCGAATGCCAGGCTTCACTGAGGAAAAAACAACACGGGGCTTAGTTTACTTCCTGAATCACACACACTAATGTAAGTATTTGACATTGAAAACAACTATGTTGTTTCTACATAAATGTTTCAAAATGTAAAGTATTTTCCTATTTCAGGTTCACAAAGGTAATGTTGTGTTTGCCTTCAGCAGTCAATTGAATATCTTTGACTATTAACTGGACAAAAGACCAGACCAGAAAATAAAAATCAGATTAGCTGATAATCTTCCATAATGCATAATGTTCCTCAGCAGATGGTGCATCCCAGTTGCCATGCACATGTAGATGATCAGAATTTGCAATATCCTGGCCACTTTAAGGATTGCAGTTCACAAACTGGGTCACTGAGGAATGACCCATCAATTTCGACTTGCTCTGAAATGTAAGTGCTCTCTGGTGGCCAAACTCTGCTATGGCAACACCTATAATGCAAATTATTGTTATTCAATGACCTCAATATATTGATACCAATAATCCTAATAAGCTAATACTGGCTGATTTACCCAAAGCTGCGTCTTTGATTAAACAAGGGTAGATAAAATATCATCCAACACATCAACACAAAACACCACCATCGCTGTAAAATGTTAGAAAGACAGAAAGTGAGCCTACCAGAGTCAATGGCTTGCATAAGGCATTCATACGTAGTCTGAACCAGTTTCTTTGCTCCTTCGTCCACCTCTCCAACAAAGAAGGTTTCGTTGAGGTCGCCATGGAAACCATTGTGGTACACAGTGATGTCCACTGCGTGAGCGTGGGAAGACAAATATGTCAGAACCATTGTGTCAGATGACAAACCAAACTCTTTTATGTTTAACACAAAGGGAGCAATATTATGAATGACCTGCCAAGAGCAGTTAATAACAGTCGCTAGCAAGTTTTCAGAAAACATGTATCCATTTGCAAGGCAATACAAAATATCCTTTTATTAAAAAACTGCTGATAAAATTGGAAGTGCCAGTTTGCAAACTGGGACTTTTCCCCACTCGAGGAAAAATATAGACAGCAGAGAATCTGACTGGCAAAGCCCCACTGGTAGAGGTTAATGAAACTATTTGTCTTGTCGGGCCACGCAGCGAGAGATGAGTTGTTGGCAAGTACTCCATCAGACGCTCTGAGGGGAGTGGCGGATAGAAGACGTCGCCTTAGCAGAAATATTCATAAAGAGGCTAAAATTGGCCAAACTCCTGCTGATACCATTTTGGGATCTCAGTACAACCATTTGTCATCCCAATTCCCCTTTTATTTTCCCCCCACCTCAAACATTTACCTACATACAAACTCAAGCATTCCCAGGACTTTGCTAGACACTGGGAATATGAATACATTTTTAAACACTGCAGTATTAAAGCACACGATGGCAGTAAAGCAGGGACAGATATGAGAAGACGTGAGGCAGTGAACGCACCATTGAGGATATCTCCTTCTTGCAGGGGTCTTCTGTCTGGGATGCCGTGGCAGATGACTTCGTTAACAGACGTGCAGCAGGATTTGGGAAAATTGTAGTAGTTGAGAGGGGAGGGGTAGCAGTTCCTTGCTAAACAGGCCTGTCGAGACAAAGTGTGTACGTTACAGAGATGGCAGCAGTGCAACTACGGAGTACAAATGTAAATGTATGACAAATATTAAAGATCAACAATCCATTTTAAATGAGTTCATTTGATATATTTAACAGTTCAAACCAAAGTGCTTAAGCTGCTTACATGGCTGGCACTGACATGTGGATGCACTATAATGAGCCATAAGGCGAGTTTTTGTTTAGTCGATCCAAAAATGAGGCATTGTGTCATGTTTCAAAACAACGCACCAGATGCACAGCGTGGTCAATTTCTTCTGTTGTAACGCCTGGTTTCACCATCACGGCTGCAATGTCCAGAACTTCTCTTGCCAGCTGCAAATGGCACACGTGTCAAAACTGCACTGCAATAAAGGTTAGCTAAAAATGCACGCCTTGAAAGCAGACAGTCAATACTGATTGTTACCTTGCATACAACTCTCATGCCCTCAATGTCCTCGGGGGAAAGAGTCTTGATCTGTGACGTCCCCTTCAAGAACTGCTCGGACTCAGACATCCCTGCGGGAAGGAAACAAGGACAGACAACTGGCATCACTCACACGTCAATACTCAGTGAAACTGATGAGCTCATTCAGCCAGGATCTTGCAATAGCAGCTGCTGTCAGTCTATCAATTTCCAGACTGTCACTACTGGATTTACATTTTCCTGATTGATTTTGTTTTTCCATCACAAGTGACAACCAAATAAATCATCTGTTACTGAGAAGGCACAAGGCATTGTCATTCATACTATAATTTTTACAGTTACACTGTAATTGGTGCAACTGTAACTATTACCCCATGCAAGAATGTAGATACTTAAATAAAGGCAATGATGTTAATCCATACTGTCCTATGAGCTTTACCTTCAGTTGTCTCTGACTCCTCGCAGCTTCAACAAGTCACAGTACACAATTAATCCACCTCTAGACCATCAGAAAACATTCATTTGGTTTCAGTAGAAACCACTGTGTAAGAACAGGTGAACATCTGTAAAACTAAATAAATAAATAACTAACAAATACTACTCTCTATAGCAGAAGGCAAATCTACTCTCAGAAAGCCATGGCTAAAGTCTAAGCCCAGGGTGCGCTCTCATGATAAAAGTTTAATCACTACAAACAGGTATTCCTTGTTTTAGGAGATAAATGTTGTTTTTGATGTATCAGAGGAATAGTGAAGAACTACTGATGGTAGCACAGGAGTGCCACCTGGTTTAGTTTTGGTACTTTTAATGTGAAATCCTTGTGATGTTTAATTTTTTACTGCTTGTACAGCTACAGTCTGTGCAGAGGAGCTGCAAGGTATAAATCTGAAAAATAAACTCACCTCAGGTATGACCTCATGTATGATCATGAGGACCGATAGTATAATTAAATCCACTACAAAACCAAACCATCTTTCTCACAATATCAACAAAAATCACAAGTGTAAAAGTAGAATTGCATCAGATTGCAGTCTGTGTCTATTAGTTTGTGCTGGTGTTCCTAATAAAGTGTCCTGAGCGCATACCAAGCTGAACTGTTTTGATATTTTGCCAGCTTCAGCCCTAAACATCTAACAAGCATGAATGCATCTTGTGTTGCTATGAATAACTAGCCACTCCTATAAAGACTACACTACAGCTTCAGCACCTGAGCAGAGACAGGGTCTAATGACACTCACACCGTCGGCTCAGAAGAACAAAGCTCGGCAGCTTCTGTTATATGGAGAACAACAAAAGTGCAGGTCTCAGTGCAGCAGGTCAGCTTGGTAACGACCGATCCAACAAGATCCCAACATTTTTATTGGACTGCAAAATGCATACAAATATCTGTTGGTCAAAGCACCGTGTCATCAATAATTCGCTGGTCCATAATTTATTAACTCGACCAGATGAATGCTGGATGAATGTGAACAGTTGCCTAGCAACACAGACATGAGACAGATTAGTGTTTGACTCAAATGCTGATGTCCTTTTGACCTGATGAGGCCACAGTGTGACAATGCAAATCAATTGGACTTACCAACGCTTTGATACACCTGTTCTGAGAAGAAGCGGAGTATGAGAAAAGGACAGTGTGTACATTATGTTTTCATAATGACAATCACTGCTGAAAAAGCTCGTGTTCAGCCCTGAAGAGGGACCGAGCCTCAACTAATAAGAGGCCTGTATCAGGCATTTTTCAGCCTTTTCCTTTGGGTTGTGCAGCTAGTTGATGTGTACCAGCTGATTTGAAGATGCTTACTGTCCACATTTGAGTTATTAAAGAATCCCTATTTACCAGTTATCATTTAAATCCATTTAATAATCTGTATGAGTCAGCTACCTGACTGGAACCCTTTGGAAAATCTTTACAAAACAATAAATTGTTTAACAGCTCTCCGCTGGTTATTTTTTATAACTGTTATGACAATGCAGAGGCTTTTAAAATGCCCTAGCGACGACAAAGTCAATTTCCTGCAGTTAGACCCACTTCCGATTATGGGTTTATTTGAGGAAATAAACAACAAGCTACAGAATGTTGGGGAACACTGTCCTGAATCAATTGTGCTTCACTCCCTGAATTGGCATCACAGGAGAATGAAAGGAGACTGTAACCATGACTACCTGAGTGTGGATCTATGCAGTCAGATGACACGGATGCAGAGGTTGCCATGGCTGCAAAAAAAGAACGACTTGCCCAGAGAAATAGATGTAAAATAAGGCAGGTTAGAGTAATCTCAGCTTGTGATAATTTACATAAAAGAAGCAAACTGGTGATAAAAAAACACAGCGTGACAGCGCAGCTGTCAGCAGGTTGACTTTTCCCTGCAATAAATCCAACACCAACGAGGGAGAGAGATCACCGTGAGATATTACATGGACATTAGACAGAAGACTATTCAAGTCTGGTTTTATTTCAGCTTAGAAAGGCATCAGTACAGATGTGCCTACATGATATTCACTGATTTCAAAGTGCTACATCTCCAAAAGCTGAACTGTGAAATTATATTCACATACTGTATACAGCAGCTTTAAAACAACCTGCACTAAGCACAATACTTTGCCCATGTAGAGATATTTAAATCGAGATTTACAGATTGATCTTGATCAAGACAAGAAATATCAGGCTCTAGATTTAAAAACAGTCCAGTGAGCGCTGTGGGAGAAGTAACGATTAATCTATCAGTGAATGTTTAAAGGGTTAGTCCACACTTTTTCAGCACCCCCAAGGAGTGGCTACTGAGAAACACAGTGAATCACAATGAGCTGCTCCTCTGTTCCATCCCACTCTTAAAATCCTGAAGAAGACAGTATGTTGGAAAGGCTAAACAACACCATCAGCTAAAAATAAGGTTAGAGTCTGGAGATGGACTTCAGGAAAGGGTTTGGGAATCAGACTTAACACCAACAAGGAAATTTTTTTAAACAGAAGCAAGGACAGAAGCAATACAGAACGAGAGTATAGCCATTATATCTCAGGCTAATACTCACTGATTCATTGTCAACTCAACTCCACATGTAACTGCAGGATTACATTTTTCCTGTCAGTGAGTAGGGTCTACTTTATTGTGAGTAACATGAATTTCATTATTAGAAGTTGAAAATGATGCTCAAATCAAATGGTCTGTGCCCAACCACATCTGTACAATAAGGTTACTAAGTAGCTACTGCATGCAGTGTAAAATGTGTTCTGCCCCTGATGTAAGAAAAAGAACATAGATGCTCATGTGTGAATTTATCCTTTGAGTGGACTCGAAGACTAGAAATGAGTACACAAACATAATCCTGGACAAACAGTAAGAACACATCTAATTCTGCATCTGAATATAAACCATGTGATATTAATTCTAATGCATGAGCTCAATTGTAAACTGGCTGTTGTGGCTGAACGTGGCACGGTTGCCTCACCATATTAAATATGCCCACTTAAGCAAAATTAAAAATGAACTAGTGACAGAGATCTCGATAAACTGCTGAATTTCAATTATAGCACAAAACTTGCTGACGTGGCTCTTCATTAAGTTCTGCCTGTTCAGACTATCCTCTGTGTATACAGATCTTTAGCTGACAGCACAAGACGTATCAGCTTATCTGTGCATTCATGTAAAAATGGCAGAACACGCATGCATGGATGAGTGCATTGTTCAGACACAGACAGAGACGGGCCTTCAACAGGTAGTAGCTCTCAAAGCTCATTCGTGCATTACTAAATCTGTGCCATTAGTTTCTAACTCATTTATTGTGATAATAATCTGGATTTGCATACCCCACTGTGCACTTTTTCCCCACTTAGCTGATGTCAACACATACTTACTTTGTAAGTATGTACCTCCACAGGACAAGACTCAGCAGTCCATCTGCATCTTAAGGACAAAGGTCACTCTTTCGAGGATGCCAATGTTCACATTTTGGACAGAGAGGACAGATGGTTTGAAAGAGGAGTGAAAGAGGCCATCTATGTCCACTGTGAGCGACCATCTTTGAACAGAGGCGGTGGTTTACGACACCAACTGTCTGCCATCTATAATCCAGCTTTGAGTTCCCTCCCCAGACGCCTTAACGCCCACTCACATCCTGGGCCATCTGACCTCAGGAATTCACATGAGGGTTTAAATCTGGGACTCTCGGCCATTTGACCTTAGAACTGAAGAAGCTTCTCGGATGAGAGGTGAAACGTCTTCAAGCAACTTAAAGAAGTCCAGACGCTTTTCTTTGCAAACTCCTTTGACTACGATGACCTGGATGACTGAGAACCTTCACAGACATACTTACAAAGTAACTTATTTGCCACTAAAATACCAATGAACCCATCAGTTATGCAGGTCAGTTAAATATTATCATTTTATACCAAGACACCACAGCTTATGCTCATCATGTCTCATGCCCCAATGGAGCTAGGGTTGATTTCTGATTTATCAAAAGTATGACATCCCTGAATGAATCCTGTTACTTGTACACAGTACCTCTGATGAACTGCACAGTGTGACATGTCAAAAAGGATTTACAGCTTAAAAAAATAAATAAAAAGATCACTTCTGCTGGAACAGAAAGAGATCTGGTTACCTCTGGGATGATCAGCATAGTCAGGTCTTTGGATGTCACCTGGCACAGGTCTCATGGGAGTCTACAGAGAAGCCCAGAAGAAAGACAGACAGGTTAACTCAGAGTGTCAGTGTTTATATAAGAGAATCCTTGAAGCAAGTAACAAAATTTAACATTTCCTGTTAGTCTCTGTTTGAGACTTCCATTCATTTGAATAAGGTAAATGCCATAAGATGATTCTTATCTTTATGCTTGAGCCTGTACTGTTTCGTGCTGTGTTATAAATCGAATGCACCCTCCACCACCACCCCCCCTTTTTTTTTTTGATGCACCGTTCTGATATTTGAATCACATATTAGTCTGATCCTGATTCATAAAGCTGGACCGGATATCAGTGTCAGCGTACTGATGTATTCAGTTTAATTCTGGCTTTATGTGCATTTACTACACCTCGCATCAGTAGCAGTGGTACCAGGAGACCTAACACATCTCACGGGAAGCTAACAGCAAAGGATCAGCAGTGTCTAGATTCTCAGATGTCCTAATCCAACAGCTTTCGTCTGTATGTTGGCAATAGTTTTTCACACAAACTACAGCCAAGTGAGATGACACGACTGAAAAGTTCAGATGATGCTTTTCCTGTTGGCTTCTTTTATTCCCCTGATCTGTTACAATCTGTAAAATACTTGCTGGGATGATTTTATTACATGTAGATAACTCAATGTCATTTCACTTCACCTTTTATGTGTACACCTAGTTTATCTTGTCAGCAAGACAACTTTACACGCAACAACCAATGCAATGACCATAAACTAGGCTTAGTAGTGTACTCAAGCTAGGCTATCCATACCATGCCATGTTTGATCCCCAAAGTCCAGTTTGTTTGGCTAGTGCAGGTTAATGCAGCCCTATATAGTGGAGTGTAGCTGTTCTGACTGCCCTTTCATTTTTCATTACTTACCAGAGGATAGTGAGGGCGTAGTTTTCCTGTGTAGCGGTACCCTGGCCATGGGTCTGTGTTGATCTCCTTCTCCACACAGTTCTTAGATTCATTTTGGTTCTTTTCTTCCTCTAAAATACAAAAGAATATGCAACATACCCTGTGAGTTGTTTTATGTGTATCTCAATCATCTGGCACAAAGTACAGAAAGAAGTTTCATCAACTGGTGACTCTAAAAGGACACATATATATCTAAGGGGTGCCACCTCTCAACTTTCTGAGCTGCCATTTGATTGGCAGAGGAGTCTTACAAGGAAGCTGTAAATGATTTTGATCTGTGGTAATGGATGTGTGTTGCCTTAGAGTTGGGTCATCTTGCCATGCAGGTGTTTCTTTTGACAGTCACGCTTCAGTGTGGTTACGGGTTTGATGAATGAATTTGCTGAGACTTAGATTTCATGCACGTGGGAAAATTAGCGATGCAGCGGGTATATTTTTTGTTTTAGGTTTTTCTTGGTTCAGACCTGTTTCAAATTATGGTTATCAAATAGTGCGTTTTTTATTTTGTGTTGGAATTTTCTTGTTTTTCGCAGTCACTAATTTGACCTTGTCCCACTGTCCTATTTAAATTCCTTGTAGCTTTTGTTTTAGTAGTAGTTACTGCATCTTGTAAGGACTAAATAACTTTTTATTTCTATTTTTAGAAAACCTCATTAGCTTGTTTTGTGCCACTTCCTTGTCCCAGTCCACAGTATGTAATGTATAGCTCTAAATTCTTAACAGTACTTGTTCGTAGTGTGTGTACCCATGTCTGCACTGACTGCAGTGTTTTCAAAGTTATGGTGTGATCACTTGCAGTGCAGTGATATATTTGCACTTTTCAGTTTTCCAGGTTTAGTTGCAGCTAGGATATTACAGGAGCATATTTGAATGTAGTTAGTATAGTCTGTTATTATTATAAATATGTTTCTTTTAGTCTCATTTTATGATTGTAGTGTTACTTCCTACATGTAGGTTTTGCACAGTCAACCTGTCCTTCTGTATTAATAACATGCACATAAATACAATGCTGCTTGTTCATATAAGCTAAACATCACGATAGCACAGTGGTAGACAGTGTCCAATTACACCTACTTGCTTTTTTGTGCAGCAACTTGTGAGATGCCCAGCTTCCTTTAAAACATTCCTGCAGAGAAAAATTATTGTTATTACTGATACAGCACAAATTTTTCAGTGAAGTCCATATCAACAACATGCAACACTCACACATGATCGCAACCACATGACTCAATTATAGTCAGCTACAACTGAAATTTGGGTTACTTTACTTTGAGAAATAGCAGAAAAAAGATGGCCTGCCGCCATCGATAAAGGCCATCTTATTTGCTGATTTGCAAACAGAAACCATCAAGTCCTATAAATCAGCATGGACAGTTAATGGCACAGAGTGGAAAGCCGAGTCTGGCAGCAGAACCAAAACTGCACTCACAGCAGAGACCTTTAGGGTCAAATACCTCTGCACTACAAGATAGTGTTGCTGACAGTGTTTATTACTAACTATTTATCAAGCTTTTAAAAGAAATCTGAAGAGATTTTACTCAAAATTCTACTGATCATTCTAATCCAGTGTCTGCAGCTACACAGGAAATATCCACGTGGTATTACTGGTAATTAAAACACAAGTGGCGTACCAATGTGCTTGTCAGTACTTTAAGCTGCCAAACTTCTGAAAGAAATGTGTTTGCATACTACATGTAGCTCTTCTGATTTCCAGCCAAGTAGGAGACCCAACGCATAAACACTCCATCTTTAAATGACAAATTTCCTACAGATGTTTGGTCTCATGGGAACCAAAGAACCAGGATGATCTGTCGGGCTAGAGTTGCGTGACATATCACTTTACAACTCAAATGCAAGTGTGTGCAACATACTGCATCACTTTATGTGATTCCTACACAATAACTATGACTTCATAAGCCGTTTTACGTTAGACAACTTCACACCAATTGGCCACAGCTATTATTTTGACCAGGGTCGTTACATGACTCACTTTAGCCATAAGTTAGCTAGCTAAGCGTTTACCCTCGGCCTGGTGGTTAGCAGGTAGCACCAGTTACAATCACTGGTTGCATTATTTATCGCCATCAGTCTGTGTGCCACTATACAACTAATCAGCATCCGCAACGTTCACAAAAAGTTGCGCTTTACCAATAGATTCACGTACACACAGCTACCTAGCTTGTCAGTTAGCAACCTCGTGATAAAACAGAGGGCCCCGGCGCGCGGCACCAGCTCACATTTAAAGCAGACAAACCGGGAAAGCAGAAGTACCTGCGAGCAGAAATAGGAACCTTGAATACCAAGCTTGATACATGTGGGGCACTGAAGTTTGGCGTCCTTACTGCAGCCCTCTGTCTCACACTCCCTTCTAGCTTCGGTGCTCGCCATGCCTGCTCCGTCTGCACAAGGGGTGGAGTCGACGACGAGCAGCCAGTCGGGGCAGCCAGCCAGTGGCAGCTGCATGCACGGCGCATGTCCGCAGCGGGACCGTCACGTTGCATAGTTCGGTCCAATCAACAGAAACTTTCCTAACAGAGAATTGTAAGATGGCGACCGCCGAACCGGTGAGTACTTTCTGTAAAGAACACATGAAAACATATGAGGGTCTTCTCGCTTCGATTACAGGGCGGTGTCTGCCGTAAACTTCACGTACAACTCTTAAAATTAGCCCGTAAATGCTTAATGAGCGTTGTTGGGGCCACACGTGTTGTTTTGAGTACTTCAAGTTTGTCTTGGGTGCCACGAGCGAGGCGTAAAACAGGAATGCTTGTATGTGGAAATCTCCCAACTTTCAAGGCTGACGTTACTGCTACCAAACGAGGGAAGCACATTAACTCTCACCTGAAAACCAGTCACTTTTAGTGACGGACATTGCGCAGCAGTGAAGTGAACCTCCAAGAAATATGTGTTTATTAGAGGCACGTGAAATCATACCTTATATCTGAGGAGGACTTTATGTAAATAAAAATCCAGCTGTCAGAATGGTTCAACACATGACCTCTGCGATCCGCTGTTAGCAGTGCTGTAAGCTGAGGTAAATGATGTAGAAGCACAGAGGAATTCCTTATCTTGTTCCTCTCAAAAATTATATTTAATGTGTTTTTTTTTTTAAAAACAAAAACAAAAAAACGTAGATCACACACCGAGTTTAAGATGGCCTCTAGATTTTAATTTGTATTAAGTAATTTTATCGTTAATATTAGTTAGTCTTTCCTCGCATCATAGTGAAATGTGTTCCAGATGTTCGTAATGGATTCCGTAAACATCTGCTTCCGTCACGGAATTTAAGTCGATCTAAGTTTCGTTTTAGGCTAAAATATCAGTTTCTTTTTTTAAAAACGGGACTTCTACTAGTGGAAACGAGTAAACAAGGGGAAAAACCAGAACTCAAACATGTTGTCTTCAGTTTTATTGTATTCCTTCTATTAGTGTTGAGCCTCCATCTATTTTTTTAGGAAACTAACCCAAGTCCTACCCAGCCTGATGAAGATGGAGCTGAGCAGACTGGACAGGAGATTGTGAGCCCAGAGGCCTACATCAAACACCCGCTCCAGAACAGGTAGAGACCGCAAGTTTATGTAAAGCGACCCAAAGTTTTCCTTCAAGCAAGTCATGACACTTTTGGTAACACCTCAGGGCACTTAATTTAAATAACGCTGTAGAGCTCATCAAATAACTTTCATTTCAGTGGTTACCAGGACATAAAACTTGCACTTTTATATATTAAAAAAAAGAAAAACGCCTAGAAAACCTGTTGAATGCCCCCAAAAAAAGATTTTTGAAAAAGTCTTAAAAACTCCCACAGTCTCAAAGTTTCTTTATCTTTCCAGATGAAAACCAAAGATCAGAATTACTCGTATAAATTATTTTTTGCCAACACTTGCTTTACTGTTATTTCTGGCAAAAAAACATACTGTGTGTTGCACTTGTTATCACATTATTGAATAGTAAATAATAGTCTGTTAAGGCCCAAATAATCTATATAATTGTTGCCTCACTTCTCATTACCAAATCGTATGCATGTGTCCAGTGTGTGTGAGAATGGTCTGTGTGATGTGTTTATAGGCCTGTAAATCAGTACCACTTATCAGCTGAAGTCAAAAAGTCTGATAGTTTGTTCGCCTCCTTGCTTTGCATAACAGTTTGTTAAGGACTGTTATTAAAGTTTAAAATTGTATAATAAAGCCTTAATCACTATTTTTAGAATAGCAAGTAGGCAGGCTTTGCTTTAATTCAACTGAATTAAAGTAATTTTTGTCTAAGTAGCTTGAAAATTGGGCTTTGGAGGCAAAACAAAACAAAAGCATTTCAGTTGCCAGCATCTGATCACCGTCAGTAAGAGCGACTGCTTGCAGATGTGTGTGGGAGTGTATAAATGTCAAGATGAAAAGTGCATCAAACTCCAGAGAAAAGACTGGTGACCTGTGTCACACTCATGTTTGATCACAAGGCTCAGTTCAAGAACTGAATGACCGTTTCTCCTCATGGCCGAAGCAGCCGCTCATGCAGAAGTGAAAGCAAGACATGAATTGACCACTCACTGAAAACAATGAGTGCTGTGTTCACGGGAGGAAGAGGAGCCATTTACACAATTTGTCTGCATGATAGAAACATAAATAGAAGTACAAATGCAAATGTGTTTTGTTTCCAAGATAGATTTTGATGAGTTAAAGCAATTTTCAGCTTGATTGAAGACAAGATTGAAGAATTGAAGCAGCCATAAAATGTCATAAATACACATTTAATAATTAAAATATGAAGTTATCTCAAATGTGTTTTTGATGGATGTTCAGTGTTTTCATTGATATCGCACGGCTAGAATTTCCAGATCACATGACGCTGTCCCACTCAACCCCCACCAAACACACACACACAAAATTAGATAATGCAGTGGAACCGCATCATTAAATCATTGTTTGTCATTTACTTTCATGCTGAGTTTATATGTACAAAAAACGGTAACAGCAGGCCGTCAGATACATGAGCTGATGTAACATTTGTAGCTTCTGTTAAATACAAGAGTGCTTAGGCTGGGGATCAGTTTAGGCCCAGCAGGCTGGAAGGGCTGCAGTACACTCCTGGAAAATCTCACAGAAACCTCCGTCTTTGGAAAAGGGAAGATCAAACTGTAAAGCACCTTTTCGGGTTTTCTCCATTTAATTATTAAATGGTAAATGGACCAGCTTATGTATCACATTTTTACTCCAAGTGAGAACTCAAAGCAATGCATTATTCTATGCCTGTAAGCGTTTTCTAACGATCACACTCATACACACTCTGATGGATGGATCAGGGTAATTTGGGCTTCAGTATCTTTCCCAAGAAACATTTTGACATGCAGACTGGAGGAGCTGGGGATCAGTCTAGTATGAAACAGTTAAAACATCCAGAGTACAAGCGCCGGACATTAAATTGATGCTGCTTTGCTGATTAAAGTGATATATCCCATGATATTGATGTTCAAAGTTTATTATTTAAAGAAAAAAATTAATAAAAATGTGAGATTTTGGCTTTAGTTTGTGACACTTTGAGTGGGTGTAAATTATTTACAGATTTTTAACAGAGTTTAGCTTGTGTTTTTCATCTCTGAAAATTTAATGTGCGTAGCTCATGTACATGTAGGAATTCTAAAGGATCAAAAGATGGGAAAAGTTAGGTGACTTAAAATGCCAGATTTCACCCCACCACCATGTACTTACTTTGTATGGCTTCACTGGATAGTTATTAAAGTTACCGTACCAAGACAACCAGCTGATTCTGATGGGGTCATGGAGTCCCACAGCCAGCTGTTTCAGTCTCAGAACAACATTATCCATCTTATTATTATATTAATAAACACATTTGGAATTTTGTTGTGCATTTCATCACAGTCTTAAATTACCCCCTAACCTGTAGACATCTGGTAAATACACAGTATGTGACAGTAAATATAATTGATTGATTGCATTTTCTTAATGTCTTAAAACTGCCAATTCATTAATAAAATGGAAAAACTCATATATACAGTGTTTTATTAAATTGTACCTGTATCCATGTATTTATGCATGCAGAGCGTTGGATTCAAGCCTTTTTTATTTCCCCACAGTAAGACTGTGATTGTCTGTGATGGCGTGGTGACCTGTCCAGGGGGGTTCAGTGTTTTTCCTCTCAATCCATACTTGGATACTTTCCAAGTACCTTCTGTGCTGAATACAAATAAGCCGTGAATGAATATTTTATGCATATTTAAATTCCACAAGGGTCTTTATGTCCAAAAGGGTCAAATATACAAGCCAAACTCGACTGAGATCCAGTCAGCTAAAAGAAAAGTTGGCTCCTAAACACTTTAGTGGTGTCTCACAGCTCATTTTGATGAGAAGGTAAATGCTAATGGCTAAATATCCCAAAACATTGACAGTGCCATAAAGCATCTGAAACGGATTAATGTTATTTGTATTGACAGTGATATGCATTCCTCAATTTTCTTACCTCCCACATTGTTTTCAGGGTCAAAGGGTGATTGAGCCTGTTGAAGCCCATGAGAGGGATTGTGTAATATATGTGGCCTTAGATCATGGTCTACAACTAAACATTCAAATGTCTGATAAACAGGTTAACTAGAAAAATTCACACAAAGTTCTAAATGCTCATCAAACACTCTGCTCTGTGGATTTAGTACAGCTGAAGATATTTGGCTTATTATTCAGACCTTATTTGGCTCATATTTGGACTGTGGGAGGCTATCTGCTTTAATTCTTTATTAGAGTTTCATTTTTTGCCAACCTGTTGCTGAGTTATTAGAGAGTTTAGTGTTGAGCATTTGGGACAAGCATCATCTGCATCCTGTGCATCCATACGTTGCTCATTTGCCCAGAAGCTCAGTGGTTCTGTTTGCCTTTGTTTACATTGTGTGTGTAATAATGGGCCTATTATATTTATGCTAATTTTTGTTTTCTGCTTAAAACAACAGATGGTCTCTGTGGTTCTTCAAGAATGACAAGAGCAAAACATGGCAGGCCAACCTGCGACTCATCTCTAAATTTGACACAGTTGAAGATTTCTGGGCGTAAGGAACAATAAATGTCTGGGATTCTTTTGTGCTTTCACTGAGAAACAAGCTGTGAGATAGCCTGACTATATAATATGTTGTGAAATATGATTTTATTAATGCTTTTCTGTTTTTATTTCAGTCTCTACAACCATATCCAGTTGTCAAGCAATCTCATGTCAGGCTGTGATTACTCACTTTTCAAGGTATGTTTGATTCGTTTACCTTTTCTGGACAAAAGCAGTGAGTGTTGTCTTTAAATGCACATACATTTAATTAAATTGGGCTTTTTAGTGACCTTTGCTTGTCAGTGTCTTCTTTAACAGTCTATGTTTTAAGTAAAAGTATTCCAATATTCTCAAAGTTACATGTAAAAAAAAAACTACATAGCATCTTTTTAAGCTGGAAAATGTCTTTACATAGATATGAGATATGGCATTTGTGCTAGTTTTAGTTATTTTGAGATACTATATAAGCAAATAAAAGGCCCGAGGCCTCATCCACATTTGAAGTACAGGAGTAGAAATCAGTTAAGTGTTTTAAACTGATATCCTATTATTATTTTAGACATTGTAAAACAATCGGAGTTTCTCCGGTACTGAAGTTGACTGCTTTGAGGGTCTGTCCCACAGCCCACATCATACCCCTCAAGGCAGTGGTTGTCCAAACACTGAACAGAAACAAATAAAGCTTCTGCAAACAGAACAATACCTGACTGAACTGCCAAGACAAGAGTTCCAGTAAAAACAGCAGCATCATTGCTGGAGGGAAGGGAAACAAGGTGTAGAAAAAGTCAGCTCACAGCCAGGAGAGAGAGGAAAGTGGAAAAAGTACTGGACTCAAGCCTTTATGTAGGATCACACCAGTGATTATCAGTCATCATCTGTACAAATTTACATTAAGGAAATCTTCTGGAAGAAAAAAAAACCTTTGTGGAAATAAGTTGAAGGTGAATCTTTAGGAAAAAGCTGTTTCAGCACTCGCTGCATACACACTGACTTTTGACTTTGACTTCTTTTTTTTTTTCGTTTTTTCCATTGCAAACATCTAATGCGTAACTGTGGGAAAGATACAGTGCTTGCAGGCAACGTTGAAACCTCATTCTTAGAGGCTGCTCAGGATGTGTGCTGACGATTTGAACTATTGCTGCAGGATGGCATTGAACCCATGTGGGAGGATGAGAGGAACAAGCGTGGCGGGCGCTGGCTGGTTACACTCACCAAGCAGCAGAGGAGATTAGACCTGGACCGCTACTGGCTGGAAACTGTAGGTTTGACTGTGCTTGTGCTCTTCATCCCATTGCTTAAACCAGTGACAATAATAATCATTTCTCTAACCTCTCCCCAAAGCAGTACATTTATTACATGCTGGCAGCCATAATTAGTTAGACCATGTTATCATTACACTTGTTGCCTGCAGAAAGGGGTGATTACAACCAAGCGTACCTTTCAGAGCTGAACCGAGCCGCGGCTCAGATTGATTTCATGTTCTTGGCAGCAAATGTGCGATTGCTGTGAATCCGTGTTGAGCTGCAGGTTTGAGATCACAACCTGGTCAAATGAGAGCAATTGAAAATTGGTTTGCTTGCTTGGTGCTAACAGCGAGCGATGCTCAGCACAGATGCAGGAAAGAAAAGAAAAACATTTTCACAAGATATAAAAACATCCCGGTGATATAAAAAAATATCACCGGGATGTTGGAACACTTATACTGTGTTGAATTAATGCATATGGCCACCTGGGGCAGCAGTGAGCGCTACAATCAGCCAGCCAATCAGCAAGTTACCAAATATTATTCCTAGGCAGGTTTTTAAATGCGATAACTTGAGAACAAGGTGACATATAGTCTTAAAATTCATACAATAGTTGGATCTACTACAAATGTTGGTGAATTTGAATCTCAGTGACGCTGACCTGGAGGTTGAGGTGACTAAGATTCAAATCTCAACGTCAACATCAGAGATCATGAAAAAAAACATTTAAATACAAAGAATCTAAATTTTAAAACTAGCATCTTTTAAACTCTTTTTCCAGTTTAAATCCTGTAGGATAAATTTATATATACCAGTGAGTACCACCTCATAAAATATATGACTCTTAAAGTACCACCCTTATGACCGACATTAAAGTACAGGCCTATTTAACACCATATACAGTTTACACGAGACAATTTTATTTCTTATATGAATGTTATTTATTTTAACTGTCATAAACAGGATGTGACAAGTGATAAAAATAACAACTGTACTGCATTAAAACATTCACAGCAGGTGGGATATCCAATCTTTAAGTGATGACACGATGAAACTTGCTTCTGGGTCCAAACTACTTTATTTATTTAGTTTATTAAGGCTGTTGTGTTTTTAACATGTTTTAAAGCTTTGTATCTTTTTCTGTTTAATCTCAACAAGCCCCTGAAAATAGGTCAGTGATCACTGTCGGCCTCTCTCGATGTAACTACAGCCCAGCTCATGCAGCAGTATATTACTGACTAACCTCATATTGTGGATGGATTATCTCAGTTGTTCTCCCGACTGTAGTTTGGTCTGTTTACATCATCCCGACATGCGATTGCATTTGTCCCTAACCATCGGGAACCCTCACGTTAACTTTTATCTAGTGGAAAAAAGTTAGTGTTCATCCTCCAGCTTCACTTTGTTTATGTTGTGCTAACATAGCTGTGTAGCTATCCACCACGTAGCACATCATTATATACCAGCTAGCCCAACTTCAGTAACCCTACAAACGTCACTGCTGTTTAGTTTTCTGGCTTCATTTATGTCGGAAGTGATAGCAGAGCTGTACGTTTGAATTTTTCAGAAATCCCTCAATCAGAACATGCTATAATTAATTAATCTTAAGAAATTTTTTTGAGATTTCCTGTGTACCACTAGAGGGAGCCCACGTACTACCAGTGGTACACGTACCGCAGTTTGAGAACCACTGATATATAGGATAGGATTCACTTACCCACTGATTAACCCTATATACTGTATTTCACATTATGATTGTGTTTAATAGGATACAAATAATTTCTTCTTCAAAATCTTTAAGAATTCAACTTGTATAAAAGTGATTTCTTACTTACTAATTTTCTTCCTGTTCTGACCTGCCATTGATCCTGAACTTATCTTGCTGTAGCTCATCGTTAGCTGGAAAGAACTTAATTTGGAAAGTGAAGCTGCTGATGGAGAATAAAGCAAGTGAGTCATCAGAAGATCGGTTATTGAAAAAACGCCAAAGACCCTTTAATTTTCTGCTCGTGTCATGATCAGGTTTGTGACTAAAGCTTTGGGTCGGCTGCAGAAGTTTTTCACATTTCAAACAGGGCCGAGGCAGTCTGAAGATATCGAAGCTGTCAGAACAAAATGTGTTCAGATACTGCTGAAATATCACACTGCGATTAAGTAGTAACTTTAGAAATAATAATGTCAGCGTAAAATGCCACTAAATACTATGTCGTGTCACTGATTTTAAAAAAGCAGAAATCCTTAAAAATGTCAGCTGCCCAGTAATGAATATGACAAACCTCGACGACCTCAGTGCCTTTTCTTTTTTCGCAAAGAATCAGGAGGATTTTAAGTTGCTGTCAAAATGAAGATGTGATTCATTATGTCGAGACAACAGCTTTTCTTCCTCTGCATCCTCTCACCAGCTGCTTTGCTTAGTCGGAGAGGCCTTTGACGACTACAGCGACGATGTCTGCGGAGCCGTGGTCAACGTCCGCACAAAAGGGGATAAAATAGCCGTCTGGACGTCAGACTACGAGAACCGCGAAGCTGTAACGCACATAGGGTGAGGCAGATCAGATCGCGGTCTGTTTAAGTACTCTAAGCACTGAAGGCCTCCTCAGTCTCTTACGTTGTCATTTCGTATTTCAACAGGAGAGTTTACAAGGAACGCTTGGGGCTTCCCATGAAGATGACTATTGGTTACCAGTCTCATGCAGACACCGCTACCAAAAGCGGTTCAACCACCAAGAACAAATTTGTTGTTTGAGAAACCCCTTATGTGCCTCTTTTCATTTTCTTGTCTTATTTTGTTGTTGGTGCACATGTTTACTTTGCTGCAAAAGACTCTGCGGAATGCAATCTGGAAGGAAATAAAGAGTTCATGCCAAATGTTGCCATAACCTGCCCAGGAACTTATACCACAGGAAAAAAGAAATGCTATGGAAAACAGATGAATGCAAAAACTTCCACAAACACTAATAATGAGAGGTATTAATAGTGGATGACATTTAGAGTGCTTCATGTTCTACTAAACAAAATCGTTCTGATTTTATATTTTTATTTTGTGAATGGCAGGGAATCAGAAAATGTATATTTCTCACCCGTTTTACAGCATTGTTGGTTTGGCTGTAATCCTTAATGACATTAAACCCTTTTAATTTATTATATTAATTTGCTTGCATATTATTAGAATGTTAGACCTTCGTTTTATGCTTTTTTTGCCTTGAGCCATTGCACGTAATCCACCTTTTTAAAGTGTTTCATGACATATATTCATTTGAGTGTTAATATAATTAAAACATTGGTTTTGCAATTATTAACTGTTAAATTGTGGATTTTTTGGTTGCTGTCTGTAAGTGGTACATTCCTTGTTATAAACGCTTTGCTAATTGACTTGTGGTGATGCTCTATTGATGGACACTGACTTTTTGAAGTTGACTTATCAGCAGTGACGGGCAGATCAGCCGTAAAGTAAAAAGACTAATGTAGATGTGATTATTCTTAAGAAAAGAGGACTTTGTGTGAAATCTGGCTCTGCCTCGTTTTAAAATCCCTTAAAATGTCAGTAAAAAACACTTGTGAAAGAAAAGATTAGTTTGGGAAACGCGGCTTCAGTCCATTGCCACCAGAGCAGCTTTCAAAATGTCACTTCGTCGTGACAAATGTCATCACGTTCTCGGTGTTCTTCTAATAAACCAGCAGGCGACGCTTCTACACGTAGATCCTTCTTGATCTGATGAAGCTTTAAGTGGCTCTTTAATGAGGTCCCTGCTGAAGTTCTGGTGGTAACCTTTAAAGCCCAGCTGATTATTGATGTAAGATCCTTTATAAGCATGCACTTACATGATAAACACAGTTAGTAAAACATGTAATAATGGACTCTGTTGAGAGCAGATGCTTCAAAACACCTCGAATCAGTAATTAGCCTGCACCAGTGCAGCAAAATGCCACAGAAACCTCACAGATTTTTGTACTTTTAACTAATATGTAAGATTTCTATGTTAATAAAATGTTAAATAACTTAAAAATCAGATACAGCAATAAAGAAACATTTCTATTGTAAAGATTATACACAAACACAGTAAACGACCTTGGGGCAGATTCAAGTGATTAAATCTTTCAAAGAATAAATGAATAACAGAATTAACAGGTAGTTAGAATAAAAAAAAATGTCTGAAATGTGCTTCAACTGGCAAATTTGGGAAAAAAATAAAGACAAAGGTTAAAACTTGTTCTAACATAATTGAAGGGCTTTAAGGGTCATCGATCAACAGGACTGTAAGGTCTAATAAGCCTTTGGAAATCCATTCCAACAGACCGAGTCTTAAAGTGTTCTGCAAAAGCTGGAATCACTAAGAATTGATCAACCTTTTAATACTGCATCAAGGCCATTAGTGTTAAAAAATGTAAGAAACATCTTCCTAATTTCCTTTTGTCAAATTCAGATTTGCAGTGTCTCAGAGGTGCCTTAATGGAGGAACTACACCGAGGGGATTAAACACGAGATAATGGATTTCAGTGTGTCTTCAGTGTGCTTCATGGAGTCGGCACTGAAGCACTTAAACACAGCTGCCATTAGTTGCTTATCAGCTGCAGTATAGCAACTATAGAAGGCATTCAGACGTCTTCACATGCTGAAGAGGTCTATTGTGTTGTACATTTCATTTTAAGTAGAGAGAGTTGTATGTTTTCTTCTCAAGCTACGCTGAATAACCTTTTGCCTTAAACGTAATTGTGAGTTGGAGTGGATCATTTTTGCTCCGTTTTTCCTTCCCTTAGTTTAGTTTACCTGTTGTTGGTTCTGCACCCCATAACATGGTGTTCCCACCATCTCCATCCTTTGCTCTAAGGACTGTAATAACCAGATAATAAGTGTGATTCGGGCCAAATAATTCTTTCATTGTGCTCTGAATTCTTTAAATACTGTCTCCCAAATCCCAAAGTCCAACTTGGCTGTCATTTGCCTTTTGCTAAGAGTGGCTTCTGTCTAGCTGCTCTGACATAAAGTGATGAATTGAATGAAATGGTTTTCTGCCCAGCCTGTTTTCACATCCCTGCTGAGGACTTCTGAAGCTCGGTGAGTGACTTGTTCACCTTTCTGACCAAAGCTCCTCTTGTAAATTGCTTAATTTAGCCAGCTGCAGGAGGTCTGGTGGCTCCAAATTTCTTCCATTTCACAGGTTTTGTGGTAACAGTGCTCCTGGGAAAACCTTTAAAAGGATTTAAAATCCTCCCTGTGAGCTATGGCTCACCACGATTTTGCCTACAGAGACTTGGATTTCATGGCTTTAATTTGTCCTGGCATACAGTGTGAGTTGTGGGACCTCACATTCACAGGTGTGTGCCCATCTCTGTCCAATCAGTTTAGTTTGACACAGCTTCAGTCATGTCCTACACTCATCCCAACAACAGTTTGTTTTTTTGACATCATAAACACAGACAAATATAACACTTATTCTTTGTGTAGCAAATTGTAATAAAACCAAGCCTGTAAACACAAGGCTGCTGACATGGTCACTTTATTAAACGGGGTTACGGACTAACACTGGCACCAATGAATGCAATCAATGTAGCAAATTGAATCAAGCATAATTTTCTCAGTCTCCAGTCTGCTGTAGGGGCCGCCGGGCCTTCCTGTTTCCCAATCAGTGGCACTTATCAAAATCCCAAAGCCTCCAATGTGAGACAAGGGTCACGTCAGTCAGACAGAAGATGCAGTCCAGGTGGGGAAATGTGAAATGAAGGCTAAAATGAGCAGATTTCAAAAAGAACAAAGCGATTTTGGAGCCGAAAAGACCAATGAGCCAAAACATTAAATATTGTTACCGTGGAATATTTACCTAGCTGATTTGTTTTACTGCGACTCTGAGTATTCCACTTATGCTGCGACTGCTGGCAGGTTTTAATAGGTAATCATTTCACTGCTGTCCATCACTTTACACTGGAGGGAGCTGCAGCCCCATTTAACTTTAAATTAGTGTTTGTAAGGCCAGTAGGCAGTGCAGGCAAGGATTTGTTTACAGCCCTAAGTCTACATTCTTCTAGCTTTCATCTTTAAAGGCACTGGTTTAGGAGCTTAGTGTCGTGTGGATTGCACTGCTGTCACTCTGGGTGTTTCCTATCTCAGGCTTTGATGGCTGCAGCTCAATTCATAGGAAAAAAGAAATTAAGTTATGGCACAACAGGAGCTGAAAGAGGCATTGTGTTTGTGCAGAGGTGAAGAGGAAGTTTCAAAGAATCAGCAAAAGCAGAAAACATGAAAACACAACTTTTTATCTGCTTGCGAGACTGTGAGAGTAAAAGCTCTCACAAGAAGACTCATAGTGGTTGAAAAGCAGTGCACAGAAACAAATGCCGTCCATAAGACTGAACATTAAACACTAAAGAATTATATGTTGCCAGAAGCTATAATTAGGACATAATACTGTGTAATACCCCACAGCTAAAGGATGCAAGGAAAAGCCATTTGTGAAGCTCAACTATTTATCAGCTTTCCATTCTCTAGATGGCTGATCAGTTTTCCCAAGGGCCCATTCAAGTCCCTCATTTATCTTCATGTATTGTAAGGATCAATGGTGGGATTTGTTAACCCAGATTAAATGAATGAAGGGGGTAATCAGACAGGCAGTTAGCCCACTTTGTGCGATCGAAAACACTTAGATTAAATTGAAATCCCAGGCGCATATATTTAAAATATATGTATTGGCACACTATCACAGAAGCACACAGGACACAGCCGTGCGGTGTAAAGCAGTTATTGCATTGCATCGTGAGGCATTTAGTATTGATCCAAATAACTCCCTGTGCACCTATTTGAGACCGAGTCCTGACAGCCCACTCAGAAGAAACAGCATATTATTTTCATGTTAGCTTCACTTTGCTGGTGCTCAATGCACTGTAGGATTGATTTGAACATTTCATTGATCACCTTTACGACACAGGTCTGAAGAGCGATTTTCCTTAACTTTCAAATATGAGATCCCGAAGCCTGAGGATGCTTTCTGGTGCTCGGAGGAAACGGTGGGAAAATGTCCAAGATTTTCCAAACCTGGCCTGCCAGCAGGTCTTAAGGTGGGCTGGAATGATTTGGAATGGCGTTCTGTCACCTTCAGTTGATTAGTAATTCAATCTGACAGGTGGTTAGATACAATGCAGGCCCTTACAGCTGATGTCATACAGACAGTCAAGTCACCAAATGGTCCCGCCTGCACACTCGCTTTTCTCTTCTCATCCTTCTCACGCATGCAGATGTCAATAAATTTGCTTGCGCGGCGCTTCGGCAGACTAATTCGACAGAATGGCTTCTTTTAAGTAGCGGCTAATTTCAAAAGCAGTGTTTCAAACAGCTCAATATACACTCACCGGCCACTTCAAGGGGGTTGGACCCCCTTTTGCGTTCAGAACCGCTTTAATTTTTCATGTCATGGATTCAACTCTAAGATTTTGATCCATATTGGCACAGTTGCTGCAGATGCAGCTGTGTGATGCATGATGCCACATGATGCTGTGGGATCCATGATGCAAATCCCCTTTTCTACCACTTCCCAGAGCTGCTCCACTGTGGAGCCCGTTTGAGTACAGTGAATTCACTGCCATGTTCGAGAAACCAGCTTGAGATGATTTTGTGCAGTTGCCAAACACACACGGGAGGCTGTTTCTGTGCAGTCTGGCACACATCGAGCCTTGCTAGCTAAAGTTGCAGTATTTATCAGAAACAAACAAAAGTCAAACAAAACTTCACTCTGTCAGATGAAAAGAGAACAGGAGAAGATGTGTTGATGTGAGGTGTTGCTGAGAATTCTGGTTAGTTCAAGAAAATATTTTATTTAAAGAAAACTGTCAGTACAGTTTGCAGTCACTGCCGCAGTGATACAAAATAAAATGGGATATCTTTGGTCCCAACTTTACCATATCCTGGGTGAGAGCAGTGATAAGAGAGAGACCTTTTTTAAAAACTTATCTTGTGATAAAATCAGCAATTTTTTAAAAAATTTGACTGGATATTTTGTATTTGCACTTTCTCGTCTCATTAACCACCGAAATCAAAGTTAATTCAAAATAAATTCCAAGATAGCTGATGAATGCCAGGACCTCTAGAAGGGATTTGGTAGAAATCATCAATTTGAACTCTCACTTGCCAAATTCCACCTTTATACTGGCTAGGAGTGGGAAAGCAGCCATGACGGCTCAGACTTGGAATGACGGCCGAATCTACAAAGAGCGGTGAACGTCAGAGCAGCAGCAGCAGCAGCACAGGAGATGATTACAGCCTGTTCACAAAGAAAACAAATCCACTGGGCTCACCATACACGCTATTATGTGACACATTTCTATGTGCGTCATCAGCCTCTTTGTTGGTTAGTTTAATCATTTTTCACATGGCTGTTTTTCTGCAAGAACCTTTGCCCTTTTCTTCTTTTCTTTGACATCTCTGATAATCAGTTTGCATTGCGTTAATTAACACTGATTTGTTTCTTTAATACAGTGGTTTGTCAGTCCTGTCCTCAGGACCCATGGAGCTCCTGGTCATCTATCTTACCAGTTGGTTAATTGCAGTTAATTGCATTCACCTGCCATCGCAGGTGTCAAATAATCGCTCATTAGATGCCTGGAATAAAAACCAGCAGGGGTGTGAAACTGCAGGATGGAAAAGTACTGCTTTGAAAGAAGTGAGAAAAAAAAACTTAAAACGTTATTTCTTCTAAAACAAGTGGGTCAGTCAATGAGCTCGAACACTTTCCAAACAACTTCAAAATAGCCAATCAATAGAATTTCTCATTAATTTCAGCCGTTCGTTCATCTAACTTTCAAAGGAAGGCAAGGGTTTCACACAAACAGGAGCTAATTAACGCTGCCTTTTGTGAAGTGTTGTGGTGTTTGCACCAGCAGTTATGCATTAAATTGGCTGGTAATAATAACCCCTCGTGCACTGTCTGCATCATTCATCTGTGACAAATGAGCTCAAGAGATTCCGTGGTCGTATTTCATTTGTTTTCTCGATCCAGTGAGGTGAATATTTTCTGTTTTAGCATTTAATTTCATAATGCTTTATTATACCCACCCACAGTCTCCTGGCATAACTGTGGCATGGCTGAGCTTCCTGCTGTCAGCTGAGTAAGTGTCGCTTTCAGCCACATGGGAAGAAAAGCAGGCAAAAGTCAGATTTGTTAATGCGACTCACGCTGCGTGCAGGTGCAGGAAGAGTTTTGAGTTTTCTCTATATATACTGTGACCTAAGACAAAGTTTGATTTTCATAAAGGTCTCAAAAGTAGATAAAGAGAACCCAAACAGGAAAATTAAATGAAAATATTATACCCTGTCGTTTATTCCATATCTCAAATAGTCAGATGTTACATATCTGTTGAAAGTTGAAATCAGAATCTGATGTTCTTCGGTCACAGGGATTGCAATGGGCATCAGAGCTCTGCAAAAGGAGATACATGATAAAGACAAAAGCAGTGGGCCCCTGATGCATCACATCTACAGGAGCTGCCATGAAGTTCCCAGCTTACAGTTCTGGTGCTGATGTTAATGCCAGAGGAGGTTTGGTTAGTGAATCAGCAGAGCACTGATGACTTTTACTCACTGGGCGCCGTGAGGACTCAGCAACCGTGCTCTGTAACTTTATGTAGTTTGGTACTTTGTGGCTGAGCTGCTGTGGTTCCTTAATCCCTTTGCAATAATAACACTTACAGTTTACTGTAGAAAATGTAGGAGTGAAGAAATGTCATAAACTGACTTGTTGTGGGAGTGGCATCCTATTACAGTACTACTTTTACAGAGTGCATGGTTACGTGCTTGATTTTATACACTTGGTAGCAGGACAGAAAAGATCTGAATTCACAAATTAAGAGATGTGGCCCATTATATGGTCTATGCAGTGTATCTGAGGCCTTCAGAACAAGTTATTGATGATGCCTGGTGCTGGGTGGTGGTGGGTTGGGAAGAGTTTGGACTCCACTAATCCACAATCAGAGAAACTGTGCACAAATTTCAAAACTACTGTTACCCCACAACAAGAGTGAGACATGTAACAGTTATGGAGGTCTCAAAGGATCCTAGGGTAAATTTAGAAGAGCTGAAGGCCTCTCTTCCATTGGCTAATCTTTCCTAATGTGTAACCAGGAGAGCACTATGAAAACCATGAAAAGTGTGCATGGCAGGGCTGCAAGGAGAAAGTCACTGCTCGTCTACAAAGACCATGTGGACAAGCAGAAGGCTGTTTGAACGTAAAATAAACTTCCTGAAAGAAAAACACTGAATCGTAGCATGAGAACTATATTAGTGGTGCCACAGTTTGTCTGTTTTGATGCATCTTTTTCTGGCCTGGTCATCATCACTGATAGAGAAATGAATTCTGATTATACCAGCAAACTCTAAAGGTCAGCTGCAGGACATTTGTCTGTGAGCTGAATTATAAGATAAACTGGGTCATGCAGCAAAATGACAATGTTCAACACAGAAGGCTTCTACTCAATGAAGAATGAATGGTATGGATTAAAACTAGAAGATTATAACCCAAGAAGTACCTTAAGCAACATTTTCATGTGAGGAAATCCACCAACATCCACGAGCTGAAGCTGTTCTGAACCAAGGAATTAGTTTTTCCCCAAGCCGATGCACAGGACTGGTCAGCATTTACCACAAATGTCGTTGTTCATCAGATGCTAAAAGCAAAGGTTAACATTGCTTTTTCCTCTCACAGATATATTACAAACGTAGCACCGGATAATATCCCTCAGTAAATCAATTTCAAAACACAAAACTGTCACATTAGCCCTTTAAAACCAGAAGTCAACACATTGAGTTTTTCTGCTCACTCATCACACAGAGAGCAACGTTAGCCCTAATTCAGTGTTTAATCTGCCACTCTCCTTTTACCTCTGTTTGCAATACATATATAATCACAGAATATTCAACTTTTTTTTTTCACATTGACCGGGCAAACTGTGAAAACGCAATCGCCACATTTAGGACGGACGTCTCAGTAGACTTTAAATAAAAGAGGACACCATCTTATATGCATTTCAAAGAATGATGCCCTCCTTGCACAAGTCGTGCACAAACAAGACATTTACAGACAGCAAACAAAGAGGTGTTGTAGTGATACTTCAAAGCACTGACACTGCACTGCATACATGCAATAAAAAGGTGGAAAGTATATTATGTTGCCTGCAGCAGTCTTGGGGATTATATAATGTATAAGCCAATACTTCCCTTGCAAAGACTAACAACATTATTGCTGCTCTTGTAGAGAAGCAGAGATATCCTTCAAAATACACAGAGCCTTCTTTTTATAGATATGTGTAGTGGTATGTAGTATTTAGTAATATGACAGTAAGTGCTTCTGCCAGCCTGCATATTTATTATGAATACCCCTAAAACAAAGCCACAACCTTCACATAATTACACCGTGTCATCCTGGAGCTGTGTTTGCCTTTAGTGGATTAGTACACATTAATACACATTTTATTCATAACACAATGTGCTGTGCAGTTATCTTATACCGAGCCTCTTGATGCAGTGTTTGTTTAATAAGAACATTTACATTTAAAAAAAAAAAAATTCTAATTGCAGCTTTTCTGCTATTATTTTATGCTTCGAGAACTTTGCAGTCACTTGCTGCCTTTGTGTAGCACAAAGTGATGCAGCCTCCGACTATTCAACGCCCACCTCGGAGCCACTTGTCACTTCTTCGCGGCTGTTATCTCTCAGTAATTCCCAAACAAGTGCATTTGTGCAAGACTGTATAACAGATCGGGGCGTTGTGACTTGACTGTGCATCATAAACCGGCTTTGTGTTTTTGTTAATTGCTCCTCTCGGTTGTATGCAGCACAGAATTAAACTTGAGTTACAAAACTACAGCTGAAACTATACAAATCAGGAGGTTGAACAGTTACAGTAACAGTAATCACTGTGGTACACGTACTGCACGGGGATAAGAAAAAAACAAGAGGTCACGAGGAAGTAAACTCCAAAAGGCTAAAACCTCGAGGCACTAATGGCCCGTTTCTAGCTCTGTGGTCTGAATCTTCGTCCTCTCATCACTGCCTCCATATTCTCGTATACCAAGCATTGGTGGTAAAGTGATTTCATTACACACGCTGAACACCCTGCTGCTTGCTATTGCAGGAGGTTGCCCAGTATTTGCTACTCCCTCCTGCCCAATTTACCTCCCACAAGTCAGTAAAGATGGAATGAAGACTGCAGTGTTCCTTTCACACGCTGCTCTTAAGTCGCAGGGGGCTTCGGTGGTGATAAAGTGGTTAATATTCATGCCTACTGTGCAAACCACACATGAGCCTCTAAATTCAGACAACCTTCCCTTTCTGCAGATTCTGTATTAGTAAAAAATACAGTATCATAAATGAGTTTTATAAAGTTATTTATTCTTCTATGTTTTTAAAGGATGGTCTTAAAACCTTGATGATGGTCTAAAACATCTTTACAATTTTACATAGGTGTTCTTTTCATAGGGCTTGAGATCTGAAGTGATGCTTTGTTCTGTAAGAACTGGACCCAAACCGTGCAGGTAAAACGGTCCCACAGCATAACAGAGCTATTGAATCTTCTCACTGTAGGAGTCAGTGATTCGTTTTTTTCCTTATTACATCGTTTATCTGTATATGTCACCCTTAAGCTCTTTCCCCTAATGTTTCTTATTCGTATTCAGAACAAGGGCACTTTTACATTAATGCTCATCACAGCTTCCTTCAAATATACCCCTCGCAGTGAATAAAGCAGGAGATCACCACAGACTGTGACGTAGGCATGAGGAGTTAAGTCTCAGATCTGTCTTAGATGATCCATATCACAGAAAAGTCTTTGTTGTTAAGTTGTGATATGAAAACAAGTCCATAAAATTCTCATTTGAAATTTGACTAGTCTCACACTCAGGGCCATCATTTCATCCACTTCCGAACGATTTTGAAGATGTCTCTTGCGTCGGCCCTCAAAAACCGCCATCCTTTAACTTGATTTTTATTCTCAGTAAGTGGACAAAGTTGACTGCAACCACATCTGGCAAGCGGTGGTCCAGGTGACGCGACTGCACTTGTTCAAAAAGCTTCTCCACTGTCAGTGTGTTCTGAGCTGGGACGAGATGGCAAGTTGGGATGCACCACAGTTCAAATCATTTCCTCTTAATGTTGAGTCTCAGACACCTGAAGGCATTGCAGTCAAACCACAGATACAGTGTCACCTTTGGGGAGCAATTCATGATGGATGCTGAGGTTGTAAATTGTGGCAGGGAGACATCCAAAGGTCAAATAATCCTACCAGCACAGTTTAAGATCACCCTTTTACATCTTGTGTATTTGAATCCAGTTTACTGGGGAGTAAATTGCTGGCATTATATCTTGGTTTGGTGCAGTTACTGTCTGGAGCCTCATTACACTCTTGTCTTTGTAATCTGTTGGCTCTGGCTTCCCTCTCACTGTGGAGACATAATAGTGTGATCCATCTTCTCATCTTTACAGGTTAAGGCAATGTCCTAATGCCATTAACACCTCAACCTAAAACAGACGATGTACATCAGCCATGTCCATTCCCATCTTCACTTTTTTTTTCGAACAGTAAGCGCATTACCATTTTAAAATACAATGAAGCCTATTATATGTTTCAGGTGAGAGTGTTTCCTGCTTTTAGGTTGCTCTCCTCTGCTCTCTGTTTCACCTCGTAAATGTAGTTGTGTGACACAGCAGTCAACTCTCACATGGAGAGGAAATAAAAGAAGTTCACATATGTTTAAATTATTTGGGAGGGACTGGCTGATCATGCCAAAGTGCTCTCTGCTAACCCGTTTTTACTTTCACGCTCATCCCTTTAGAAATTTATTTGCAAAACCAAAACTTGGATTACAACACAGAAAGAGAGAGTGTGTCTGTGTTCATCGCCTTCTAAAGACAAATTCACTTTACTGTATCTTTATGTGGCAGATTTATTTGCTGCTATAATGTTCAAACTCTCGCTTGTATAACCTTTAAAAAAGACCAAAAATAAATAAATAAAAGTTCTTCCCAAAATGTCAAAGTTAAAGACCATAACCACAAGGTCACTTCTACACCCATTAAAACAATTTCTATGAGTCTACAGTATTTTGATGTTACTGAATGTCAAATAACATTGCTTTTCCTTTTTTTTTTACCCAGGAAAGTCCTATTAAGATCCCAAATATCTGTGTGTTGGGTGTTTACTTCAGACCGTGACCTTTAAGCAGTGGCAATGCACAAGCTGAGTCAGACTGGGGAACTGCAACTACGGTGGCACAGCACATCAGCTGGAGGTGCTGCTGTTTGTTTAAGGGCGACCTGTCACACAACCTAATATCTAAGGCCTTATGCAACCCCACTGTAGTTCATACGATCACCTAGAGACTGGTCAGGCATGAGCTACCTCAGTGGAGGGCAGATGGACCTGTGGAAGGTGTAAACTTTATATAACTGTCCCACTTCATGCCTCGCTACATGCAGTTTGAGATTCATGTTGACAGTTGCAAAATGTGCACCAGAGAAGGAATGAATTTCTCCCCGAAAAGTTTCTATGTTTAAAGCCGCCCAAGACATGTTCACAACACTGGTGTGCTCAAGCATGACCCTGTTTATACCACATGACATCCATGTACTCAGTACGCCATAATGACACCAACCTTGTACAGGCAGCCTGGTCCCAGGGCTGGCATAGACGCAGAATACCTTTGGCATGGCGAAGTCAAGACGGCGTGGTTGTTTTCTTTCGGGCCTCGGAGGTGAGACCAAATGGTGTGCCTTCTGTCCCTGTTGTTTCTGCCTTTCTGCACAACCTCTGCATGAGTGCAGGCGACATTTATGATGTAAACCAGATGCTTGTGACCCTGAGGCTCCATTGCTACCAGGCTCTGGGACAGGGGAAGAAGGCTGTGTTAAGAAAAAGGAAACATCCTGCACTTGGCGGTCACTTAGCCCCTTAGATCCTTTAATAAGGTTTATTACTTTTATGCTTTTAAATTACACAAGAGGTACCAAGCTTTTTTCTTAATTTCTCCCTTTAAATAATACAGTCTCGATCCTCCCAGTTTTTAACCATTTAGTTTTAACCAAAAAGCCGCCTTAATATATTCACTAATATGCAATGTATTTTACTTAGTCCTACATTACATGAGTTTTTGTGTCTTTTTAACTACTCTATAATGAGTTCTGGGCAGAACTGGAAAGCCAAACAAATTAGTATTAATTCAGGACAAATTAGACGATTGTGAAAGTGACTTTTACTTCATAAGGCATAATTAGTGTCATTCGGATCCAGCTGTGTCTGCTTGGCGTATATGAAATAGGTTGTCACCCTCAAATTAAGTTTACAATCTCCTCATCTGACCTTTTGAGTTAGATTAGAAAGAAAGAACATTAAAATGTCACGTTCCCTATGTTTTCATCACTGGGGATATTACAGTGGAAAAATATTTCCTATTTATTAATCAAAAATGTCAAAATGCAAATTGATTGTATTTACAGACTTACCTGCATTTGCTGGCTATTTTGTTAGGTACACCTTGCTAGTACTGTGTTAAGCTCTCTTTTGCTTTCAGCTGCCTTAATTCTTCATGAGATGAATTAAACAAGGTTCTGAAAAGTTTACTTAGAGATTTCGGTCTATGTTGACATGATAGGATCACACAGTTACTGCAGATTTATCAGCTGCACATGTGAACCCATCATATGAATCTCTAATTCATGACTGTGGAAGCCAGTGGAGTACGGTGAACTCATTTGTTCAAGAAAAAGAGTGAGATGATTTGAGCTCTGGTGTGTCATCCTGCTGGAGGCATCCATCAGAGGATGGGTATACTGTGGTCACGAAGAGATCAACATGGTCAGCAACAATAATGGTCATCTGGTACTAAAGGGCTCAAACTGCGCCAATAAAATATTGGCCACACCATTACACCACCAGTATCCTAAATGGATGACGGGAGTCAGAATAGATCCATGTTGTTTAAATTTCTGCTATCCAAATTTTGAATCAGAAATCAAGACTTTTTAGACCAGACAACATTTTTTCTGAGTTTCTTTCTCACTGAAGGAAGTCACACCCAGTATGGTCTTCTGCTGCTGAAGTCCATCTGCTTTAAGGTTTAAACATCTCATGTATACAGAGATGCTCTTCTTTCTCCTTTCAGATCATTCTCTGTAAATCCTAAAGATGGTTGTGCAGAAAAATCAGCACTTTCGGAAAAACTCAGATCAGGCCATCTGGCATCAGCAACCATGCCAGATTCAAACTCACTTAAATCGCCTTTCTTCCCCATGCTTGAACTTCAGCAGGTCATCCGATTGGCTGATTAGATATTTGCATTAATGAACAATTGAACAGGTGTACCTTAATAAAGAGCAAGTCTATTTGCTGTCATATTCACAACATTTTTGAGTATGAATATTTACCATAACAACGGTAGTCTTTATTTATTAGGATATGTATTGATCAAGCAAGTTAAAAATTTCTGTTCAGTCTCTGCATGATACACAAACAAGTTTTATATGCAACATTTATAGTCTTTACTCTGCTACCTCATGCACAATTTATTGGAAATTTAGTCTTAAAACAAAGCATTAAAAGCATTCTATACACACTGTTTACCTGTTTAATGTTTAATGTACAATATAGCTGTGTTTTCCCAAATGGGATCTGCCAAATGTTAGCATGACACAGAAATAAAAATCTATTATTTAAATGGTTGCGAAAGGAATAAAAACCACTTACAATGAAGAGCACAGGCCTGGGGAAGCTGCTATGCTTGAACTAAATTATGTTGTCAGTGTGCTTACATGCCCGCAGTGATCAACAGGTTGATAATTGTTAGGTCATTTGTTAATTGCCAATAAACACTGTAAATGCAGCTCCGAGAGAGATGAGAATTTAAATGGATTTGTCATAAAAATGAACGGGCATTTTATTTCTGGAGGGACGTTTGAACTTCAAATGGAACATGAATGACTCCAGCAGGGCAATCCAGTCTGATAGTTGGAAGGATATTTCCCTCCAAACCTGAAATGTCAACCTAATGGTGGCTCTGGATGGATCACCAAAGTGAGTCTACTCCATCCTCTGGGAACAATGCACGTCTGGACAAAAATGTCAAGGCAAGCTCTCAAATAGTTGTTAAAACATTTCAGTTTGGACTGAAGTGTTGAACTGAGTGACTTACTCTGCTAACCATCCGCCCCCTGCCATCCCCGGAGTCACAGTGATGGCATAAAAATATCAAAAACGAAAACACGGCAGCTTTTTGTTGAGGCTGTGCAGACAAAACGGAGGTCAAAACTGAAAGCGAGAAATACCATCAGCTCATTTATATAATGTATGCTACCATAACATACTGTATGCTTTAGACCGCACTAACAAAGTGATAATGCTGCAGGCTTTAGACACATGGCTACACAGAGAGAAAGGCAGCATAAATAAATACACAAGTTTAATATGTGTAAATTGTTTCTGTGGGGAACAAACTGTCATAGTTGAAGCTGATTTAAATTCCTGGACCCTGCTATAAGCTCTTAAATCACAGGGCTGTCTTGAGAAATGCTAATGGAGGGATTACCGCCCTGTACTTAACATGATTGTTTTGTTTTTTCCCTTTTTAATTGAGGTTCGGTGACAGAGCTCGCTAAATTAGAAGTTGGAAGTTAATGTAATTAAAGCTACTTTACAGCAGCAAAAACTCAGAAATATTTCATGTTGACACCACGAGTAATGGAAGTGTAATAAATTATGGAGCAATAAAAAGTGTAAATGGCTCTGGACGTTTTAGATTGTGCTTTATTTCTTTTGAAGCTTGGTTGCCATAGATGCCAGAACTGTGTCTGCTCCTCTTTGGTCTCCGGTTCTGTCTTTACTGTTTCTATTTTGGTCTCGCTCTCAGTCCAAAGTGTCAGGCGGCGCAGGAGGGAAGTAGCAAGCCAGTCTTTCACCACAGGGAGAGAAGTGGAGTGCTGGCTTGTCTCGCCGGAACCCCATAGAGACGTTAGCCCCACAGGTACATGCTAATGAAGACAGCGAAATCAATATTCCTGCCATCCTCCCCACAGCGACACACATGCATAAATTTGTATTTCAGTGCTTGTGGGAACCTTCCATTGACTCCTGTTAGTCCCCATTTTCAGACCTGAAAGGTGAAATAGAACCTCGGGTAGATTGTGACTGTTCAGAGTTACTGCTTTCGAAGCGCCTCCAAAACTCACCAATTCATTGGATGTTGAGCAAAACGTTTTTTTCACTTCTTTGTTTGCAAATTGAATTGTTAATTTGTTCCTTTTTTATGAGCGGGTCAGGCTGTTTGTTTTTGCTAAGCTAACTCTCTTCTGGGTAGATATTTAACACTTGTTGCTAGAGAGAAGCCAAGCTGCCTAATGCTACAGTCACAGTATTGACAACAGCGGTTGCCTTTTACATTGTTTCAAAGATGGGAAGCTGGTTGGTGACCACTCACAGACCAGGTGATAAAGTTGCATTAAGACATTTTATCTCAGACTGACTTTAAGTTAGCAATTCTATGCAATCTGAAATGATGTGGCAATTTACTGTGATACACCAGCAAAAACTAACAATATGTTGTCATCTGCATACACAGAAATACACATTAAACAGAAATTCACATTAAACAGAAATTCACATTAAACAGAAATTCACATTAAACAGAAATTCACATCATCTATTTGCATCTTTATATCTGAAACCAAAATTCCTTCACAAATAGTGACAGAGTTGCTGCAGGACAGCAGTGTAACTGCAAAATGACATAGGCGCTCGGCACCCCTGCTTTTATATAGGAATATAACCTGAATACAACCAGCTGTCAAGTTGAATTGAGTCCCCTACTGCAAAGAAATACATCACTGATGAGCTGGACTCATCTCTGTTGACTGACTCAGATTGATTGCAGAGTGTTTGCAGTTTGTCTGAAGGTGATTGCAGTCTCAGGGCAACCTGTGCAATTGCTTTGCGGTTGAAAGTAAGTAAAATAGCCACAGCGAGATATTGAAAAGAAATGAGGGTGTGAGCGATGACCAGAAAAGCCTTTTTAATGAATGTATATGTAACATGATAATCATTTTAAACGTAGATCTGATCACCTTTCGACGTGAAGTATCTTAAACATATTTTCTTTTTGTTTCTTTTGTCTGTGCACTGAAACTTTGTATGTCAAGATGTCTGTAAGAAGCACTGATATATTAGGCTGAAGCTTCAGTTGCACTTTGACGGTAAATAGTGTGACTTTTCACTTCATCTGAACAAACCTGTACAGGCCCTCCCATTGGGGTCATTCCATGCCATTCCACTTGAAACTGTTCAACTTTGATCAGCAGAAGGTTAACATTTGGCATCAGCTCCTCAGACTCTACACTGGCTGACCATTTATTTTAGAGTTGATTTGAGGGTGTTACTGTCTGTAACACTGAGTCTGCGGCCCAGTGTTTTTGTGTGTTTTGGTTATATCTTTAATTGTTTTGGTTCTCCTTGTAATAGATTTTGTTCTATGATTTTGGTTTCTCTTATTTTGCTTTTCTCATGTTCCTCCTCGTGTCATGTCTCGTCTCCTTGTTTCCTCTGTCTTCCCGGTCAGTCAGGTCTCTGTGTTATACTTCCTGTTTTACTTTGACGGTCCCTTGTCTCATGTAAATGTATCCAGTTTTGCTTCCTTTGTCTTGTTATGTCTAATTAATCCCAGTTGTGTTCCCCTCCTGTCTCCCATTTCCTGATTACTCCAGTGTGTATTTGAGCCCTGTGTTCCTTGCTCTGTGTTGTATTTTACCCTCACTGTGCTATTTCTCCCTGCTTGGCCCTGGTTAGTTTCCCTTATTCATGTTTCTTAGTTTCTAGTGTCCATGTTCAGGTTTTGGTTTGCTTTTTGTGAAGTTTATTTCTTATGGGTCCTACATCCTGCCTGCCACACAGCACCAACCGTGACAGTTACCTCTTACTTTTCATGACTGGACTCAAGAATATATATTAGGACTGCTGTCCTATACCAACCAGTGCCTAGCCTGAGATCCTCAGGCAGAAGTCTGCTCACTAGTCCTACCTCACACTAATACACAATAAAGCGTTTACAGTTTGGGATGTGGAAAGACCTGCATGAGGAGCTCCAACTCGCTTTATCAGTCTCCTCTCTTATATCATTGTTAAAGTCTAATTTATATGGTAGCGCTTTCATATAAATTTTATTTTATATGTTTGACATTCTTAAATTTCCACCATTTTATTCTTTTACCTTTAAAATTTTATGTCAAACTCTTGTTTTCTTAACTGTTGAGTCACTTTGTGACTTTGTTCTTCTTGTTTTATCGTTGAACTTGAGTCTTGCATGGCCTATTTTAATTGCTATGCTAATACATAAAATACAACCAATATAATGACTATTATTTTTAGATTCATATTTTGCTAAAGTTTAATTAACTATAAATGTAAAATTAAGTGATGCTCAGCATTAAGTGAAAATAAATTACTTTATCTGGTCCTAAATATAATTTTACTTTTAATGTATACCTGGGCCCAAAATAGTGACATATAATTTTTAAACTGGTTTGTGGGAATATTTTGTCCTCGCAAGAATAGTAGTGTAAGAAAACACTCAGTTATTTCATATCTTCATTATACCATCTGAGTCGGCGGGGTCCCCTGTGACTAAGCTACAGTGTGTCACAAAAGATTAAAATGAGGGAACGATAAGGGGAAATGTGGCGCATATGAATAACAAAGGTAAAGGTATGAATGGATAGAAGGTGAATACAGATTAAAAGTCTCACAGGGCACAGCGAAGAAAGAAGAAATGAGTGGAAAAGGGGGGAGCGGAGGTAGAAACACAGATCCCACAGGCGCTCCTCTTTTTCTCGTCCCATGCTGTGAGCTGCTGTTCTCTGGTAAAAGCAAAATGATTAACTTGGAAGACTGAAGTCCCACCATACCCAGCGGCAAGAAAGCATAATATAAAATGGGACTTCCTTTAAAAACTTTCAAAATTAAATCATATGAGAAAAAAATGATTACTGTCCATTCCAGGTGTGCGGATCATCCAAAGGGCACGCTGTTGCTCTTTGAGACGTGAAATCAAATCTTCTTTTTTTAAAAATATTTGTTCAGGGTGACACATGAGCCAGGTATTGACTTCTTAAAACCCTGATAAGCTTATGTAGGAGTCTCAGCATCATCCACCTGTGATGTAAAGGTTCGTTTGCTTCAACAGAAATTGATTGGAGCATTGATTAGTGCCTGTTGTGTAGAAAGCTTTGGAGTTGATGCTAATGTGACATTCTGATCTGATTCATCAAGAATGAGTCATCATCATCGTCATCATTGTGCCTCTTCTTTTCCATCTTCTTGTTTAGTGCCCTGAGCACAAAGAATGGAATATTTGGATGAATTAATAAATCCTTCTTTAATTCTTCGTATCATAAAATGTATTTTTACTGTTTAAAAGCTGGAATCACAACATTTATTTTTAATACCTGATAATATCCTGGATTTATAGATGAGTCCAGTTTTCATTTTAACCTCAAACATGACAGGTTGATGTTTAAGCATATTATTTTGCATCATTACCACTATTATGTTGCATGTAAAATGTAACAGATTGTAACATCTCACTTCCACCATAGCTTTGATAAGAAAAGCCCAGCTGATAGACAGCAAACAGCTCCAAGTGTTTAATTACTTTATCAATAATTTCCTCATTTAATGCATTATTTCACTTTTGTCTTTTATGCTGGATAACAGGATAAGTAAAGTATTTTTTATCTTTTAAGGTGGGAAACAGAGGGATTGGGCGGGGGGGAAGTGGTTATCTGACATACACTGTTGTTGTTTTTTTACAGCTTCCACAATCACTTCTTATTATAACTTAGAGTAGACAAATAGCTGCACATAGTAGTGTCTATAGGATGGAAAACATACTGTCCTTTTCCATTATCCACTATGTGTATATCTTAGTCCACCTTAAGCCTTGTTTTAGCTCTTCAGAAGTGGCATCCTCACCCTCTGAGACCACTAAGATGCAGCATTCTTTTGACTTGACTTTTGCTGAATGGAGTCTCACATTATTTATTACAAAATTCTGTATCTATCATACCATCTTGTACAAGGCAACAATTTCCACTTTGTGGGATTACTGCTCACTAAACAAAGTTTAATTTGGTGCTGTGCTCTGTTGGAGTTTCCACCGTGTGCTTTATACTTCCATGCACTGCCTTCTTAAGGCTTGCACCCAGAAACATCCTCTGTGATTACCCAGATTATCATCTGGCCACTTAGCACTAATGCAATGCTTCCTGCCATCACAATGCTACTAAGTCAACTGTAAACGAGATCCATTTTAATAACAGCTGAACCAAGACTGCAAATTGGCTTTAGATGAACAAGATTAAAACCACCACAGGTTCAAATAAAAGCTGCTTCTCTGGAAGGACTATGTAATAAAATCTGTCTTTTGTACACTGAATATGTACATTCACTGGCCACCTTATTAGGTACAGCTGATTATGTTCTCAGTCACATGGCAGAAACAAAATCCATTTAGTCGTATAGACATGGTCAAACCGAGCTGTTGAAATTGAAAGTGTGTATCAAACTGAGAAAGAAAGATGATATACGTGACTTGGCCAAGCTGACTGTAAAGGATGAGTAAGTAAAATTATCATTCATTACAACCAAGTCGTGCAGACGAGCACCTCTGAAGAACATGTCTTTGGCCCGTTGGAGTTTTGTTGCATCCCTCTATGAATACGCGTCCCCATCTTATGACAGTTCATTCAAGCAGTATATCTCTCCACATCACAAAGCTCAAATCATCCCAAACTGGTTCCTTGAACATGACAATATAGAAAATACAGTCTCAAACCAGAAGAGCATCTTTGGGATGTAATGGAATGGGAGATTTACATCATGGATATGCAAAGACAAACCTACCAAAACTCTGTAATGTCATCAATATGACCCAAAATGTTTCCGGCACCTTGTTGAAACCACATCACAAAAAATTAAAGCATTTTCAAAGACAAAAGCCGTCCCAACTGATACTGAAAAGGTTTATCTAATAAACTGTCCTGTACGTTTTAATGATCCAGATCAATAATGATCTAAGTCGAGACTAAACTGCTTCAGATTGCTGACCTATAAATGTATTCAGGATTCACCCAAACTAAATGACAGCTGTTTGGCACAACTGTCAGAGAGCATTTTTCAGGCTTTTACTCTGAAGGCCAACATTTAATGCCACTCTGTACACGCTGCTGGCTTGACGCATCTCTCTCTCTCTCTCTCTCCCTCTCTCTCTCCACACACCGTGATCCAGCGCGGTGCCGATGCTTCGTTAAACCTGGAGCCGACTTCAGAAACACTGAGCTGCGTGATAACCGGAGAGGAAACCAATTTAAAAAAAACGAAACAAAACCAATAGAAATAAAAAAAAGTCTGCTATTATAAGGTAGTTTTTCCATGGAAGCCAGAGTGGAAGGAGACCAACTCAGAGAGAGGATTGCATTCACAGTCTGTGCAAGTCTGTGTTAAGAGTGTGCGCGCCTCGGACTCCCACTCAGTGATGTAAAACGTGAAGGTGGATTTTGGCATGTGGCGGAGCAGGTAAAAGGTAAGACTCGTGATACTTCATCGACCATTAAATTGTTGTAACACTGATATATAGAGAGAGATACATATATATCTATATATATTTTTTTTAAGCTCAAATTCATATTTCACTTCAATCCGTGACGAACATGAACGAAAACCTTTCTCGACTCACTCATGAACTGGGCGATAACTCGCTGAAAAAAAGAAAAAAAAGAAAAGATATTGACACTTGGTTTCATCAGCAGACTATAGGCGTAGTCCCTCTCCGGGCAGGAGGTGTGAGAATATTTTCAGGGGGGAAGGATGCAAGTTATTCAAATAAATAAATAAATAAATGCGAACAGGAGAGCTGATGAGGTCCCCATGAGGTCTGTGGTCGTGAATGGAGATAAAAGCTCTGCCTCCGTTTTGGGAGGGATGTAGGTGTTGAGGGAAGAAAGGATGCTGCATTGTGTGATCACACTTTATGTATCACACCGTATGACTGAAAACTCAATATAATATAAATATATATATATATATATATATATATATATATATATATATATATATATATATATATATATATATATATATATACATATATATATATACATATATATATATATATATATAAATTTCAAAGGATTGTCTTTTGGATTGTCTTTAAAAAGACAATCCACCGCCCGCATGAATGGTGACGCCTGTGGATGTGACTTCTTTCCCCCCCAGTTGAGATTGTTGCAGCAAAGAGATCGCATCTATACACTGTCTGACATGATGACACCAACACACTTGACAAGGTGGAGAGATAAAAACCCTCCTGTGCTGCACGGCGGGGGATGATACAAGCTCTGTATGAAGTTGGTGTTCTGCTGTGAGTCAGTGTGGCCCTGCAGCAGAGGAACACACTGAGGAACACAGTCCTTTTTTTGTACCCCCCTCAGAGTGGACCAGGATCCCTAAAAGCCTGCGGGGATGAGATATAGTGTAGATATCCCTTCATGCGGATGAGTGTTTGCAAAAAACCCTCACTTTACACGCTCCTGTTCTGACCTTAAGTATGAGAAATAGGACTGAATTATAAATGACTTATGCTCAGCCAAGGGACTCTCCAGCTACTGGCTCTTCTCTGACTTCCGTGGGCATTAATTGAGGATGGCATGGCTACAGTAATTGTGTGCAAATTGAATCTGGCCATTGTTATCTTCATAATAGAGAGCATAGTTCAGGGGAAATGACCAGAAATGCATTTGTAAGCCTTTTTTTTTTTAATTAAAAATTTTAAAAAAAGGGAACAGTAGTTTGGTGAGCACACTGAACAAATGCATACATGCTGTGGCCTTGGATTTTGGAACACAAAAGTATGGTTTTTAGAAGTTTTCTTGTAACAAATGAATTTAGGTGCATGGAGGACTCTGCTGTACCTCAGGGCTTTCGGCAAGTGCCGCCCCTGCTGTCTCCAAGCAAGAGGGATGCTAATGGAGGGGTTGGTGGGGGGGGGGGGGGGGGGGTACAGGCGTTACCGCTGCAAGATCGAGAGAGAGTGATGGTGAGCGTGTGTCTCTGAGAGAGAGAGAGTGTGGGTGAGTGTGTGGGCGTGTGTGTGTTTGTGTGTGTGTGTGAGGCGTTTCCATGGCAACCTGTCAGGGGTGTGTTTGGTCCCGGGAGATAGTGAAAAACGGAGGGAGAGAGAGAAAGAGAGGGAGACAGAGAGATGAGAGACGAGGAGAAAACTATCCCTTGTTAAGGGTTGGGGGGGGGGAATGAGATAAGCTAATGGGAGGGGGGGAAGAGGGTAAGGTGGGATTGCCTCCACCCCTCTGTCCTCCCCTACCACCCTATCAACCTTCTATTGTTTATTTTCTCCAACCCTGGCAGGCTTCCTTTTCCCTTTCTCGCATCTCTTCCTCTGTTCCCTTGCAAGGAAATTTCAAGGCTTGCCGTGTCTGTGTCTTGTGTCACACGGGAGGATTTCTGGGTAATAACCAAGTGCACAAAACTCATCTGAGGAAATCACCGCGCCACCACCGTTTTCTCCTGACTTAACTCCCAATCAGCCTTCACGCTGCCTCAATGTAATCCACAGCTGGTCATACTTACCATGACTGTATTTTTGACCTCCACAGCCTTACCAATCAAGCTCAACCCCTCCACCTGCTTTTGTCCCTCATTGTGGGTGCGCAAACTAATGAGTTAACATCCCACCCGCGTAGCTGCACACAAACCGCCTGGCTGATTCTTGGCACTTTTATTTCCCTCAGATGGTGCCAGTAATGGAGAAAAGCAATGCCAGTGTTTGGGTTTTATGCGCTGACTGTTAAGCTCTGTCTTACTTGTACTGATTCCCTTTATTGGCATTAGTTGGATTACATTAGAAATCCAACTTAAACCAAATGGAAGAATATAGGGATTGATTACATGCTGCTGCAACAAGTGTGACAAGGATTTTTTTTCTATTATTGTTTGTGATCTAACAGGAAATATATGACAGGAAATAAGAGAAACAAGATCTAAGGCAAGGCAAGACATAAAAGACATAAATAAAACATAAAAGGCATTTCAAAAAGGCAAAAAAAGGAAAAAGAAATGTACATGCAAACCAAGGACAGAAGAAAAAACAAAATCAAATATAACATTAGAAACTAAAATAGATTACAGTGTAACCACAAAGTTACACCTACAGATATGATATGGATGATTTCCCTCCATCCTTAAGCATGCAAAAGTCAGCCGACTTTTCTTGATCCTCCAGATTTAAATGACAGTAATTAAAAAAGCATCCTACCATTCATTACCAAAACGTCTGTCTTAGTCTAAGTACAGGCAAAAAATATTCTTTGCCATCATAAACATGAACCAGTAATTTTGAGATATATACTGAATATATACCAATGAACCAATCAAGTAAATTTTATTTGACTAGATTCCATTAAAGCTCAAAAGTAACAATTGCTTGAGAAGCAGTTTCATGGCCAGGTGAGGCTGGCCCCCTTGTGCAATCATACATTAAGCAGATAAAAAATCTCGTTATGAATTTAAATGTATTACTCGCATTTGGTTGCAACTTCATGCAAGTGACCGAGGCCATAATTAGGCAAAAAAAAAAATAATAAGCCCATCAGTGAGAAAGCAAAAACCTTCAGTGGCTGATATTTAAAAGTAGGGAATTAATTTGTCTTGATGCATGCTCAATCATCCAGGAAAAGAAATTCCAAAAAGTTGATTCTTTTCATCTGGACGTAGCATTTTTTCGTCACTCATCCAAGTGACTTCTTCAGTCTCAGCTGGCTGCAGGTTTCCCATCTCTGAAACGAGGAGGTGCATCTTTCACCATGTTACAATCCCGTGATTGCAGCCATTCCAATGGCCACTGATCAATGGCCTTTGATCAGTGACTGTTGGCAATTTGTATATTAATGATCAAGAAAGTGACCTCACAGCCCTTTGTTCACCAGTGGTGCTAGTTTCAGCCATTATGCAAATGACCTGCAGTCACTTGGAAGAGTGACGAAATGTTTCTCCCAATAAAAATGCTGCATCCAGATGAACAGAATTAACTTTTTGGAACATTAAATGAATTGTCCAGCTCACCAAAAGGCCTGAGAGGTTGGTGTGGCTGTAGCTCAGGAGGCAGAGCATGTGATCTATTAATTGTAGGTTAAATCCCTAGCTGCTCCAGTCTGCATGCCAACTTGCTGACTGATATATCCTTCTGACTTTGTTCAGAACTGAACCTGCCTGTACAGTTCTGAATAAAATTATTTTTACAGGTTAAACTGAGATTAATTTGTACCAGAATGATGGGAATACAAAAGTAGGGAGATGGAATGAAACACCTCATCATTCCAAGCGTGCCACATCATCTGTCAAACATGATGCCAGGAATGTTGTGTTAGCATGCAACGCTGACAGGGTCACTAATTTTTACTGATGATGTGACTGCTGATAAAAGTAGAAGGTACTCAATGCTCAGTGCAAATGAATAATAACTGAAAGCATGCCAAAGAAAAATCAGCCCAAGAGGCAAAGAAAGTGAATATTCTTCAATGACCTGCCAGAGTATTTAAAGGAGGGGATTACAGAAGTTAGTAATGTCCACAGGTTTTAGACTTCAGGCCGTCATTAGCTACAAATGATTTTCATCCAATTATTAAATCCATATATTTAACATTATCTTAGTCTGGCCCATTACTTTGGTGCTTCTGTAATTCCTGCACATTTATTGCAATACTTTAATTAAACCACTTAAGGGTGAAAGTCTTAATCACATCTCGGTTATATCGTTTAAAATTGACTGTGGAAAAATGACAAAAATTGCGTCACTGTGTCACTTTAGTTATGGACCTGTCTGCGGTTTCCAATGACATTTATACTGAAATGCTTTTATCTAGTCAGTTATGGTTTCGATTATAGTTTAAAAATAATCTTTGCAGAAAAGGAGTTTTGGCATCACCGTTACACCAGATCTTTACACCATACTTGGCTGGTTTAGAAGGGGATGTATTGCCCGAAACTGCACCTGCCTCCAAAAGCCACCAACTGTTCATCTGCACACAGATCAGTACCAGTTTTTGGATAAGTGCACTACAAAAATATACAAATATCCCTAATGGCAGGGCCCGTCTATCTAATCTGGTGGCTGAAGGAAAAGTAGACAATTTGATTCATGGTAGGAAGAATTTTTATGATTAAAAATATAACAACAGTGCACATGAATGTATAACTGGCATCATAAAAGAGGTCACTGGGTCAGTTGAAGGTCTAATATGTTTTCTTCTCAAAATCTCTCATAATGGTGAGGCAGGAGAAGGTTTTTTGTTTCATCTTGAATCTGAATTAAATATCATCCACGTGGAAGTTTAAATGTCCATTTCACTGAGAGCCCATTTAACAATAACTCAGAGCTGAGCTGAATGAGAGTATAATCATTTCTATTTACAAAAACTTCTTTGGCCTTCCCATTAATGCGCTCTTTTAGAGATAATCCACAGTGATAAAAAAAACATAAAAAACATTAAGAATTATATTCGTAGTTATTATCCAGCTACCAGGTGATCTGTTACTTTACCACGTTTCAACCTTTCCACGGCCAACCAGGTTACTATTGAGGAATTTTAAAGTAATTGTGTAGTTAATCACGATGATTCTTAATGAGAGCCTGCAGTATGTGTACAGTTTGTCAGAAAATCAATATACCCCATAGGTGTCAAACACATTCTCAGGATATTAGTGCACGTTAAACTCATCGTCCTGAAATAACCCATTATGACAACAATAAAACAACAGATGGCTGCTGAAAGGCAACATTATTAATGCAAGGCAGATTTGCAGACAGAAACTTTAATTACTTAATAATTACCATGTGAATCAGTTTTATCTACACCATAAATAATTGATTAAATATTGTTCAGTTACCACTTTTCAATCCCAGTTGTCAGAGCCTCCAACTAACACACATATGCATTATATTATTGCTTAAGCAGACTTTAAATTGCCAGGGTTTTACATGTAATAAGGTCATACTTTCCCAGTAATACACTACAATAAAATGCAAATGTTTCAGGTTTCTGAATTGTCGTATATAGAATGCTTATAGGAGAAGTTTCATGGACTTCAGTAAATAATTCTGCGCAGCTTTATTTGTGTTTTGCGATGCATCGCATAAATTCCTTGCAAGTATTGTAATTAACTTAGGTCCTTTTGTGTTGGTTGCTCTGTAATGTTTGAGTTTGTTTCATGTTCACTGTGTTTCACAATCAGGGAGGAAGACTCTCCTCTCACTTAATCTGATTGGAAAAGGAAGAAGATATGTCAAGTTAAATAAGTCTTCTTGATGTTTTCTATTAATATCTTCATAGCAAAATATATTCTTAAATAAGAGTTTAAGCGCTAACGTTTAGCCCCAGTGGCAAGGTTAAAAATCTAGAAAGGATAAAGCAACATGGCATTTATGTTCATAACGATAATAATACAGTATATTTTAAAAGGGTGCCTAGCACGCATGCTGCAGACACAAAGGTGCAGAATGTGGGAATTTTATGTAACTTTTCTTAAGAAAAAACAGAAATGGCTATAAGATGTGGAAACCAGTAAAAGCACCCAAATGTTTAGTCAGAGAGTTGCGATAAAATGTTTCGAATATCAGAGACACCACTTTAAAAAAGGTCACAAATTAGTTTACTTTTTTTTAAATACCCCGTACTAAATGGCTCCATATCAGAAATAATCACACTTGATCTTAAAGTACTTTAAGAAGAACTAACTTTATTAAACAGTGTATAAAATACAGGGAGTCCCAGATAAATCAGAGAATAATGACAAGAGCCATGACTTCCCACTCCTCTTCTGAATATAGATGTGTCCAAAGCAAGAGGACAGCGAGGACTCTTTTCATATTAAACAACACATTAGCGATGCAGCGAGCTTCAGAGTGCTCGGTTGTTATTGGAGACGAATTTTTTGTTTGACAGGCAAGACGAGGCCAGTGTGTGGGGCCCTTTTGCTGGAGTGTGATTAGCATTGCAGATGCTGGTTTCTGTAGGCGTCAGTTTCAACAAACTCAAGGTTCCCCCGTCTCCAGTGCATGATTAAAATGTAACAGTGATGCGTGGTTAATTCGCAGGAGCAGTATTATGCTGCAACACTCAAAGAGCCTATTTTTTGCTCAGGTGTGTATTGCACCTCCTCCTGCATGGGCTTTTTTTTGCGCCTCCTCTTGCACATAAATACACACAAGGGCTCCAACCGCATGAGTTTCTCTGTGCTGAAGTCTAATATGTCTCAAAGCTGCCAACAGCTATTACTTTCTGCAGGTATTCAATATCAAAAATTAATGTGTGAATATGAAAGGGAAATGAGGGGATTCGTGACTTTCCTCGAGAAATGAAGGTAAAGATGAATTAATTTTAGTATTAGAATTTAGCACAGAAAGCAAAAGTAATAAGAATAACCACTGGCATGATCATAATAACCTTAATAATAATTAGAATGATCCACAATAGTCTGTAATCCTCAGCCCTAATAAATAAAGGGATCATAAAAACACCATCTTCTTGTAATTTAGGTCCATTAAGGTTATGACCCTCCCACAGACAACCAGTGTAGTATTGATCAGCTTTAAAGTATGTGATCAATCAAACCGCATCATATCTGTTAGTGTAGACAACAGTAGAAGCTGATTCTTAATGAAAGCCTGCAGCATCGGGGCCATTTATCAGAAAATCAATATACACTATTGGTGTCAACCTACGCTGTATACACACAAACACACACAGTTGGACATGAGTCCAGCTTGTAGTGGGTGTTCTATGTGCACATGGGTTGCCATTAGTATAGGAAGTGCAGGGGAAAAAAATCATCATTGAGCTGTGCTGTGTGGCATTTGAAAAGACTAATATATTATTCATGAAGACATTTGATTGTCTGTAGTTTTTTATCCTCTTTCACTTCTTCATTATGTGTTCACTTGTTCATAGCTATATTATCTTTAGGGTAGTTTTAGCATACAGCCTGTTTCTTCTGTCTAGATAAAAAACAACCTTTAGATTTACCTACTTTGTTAAACTGCTTTGTAACTCAAATATCTAACTGAATACATGAGTAAATTGGCAGAAATTCAGTGCATTTCCATATGTGGAAATGGTCAAAGTGACCAGAAGAGTTTCTATGAGGATGTCAGAAACTCCATAACCATCTCTAAGGTTTACAGAGGATGGCCCAGAAAAAAGAGGAAATCCTGTAAAGGTGTGTGGTTTAGTTTCTTGGTACAAATTGGGCCTCTTAGGACCAATAAGCATCATTTAAATGTCACAGCCTACCTGATTATTATTGTCGCTCATGTCTGTACCATGTCACAGAGTTCAGATCATTTCAAACAGGTTTCTTTAACATGACAAAGAAGTACTCAACAGTCCACCCTCACAGTTTCCACATCCTAATCTTAGATCTTATAGAGCACCTTTGGGATTTTGGTAGGATTTGCATCATGAACGTGCTGCTGACAAATCAGCAACAGCCACAAACCAAAATCTCTGAGGAATGCTTTCAAAAACCTTCTTGGTTTTATGCTACGAAGAATTAAAGCAGTTCTGAAAGAGAAAAGAGGGCCCAACCCAGTACTAACGATATGTACCTAATGAAGTGTCAGGTGAGTGTAATTTATAGCATCTTAGTAACTTTTTCACTACTGTAGTAATTGGGACTGTATAACTGTATTATTTATCAAATTATTCAGAATACGTTGTGTGTAAAATATGTTGTGTTGTGATTTGACAGCCCACGTTCTTCCAAGAGATTGTTCACTTATTAAACAGGAACTGTGTATATGCAAACTCCTATAGGCACAACCTAAATAGGTATATACAAAAATGTTGCCATGGTGAGCTAGAAGATGCTACAATGTTTTGTGACATACTGCATTCTGAATGCGGTAAGGGGTTAATTTAATACCAATTGTGAAGCCTTCCTTATTAGAAGCAAGTAGTTTCCATGCCCAAACTTAACCCAGTAGTTTTTGTTTCTTTTTTAGTTTTAAGTTGTTTAACTACTCGAGGCTGTGGGCAACTAGTAATGGGTAAAAATCAGGTTCCTCCTCCTTTTCTACAGTGGAACATTTTCAGGAATGCTTACATAGTTTATTCCAGACAACAGGAACCAATAATCGATAGCTGTTCTTCCATTCTTACCAATCATGATCCCACTGTAGTTCCATCCTGCAATCTTAACATATAATCTTTTATTGCCTTAATGCAAGTCAGTGTATACTCTATACATATTGTAGCATTGCAGATTGTTGTGACGACTGAATGAAAACACCTTTGAGGTGCTAAAAGTCAAAATGTTTAGAAGTATCTGCCACTCTCGCTGCTATATATAAATGCGCTCAGCTCTCAGCAATGTCAGGAGCAAATAATGGTGCACATCCTTTCCATTGAGAAATGAGAAAACATAGCAACAGGCGGGTCTCTGGAGGACACACTCTTGCAAGAGATGCCAGTAAAATTGGGGGAAAAAAGCACAAGGAGTTCTTCAGGTTAGTGTGGGCAACCTTCCTCTGGCACTGTCACAAACACAGAAGGAGGCTGACATTAGACACTTCCACGATAACTATTTCTAGATTGTTTATGAGCACAGTTTGTAGAAGCAGCTTTTTATAAAGTGGTGCGTTCATTTACACTTTAGTGCAAAGAGTGATATTTTCCTGCACCTGTGAATTTTCCCAAGCTGAGCTAATGAGAAATATTAACTTATGAGAAGCTTCAGTGTTTCTCATGGGTAGAAACAGCCTCAAGTTTATGTTGCACCCTCCAAAGTTTTTAATTCTCTAAACTTGTTAGCTGCTTGTAGGTTAGCAGGTACTCAGTGAACCCTTTTAATTTTTAAAGTAATTTTAAATTCAATACAAATTCAAGTGCCAAAATTCTGCACTACACTAACAATACATGTGAGGCTCACCTCAGAAGCAAGTTATTCCCAACATTCCCAACTATAAAGAAAAAAAAGAATAGCTGCTGTTAGCATTAGCTCCTAAGCTTCAAACCACTGGGTCATGTTGAACAGCTACAGTTTAATGGATGTGCCCGTGTTATATACAATATAATGAATTTGTTAGCTAGTCTGCACAATCTCCACAACAAATAAAGATTTATTACCGGTGTGAACTGGCTCTATATACAGCAGCAGACACTTTATTAAGCACAACCTGCTAGTATTGGGTTGCCTTCAGAAGTAGCTTAATTCTTTGTGTTATAAATTCGAGAAGATGCTGAAAACAGTCCTCGGAGACTTTGGCATTGACATGATAACGTTGCAGTTGCTGCAGATTTGCATATGCATGATGTTAATCTCCAGTTCCACCACAGCCTCTGCTCTGTTTGATTGAGATCTGATGCAGGAAACCAGATTTGAGCTTTGTGCACATTATCCAGCCATCAGCAGCCATTAGAAAATGGTAACTGTGTGGTCGTAAAGGGATGCAATAATACTCAGGTAGGCTGTGGTGTTTAAATGATACCCAGTTGGTGCTAATGGGCCCAAAGAAAATATTTTTATTCCATTACACCAAACCCATCAGCCTGAACTGTTGATGCAAGACAAGGTGCATCCACGCTTTCATGTTGGTTACACCATCTGAATGTTGCAGGGGAAACTGAGACTCGTCAGATCAGGTAATGTTTTTCTAGTCTTCTAAAGTTGAATTTTGGTGAGCTCAATTTCCTGTTCTTGGCTGACAGGAGTGGCACCCACTGTGGTTGTCTTCTGCTGCTGTAGCCCATCTACTTCAAGGTTTGACATGTTATATGTTTAGAGATGCTCTCCTGCAAACCTTGGTTTCCAATGAGTTACATTTGCTTAATGGTCAGCAATGTGGCCATTCTCCTCTGGCGTCTGGCATCAAGAAAGTATTTTCTCACTAAGAAGTGCCGCTCACTGGATATTTCCTCTTCTCTTCTCAGACCATTCTCTGTAAACCCTAGAGATGGTTCTTTGGGAAAATCCCAGTAGATTTCTGAGCTACTCAGACGAGACCATTTAGCATCAACCGCCACACCACATTCATAGTCACTTAAATCACCTTTGTTTCACATTCTGATGTTCAGTTTGAACTTCAGCAGGTCGTCTCAACCAACACAGATGTTTTTATGCTTAAATGTTTTGCATTGCTACCATGTGATTGGCTGATTAGATATTCATGTTTCTGAACAGCTATAACTTATGAGTATAAATACAACTGGGTTAAAAATGAACTGAATTACTTTATAACACTTTTTAAACACTCTAGATTTTCATGATGGCAGGAATCAAACTGATTAGATTCTTTTACAGCTTTTTGAATTGAGTTATTCCAGCAGGGACCAACAGGAGAGACGAGGAATTAAGTGTGACATAAGCCCACAGCCAGATTCGATATGAGGATATCAGACTGCCTGCGAGCCCTCACACCCTCATCTCTTTTCATTCTCAACAGGGAGGTCTGTAACCCTGCATCTCCAGGAGTTCTTCCTGCATCTGGCCCATATTCTATCATTAGCTCCCCCACCCCTTCTCCCCCACTGCCTCCCTCCATCTCTGTCACTGCAAATTGACTTTAGTCACATGTACAGTAAAAATGATAGAAACGCATTAGGGCAAAATAGATAGAAGATTGTGCAGGTGATAGAGTATAAAGCCCAGAGGAGTCTTTGAAAGCAAAACAAAATGCAGCCGAAATGAGCAGAGATAAGTTCTAAAGACTTCACTGAAATGGACAACAGAGGGGAAGTGATGGCAAAAGTCAGCAGGGAGGCAATGTCATTTCAGGTTGTCAAACTCTACAGCATGAAATTAAGCAAACCAGGTGGAGAGAATGAAAGTTAGAGCAGTGATAGGTGAGGGGGAGCTTGATTCAAATCAGAGGATTTGACTCTTTAATGCAAAGATAAACTGCTCTAACCGCCCTGAATTCAGGATTCAGAACACAAATGCAGCTATGAACGATGTGCAAAGCTAATGCTGAATCTTTTTGCTTTCATGTTGCATTTTCTGATGCTTTTGCAGCAGCCGGAAAAATAAATGAAACATCACCCTGTGAAGTAAGAATAACGCAACATCTACACAGTGGATTTCTTTATGAAAGAGTTCAATGAATAGCAAAATAAAAGTCTGGTATAAAAAGACACTATTCACATTATGCTTCCCGGGTGTAATAAATGACACCAGGTGATAGACAAACACAAATCAAACTGATTTCCTGACATCATATGCTTGGTAATAAAAACAGCTGCTGATTGCCTGTCATGTGTGATAGAGGGAACGAGACCGCCTGCTGTTGCACATTTCAGAACAAATATTGCTCCGGTCTCAGATGGTCAACATGGTTTTATCCACCTCTGTGACAGGACGCGGGATGGCTTTGCTTGAGCACTCGGTAATAGCACAAATAAAAAACAGTAAGTGCTGATACAGAGAGGTTGTTTGTTCGGTGGTAGAGAACAGATCGGTGCTCCTGGGGAGCACCTGCTATACTGTAGTAACGACCCTGTCAATACGATTGGCCCACAGAGCTTCGGTCTTAATGCACTCACCCGCTTGTCATTATAAAGCACTTCAAAGAACAGAGAGGCCATTATATTCACAGTGTAGCACCAGTTGTGGAGCCCGTGGCCTCTCAGCTGTCCTGTTGCGTGGACACCAACGCTCTGGCTGATCCTCTGTCTGAGAGCACACTCCTTGCCGTGGGGGTTGTTTGGCTGGTTGACGGCCAAAGCCGCAGCTTCAGTGGCTTTTCAGGATGACAGCATTGGCACCACATGCCTGCAAAAACTGTGTCCTTCTCTGCATCTAAAGCAGAGATGTGCAGAGCTGCCTGTCAATTGGGATAATTATAAGTTTGGCTTGGTGATTTTTTGCTTTAGAAGTATGGGCTGTATTTGAAATATAGAAAAGGCCTTTGGCTCTGCAATCTTTCCAATCTCCAGCAGGAGGCCTACCCCATCTCACCTTGGTCATATTGTATGCAGGTCTATGAGAAATTTGCCCTATTAATCATTTGATTTATGAACTCAGTAGACATTTTCTCAATGAGTTTATGGCCTCAAAAACTAATTTTAAGTTTTATTTAATACAGCACAATGTTCATTTTGTAAATTATACTCCCATTTGGAGTAAATTTAGTGATAACTGCAAGCACGTTCTAGCTATTTGTGACTGACAGCTGATACCATATGAGCATGTTTACCTCACTTATCACCTCCTTTAAAAAAATGCACACCCAGAGCCTCCAAAATGGGTGACATCTCTGAAGCTGCATCATGCACTTTTTTACAGTCTAGTGTAGCTATGTTCACACGTGCAATGCAGCGCTGAACTGAAAGTCTGTGTGATTCACTGATGTGCAAATAGGTGAATATATTCACAGCGAGCTTGTGGTCTTTCTGAGTGGTGCCTGCCGCACGTTCTGCCCAGGCAGCATCCTCACCTAAAAAAGTATTTTCAGTAGTGGGAACACACGCTCTGCAGACTACCTCGTGTAGTTTTCCTGTCCTTCTTCTCCCAACATTGCCTGGAGTTCACGTATCAACCTTTATTTAGCAGTAGATTTGTTTTATTTCTTCATTGAATTTCCTCACCTGTAATATTTGTGCTCATACGGGGAGGAGTGCGTCTCAGAAACTTTTGTTGCTGAAGCAGTTCTTGTTACTGATGTGGGCCCGAATACATCAAAGATGCCAGTGACAACCACAGATAACTTTTCATCAATAATTTTCACTTCATCCAACTGAGCAGAAAACTTATTTACAGTGGAAGACAGGCAGAGATGAGGATGACAAAGGAGCAGCGCAAGTAATTTCATTCGAATTCCGTTCGCCTCCATTGTACCGCCGTGGTGGCAGAAATCTCAGCAGCAGACATCTCAAAGCCTCAGCAAAAAATATGAAAGGGTAGCCAAGCCATGGTGTGAGACAGTGAGTGATAGCGAGAAGGTTTGAACTGCCCTCTCTTAAAAATTCGGAGCCTGTTTTACATCTGAATGAGATCAGAAGTTTTCAGATTTTGGGGAAAGTATTGTCACCATGTGAGGTTTTTTAGTTACTGTTTCAACTGCAGTGAAGGTAAATCTAATTATGACATCACTGCAAATAAATACGCAACTGCAAGAAATTTTACTTTTAATGATTTCAGCTGCAAAATGCCTTTTGCAAAGTTATGATTTTAAAGTTTTACGCAACTTTGCATTCACTTTACCGTGACTAAACTACTTCTGAATATTTTTTGTTATCAAATCAACAACATTTTAAGATTTAGTTATGACATAATATCTAATTAGAAATTATAAAAATATTCCATGTTAGGGCAAATTGACTGTAAACACAGCATTCCTAGCCTTGCACGCCAGATTCTGCAACACCACACTGAGATTTGAACTGATAACATGGCTGAGTTTATGTATAAATACCTTGCTGTGTGTGCAGCCTCAGAGCAAGCTCTGCTAATTTTGAGTAATTTGTTGTTTCTGCTTGTTTGCCAAAATAAGTGCATTTGCTGTAATGCTGTAAGAGTCTTGCAATCCAGCTGGCAAACACGCCGGAATAAATCTAAGCATTTCACCGTGTAATTGAGGAAGAGCACAGGGTGTCTGCTGAAAGACGGTTTTTTCGGCAGAACAAATATTCCGGAGGTGTCTGAATGTTACACTTTGGAGCAGCTGAGCGAAGATGGAGCTGCTGTTGGGACAGTGACAATTTGATGAGAGAACATCCTGAGTTTGTTGCAATTTCCTAATCTTGCGAAATGTGCAAGCCTCCCTTCTCCCCGTGTTTGTCAGCTGCTTTGGGGATTAATTAGCATAGCGGTGCTGGAAATGGATCCACTGCAGCAGAAGACTGTCCCTTATTTCACACAGTGGACAGGCTTAACAATCTCACAGAGACAGACAGCCCAAATTACAGGAAACCATAAAATGTATGTTTTGCTAAATACTGTGACTTACCTTCCTTTCTGTAAAATAACACTGCGAACCCCTCGGTTTTGTAACACCTGAATAAAATGAATAAATCCCACATAAAATCCAGGTGTTTCAAGAAAAACTGTATATGGTGTCATATTGTTGACATAATGAGTAAATGCTCTACCAGCTGGAATGAAATGACACTCATTTCTCGCCACTGTGGAGCTGAGAGTTTTGAATTGAGGCACAAGTAATGGCACGTTTTCATTTCATCCTTATAAAGCTGTCAGCTTCTCTTTAACTCATTATTATTGCTTAAACCATGTGTTCCCTGAAACTCATTGCCCATACAAATGTAGCTGCCTTCTTACTCATTATTATTGCTTCACACTTTAGACTGGTTTTTCTTTATATGATTTCATTACGAGTCTTTTTAATCATCAAAAATACATTTTATTGCAATTTAAAGATAATTTGCGTCCACTGGTGGTAACCCAAATAGCATTTAGGGCTATACTCACAGTAGTTGCCCTGTACCGTGCCTGAGTACAATTATCACCACTCCCCACTGACCTGCACACACACTGAGCTTAACGATCCAAGCCCAAAATATGCCTCAGTTTGTGTTAGCATCTCAGCTCTCCTCTCTCACTGTCTCTTTGTTTCATGCTCTTGCAGAGCACAGTGTTCTTCATGGGGGTTTCATTTGGAAAGCATTGATATACTGTTCTTTCATGTGCCTCGCTGATTTATTAATTACTCAACACAGCATTTTCACAGTCACAGTTGACATTGAGGATGCATTGGAGTTTCATGCTTGGGTGCAGTTAGCGGTCACACTGTATGCATGTTCCCCCGGACATGTGCTGTACAGCACAGGGGTGTACCGGTTAGCGCTGTCACCCTAAAGCAAGAATGTTGCATGTATGTCTCCTTGCTAGTCTTTGGAGTATCACCCACAGATACACATGTTACGTTAATGAGTGATTTCACAGTATATTAACATGAATGGTTTTCTCTCTCTGTATTTGGCCTGTAATTGACTGACAACCTGTCCACGGTGCACTAAACCTTCACCCTGTGACAACTAGGATAGGCCACGCCCTCCCTGTGAATCCATCCATCTGTTCATCATCAATATGCTGATTCCAAGATCAAAACTCCAAGAAAGTTTCGGACGTTGTAGGTAGCAGATCCATCTCTCTATTCTTTGGAGGCAGAGTTTTTTCAGTTATTCACTATGGGATTCATTAAAGGCAGAATAATTGCCGAAATATTTTACTTAAGAAGTTCTGGTGCTTCCGTTACATTTTCCTCAAGTCGCAGGTCTCACAAGAGAACAGTAAGCAGGCGCTCTGAGACATATGCAGAGTTGTACAGTATCTCATTAATCTGTTGTAAAGTACATTAAGGGAATTCTTTTGTAACACAGTATTGTAATTTCCTTTTTAGTTGTACCAGTTGCTGCTTTGTATTTCATAGTTTAAGCAGGTGACTTGCCTATGAGATAGAAAAGGCCTTCAGTTGTCTTTAACAGGAATATCAAATGAAGCTAAATTTCCTTTCATAGGGAAGAAAGGTTAGTATCATTTCTCCTTCTAAAAATAGAAGGTCTTTGCATGAGGCTGCCTCATTCTCATCTGCATGCTAGCTCTTGCCAAACCATGTAACACATGACCTGTTGATCTACAGAAGGCTAAAGAAAATGAATCAAGCTGTTTCCTCCTGATTGCTCTCTAAAACATAAAAACACTGTTTCTGTGAATGACAAAAGTCGCTTTAATGTTTCTGGCCACTTATCAGCCTTAATGGATCACTGAAGCGGAAGAGAACTAGCAGGGTGCACTCTGGTTGCCTGGGCATGTGCTAAGTGCACTCAACATTTCTGCACTGATTTGCCATTCTTGGATAATAATTTGCAAAACTACTGCTCTCCAGTACTTTTGACACAAAGTAATCAATACTCAGTTCTGTTGGCTTCTTATATAAGGCCAAGGATAATCTGATTTTTGTCTTGGGGTGTTTTGGAGAAATAAACAGAGAAGTGTTTATATGTAGCCAGTACCGATGGCTAACAGTTATGCCACCTGATACCCAAATATTTCCTTTTTTTTCCGATGAAGTTTTATTGCTTAAACCTGAGTTATAGTACTGCATATTTTATATTTTGGTCTTATTATAAAAGGTCAAACCAAAGTTTGACATGAGGAAGACTTTGTCTGAGTTTGGGGATTTTATTTTGCTTCGGTGATCTGCCTCCTTGAGAAGTCTACATGGTCATAAGTTTGCTTGTAAAGTGCACTCAAAAGCATTTTGGCTCAAAATAAAAGTCTAGTCTATATGGCTCTACTTAATAAAGCCATGACGCATTGTGTCTTTTCTTGAGTTACAACTGAAAGCTGTACACAGACACTGAAAGAGACTCTCTGACAGAAACATGGCCATGGTGACTGATAAGTGAAGTTTTTTTAATGTTTCTGGGTCTTTGAGTGTTTTGTAGACACATGATTTGTGCCTTTGGATTTAAAAGGTCAAGTTCTTTATTTCCACACTAAGAATCCAAGGAACACTGCACGCCCATGTGGTTTCAACTAGTAGGTTGAAAGTAGGTCTGAAATTTAGCATAACCTGCTTGATTGTCCTTTTTGACTCTAATGAGAAAAATAATTTACAAAATAAGCATCATGTTTACATTTAGTAAAACATGAAAACTTATTAGAAAAATGTTTGCTGAGGTCATAGATCGAGAGAACCAAAGGGTTGTTTTCCAATAGAAATCTTTTCAGTAGTCGCCCCCTTCCGGTGATTAGACACAATGCAGATTTTTGGCGCTCCTGCACTGGCTTCACTTTGCAGACCTGGAGGCTGTGTTTGTATTTTATTTGCAGTCTATGTGTATACCTAGCAAGCACTTACAGTCCTAAGTGTTGCACAATGACAAACTTCATAACATACTGTCCAAACCTGTTATCCCTTCATCTTTTTGTCTAAAACAACCTTCTGTGTGATCTAAATTCAGGCCTAGAAAATTAAAAAGTAGAGTTGTGTCTCAGGTAGTTTGAGCAGCTGCGACTATTTATTCTGTTCCTTTTAGTTTCATTGATAGAAAATAGATAAGGTGCTAAGGGATGTGTGCCACCTGTAGTCCTCCATCCGGTGTAAAACATGGGCTTTGCTATAGAGGCCCCTTTGTCTGCAGCTTTTTATATTGATTTTCTGGCATATACTTGCTTTTTCTGAATGGTGCAATTTGTAAGACTGCTAATGCTGAGACGGCTGAGCTCATGCAAACACCCAGAGTCCACCGAGGGACAGAAATGCCTGGCTTCCAGCTAAATGATTTTCTCTGCATCTGTCTCAGCTGTATGGTTTGTTTTTTTACTAGCTTCCCAAGTGCTTTTTGGGATACCAGTCATTTAAATGAGTACATGAATGAAACACTGTTTAAACATATAATAGAAGCTCTATCCAAACACTCTCTTCCTTCAAGTCAGTATGAAGTCTAGCCACTGCATAGCAGTGGAAAATTTCCCTTCCCACTTAGTAACAAGTCTTTCAAGTGGATATGAGACTTTGCGCAGTGTTTTTGGAATATTCATGCATGTGAACGTGTGCTAGCCTGAGATTTGATTCAGCGAACATTTATGTGGCCCAAACCTGCTCCATTCCCAAAGGAGTTCACATTTGGCAGTCTCTGGCTATGTTTGCAGGCAGCCAATTATGCGGCAGGTGTAATATTGTGTGAAAGCATCCACTGAGCTCACACAAACAATAATTTGATGCTCTTACATTAAGTCTGCGGATCCGCTGTAAACAAATCACAGGAGAAGAGCTTCTCTCTCTGTCACAGGCAGCCTCGGGCTTCTGTCACTGTTGTGGTAAAAATCCACAAATAGTGCACAGCAGGAACAGTTTCACCTAAAGAAGAGACTGGGAAAGCAGGTAATCTTCTCATGCTACTGCTGGCCAGTGTTAATCGAGAACTGCAAATCTGAGGAGCCTGAATTCATGAGAATGCAGATTTCTAATAGGGCTGTAATTATTAGATAATTAGTCAGTCGTGTCAAGTTCAAATGAATATCTGCATTTTGTTCTGTTGGTGGGATAAATCCAATTTGAAAGATGTCACTGTTGGCACATAAAAGATGTCGTTTGGCATTTGTCTCTATTTTCTGAAATTTTAAATGCACATCTATATATCCATGTATCCATCTGTTGGTCCAGCCATACCTTTTCTTCTTCTTGGCCGAGCAGGAAGTTCCAGATGGACTTGTCGCCCACAACACTTTCTGGTTACTCCTGAGTGGTCCTAACACATTTGCAGGTCAGATTAGATATATATGACATCTACAGCAAGATCGCGCACTGCCCCAGGTTGCCTCCCTGGACCTGAAGAAGATGCCAAAGAGGCATTTTAACGGAATGCCTGAAGCACTTCAGCTGCCCCAGTCCCCACCAAATGTCCAAACAAGCATCTCTTGCAATCCTACAAAGGAAACTCTACTGCTTGGTCTCATTCTTCTGGTTATTACCCAGAACATGTGGCCATAGGTGTCGGTTGGAATGAAAATCAACTGGTTAAACCAAAGCTTTGTCCTCAGGCTCTGCCTTCTCTGCAACACAGCGGGTCCAGTTCAATGCTCAGATTACTCAATCCGCCCATTTCATGCTCCACCTCTGCATCACTCGTGAAACCAGAGATCCTTATATATTCACTTGGAGTAGTGACTCTCATTCAGCAGGTGAAAACCACTGTGAAAACAACGGCCTCAGACTTTGAGGTGCTGACTCCTTTCTAGACTGCTTCACAGGATCAAACTACCCCACTCCGAGGTCAAGGTCTGATGACACCAGCACAACCATGTGGTCTACAAAAAGCAGTTGGAATCTATGCCATGAAATGACCCAAAAAAGGTACCAGAGTTTGAAAGCCCAGGCAGATTACATCTTTGTATTTGAAAAAAGAAACCAGTTTACTCAAAGATCTGCTAGCTCACCTGACTGCTAACGCCCATGCTGTCGATTGCCCATTCCCACTAAATGCCCGTGAAGGCTAAAATTGTCGATGCACAGCGCAGTGCCACACTCTGTCAGAGGGTTTGACGAAAATGACTCTTTCCCTTTCACTCCAATGTCACCTTGGCTGTCACACTGACTTGAATACGTTTAGAGCAGGAGTGAATTCTCTGGAGTGGCAGTGGAGATTGCTAATCCGTCAGACTGATTTGGTGACAGGCAAAAGTGCTAATCCTCCCATGTTATTCAATGCCAGTGAGGACTGCCTAATCCCTCACAGAGGGTCTGATGTAAAAAGAGATGACGCTAACTAAATGCCTCTCTAGGAAAATGATGGTAAGGTCTGGGAGCAAGTTCATGCTTCCGGTACTCACTGATATCAACACAGCCAATATTTACTGCTGCTCTGTGTATTTTGTCTAAGTATCGTTTGGATCTGAGCCAGAAGCATATTAACATCCTGACAGACAGCCTGTTCCTCAGGTGAAAAGAAATCATCTGAAGCATCGCTGGGATCAAAATCCTGCGAGAGCAGCTTTTCCAGAGTAACTGATTCACATTTCAGCTAATAGCATAACAAATACTGTGAATATGTGATCACCAAAAATCCACATTTCACCTTTTGCCGTGTAAACAGCAGTTAATGAAATAGGCCTTGAATGAAAAGGATGCTGCTGCGGCGTGTTCCTCTCTAACACTCACAGCCTAAATACAAACTGATCCGAAGCCAGTGAGAACATGCTGCAGCTTGGCACTAAACGTCCGCATCAGTTCAAACATCTGTCGGATAAACTAGCTTTTCAGCATTCGGGCTTTCATCTGATTTGTGTTATTAATAATTGCTAACAGGCAAAATTACTTCCTAGATATGAGGAGCTGAACACAGAGAAAATACCAGGTCCCATGCTGACATAGTTTGTAAGTGGAGGAGACATTCCAGCGAAGGAGGGGAGTGTAAGTTCCAAGACAAAAAAAAGAGGGATGAGAGCAAATTATAATCACAAACCCTCTGGCAGTGAAGTGAAAATGAGACTTTTTTTAAAGCTATATTAATTATACAGCTGGCAGGAATGTCTTGCTTTGGCTTCAGATACCAAGTGTAAATACAGATGTTTTCTATTAGCTGAAATTATGTATTCCTTAACATGTACTAAAGAAAATTGGGTATGCAGTCATTTAGAGGGACTGTGATTACTGGAAAGGAAAACTTAGATATCCTCAAATCTTTGTATCTGAAAAACTGCCCTTTTTAAAAAAAAAAAAATGCAACAGTTAATCATCTTTTTTCTTTAGCAATCTAATGCAGCTATATCTTTGTCAGCTGTGGACCTTTATTCGCAAAGACTGAAGACTGAATCTGCGAGTGAATTCATCTTTGAGACCAACCCAAAAAAAAAATAAGAATGTTTTTAAGTGTAGTGCGTGCAGGTGGGGACCAAGGTTATTATCGTTAACGAAAACTAACGAAATAACGAAAACTAGAAGTGAAAAAACATTTTCGTTAACGGAAATAAAAATAAAAACAAAAAAAGGAAAACTAACTAAAACTGTAATGAGTGTTCACAAAACTAACTAAAATTAACTGAATTTATTGCAAAAATGCGTGTAGTTTTCGTTGATGTTTGCGTGTCATACAATAGTCAAGGGTGAAAATGAAGTTTAGTTTCCAGGTTTTTTTCTTGCTGTGTCTCATTATGCCAGCAGGTGGCAGTACGTTAGTCGAGTCGTCTGTGTTGCTGCTCCGTCCACACGCAGAATCATGTCAGGAAAAGTCTGGAGAAAGCGCCAGAGTCCAATTTGGGATTACTTTGAATATGACTGTGTTTTGGATAAAGCAAGTGTCTTGTAGTGGAACGAGACAAATTATGAGGGACATTTCTAAAGGGAAAAAAATCCCACAAACCTTAAAGTGCACTTGAAAAGCTCACACAAGAAGGCTAACCTAGCTTACCTGGAGAAGGTAAGGGAGCACGCCCAACCCTCATCCCCAGAAACAGAAGCTAACCCCAGGCAAGGCAGCGTGATGCATCCCGAGACAACAGGACTGGGATATCTACATAACTGTGTGAGTCAATTGCCTTAACACCCGGTGCTGCAAGAGTTAATAGTCTCATTGGGGCCAAGATATACATTTTATAGTTGCCTGGTATCAATGGTTGTTCATCTGCCTTTATTTATTTATTTAAAGAACCCATAGGTGGGAATGTGAGTTGTCTGTCTCTGCGTGTTAGCCCTGCGACAGACAGGCGACCTGTCCAGGGTGCAGGGTATGGTAGCTGGAATAGCAACATACCCAAGGATAAGCAGAAGAGAATGACTGATATGATGAAACTGGGATTTTGTTACACTTTATTGCAAACACAACTAAAACTATAACTGAAACTAATCAAAACTAAACTGAAACTAAGGATTTTCCAAAAAATAAAAACTAAACTAAACTAGCAAACAATTGGTAAAAACTAATTAAAACTAATATAAAATTGAAAATCTGAAGTCAAAACGAAATAAAAATAAAAACTAATGAAAATTGCAAAACTATTAAAACCCTGGTGGGGACAGACCAAATCAAAAGAGCATGCCGACTTTGGCAAATTAGCTTTTTCTCTAAGAGGTATGTTAGAAAATCGATTCAGCTGTTGTGTAAAAATAATAAATATGAAGCTCTTAGCCTGTTGAAAGCCTCCCAGGATTTGGGGGTTTTATCTTTTCTGGCTAAAATTTGAGATTTGAAAAATGTACACTTGTGGAGCTCTAAGAAACACCATCCATCCATCCATCTATCCATCCATGGGTTCATGGCTACAGCCGCTGAAGCAGGGACCCTCAGACCTCCCTCTCCCCACGCACCTGTGGGAAACAGAGGTGTTCCCCAGACACCGTGAGACATCATATCTCCAGTGTGTCCTGGGTCTTCCCAGGGGTCTTCCCCCGTGGGGACATGCCTGAAAAAAGTCATCTAGGAGGTGTCCAAGAGATATCTCACTCTGAACCCACCCTGAATGGACAAACACCTCATCCTATCTGTAAGGGAGAGCCCAGTCACCCTTCAGTGGAAGCTCATTCCTGCCACTTTTATCCGTGATCTTACTCGTCACTGCCCACAGCTCGTGGCCATAGATAAGGTGGGAATGTGTATCGACCAGTGAAATGACAGCTTCTCAGCTCTTTTCTCTGCAACAAACCTGTGCAACATCCTCATTACTGCAATCGCTGTATGAAGACCCCACAGTACTTGATCAGCTGACTTGTGGCCTTGATGGAGACCTTGGCGGTGTAGTCCCTGGCTGCATATACTGTTAAATAATCTTGCATATTTAATTTAAAGTGAGCCTTATGAGGGAGTGCATGCAGATTCATTTATACCAACATAGATACAGGATGGCTGTTTCTCCTTCTTTCAAGCCTTTATGCTAAGCTAATAGTTCAACTTCTTTCAAAACTTTGATTTTCAGATATTCAGCAAATATTCTTGAAACTGAAACATGATAAGAATTACTTTTATAAACCGACACGTTACCAATTCCACAGTGCACGATGAAGGATGAGCTGAATCTAAATGGGCTGCTTCATTAGCATGCAGGCTTCAGTTTTGAAAGCTTTAGTGAACACAACAGAGACAAGGTGTAGCTTACTTCTTAAGGTAAATAAAAATGCCTTATTAAAGAGATTCCTTGCTGTTTTCAAATGAAAGAACTTTCCATTGTTCTCATTTCCTCTGAAATCCAGAGAAGCATCTGTTCAATCTTAAATTCAGGGACCGACTTGAATCAATACTTGAGATCGATACGGGCACCATATAATTGCAACAGGCCCCTACTAGGACAGTACAAATGCCTCCCATGAGTTTTGCGGCAAACATAAAGATGTTGACAACAAGAGACCGTCTAACAACGCTGGGCTCTTTTTCCCCTTGTTATTTTTAGAGGTAAGTGATACGTGTAAGGTAAAACTTGACCTTTTAAAGTAGCAGCACCTCTCTGACGTAGCGGCTTAGTGTCATCTGAAATTAAAAGTTTTGAAAAGGATTTTTGTCACTTTTTGAGATTTTCTCTGGTTGAGTAAAACCTGGAACTATATGTGATTTTTTTTTTAATATGGTCGTTGGGATTGCACACAAGTTTAACATTAGATAATCCTAACCTCTACCCCAGCAGCAATAAGCCTCCCTGCAAATGTGCCAAAACCTATCAGTAATATAGTTGTGAAACACATTACACAGGACTTGTTTGCGGGAGATAAGATGATTAGAATAGAGGGCATAAACATTCTGGTGTAATATGTTAAGACAAGTCTTGTTTCTGTGAATGAGGAAGGCCCCTATGAACCAGCGGTGGTATACGTCTACCATGAAAAATGGATGAGTTCTACCTCCCAAGACTAAAATTAGACAGAAACCTAATATGGTGAGTGTCCTTCAAGTAACACTCGGATTTATAAGCAACAAGGAAAGAGAGCGAGAGGGTGAGAAAAATCTACTAGTCTACAAAACTCTTGCCAGGATAGGCAGGAGACGATAATGCCGGTGGACACGGCGTGGAAAATCAGATCATTATTTTGTTGGAAACCTAAGCAGCCATTGAAATGAAGCAATGAGATATTTGAAGCAATCACTTCTCACAGTATGATTACCGTGCGACTGTCCTTCTGCGACGGAGGTAGAATATAAAATGGCTAGAGACTAACGCACAGACTAGTATGAATATTGATGTTACAGTACTATTAGTTACAGAATTGAGTGTCTGTGCGACACATTTGAAAAAGGAGATTTTAAACTGAATCACTTGGAAAGCAGCTAATGGATTACCTACTTAACTATTTCATTATTTCAGGAAGGACCTTAATGGACTATTTGGTCTTTTAGCGTATGAGAGAAAGCTTTGAAAGTCAGTAGAAAAAACTACTTGCGAATGACTCATATTTAAAAGAGCAAGCTTAAGGGCTTGTTCATTTATCAAGTAAAGCTCTTCCATGTATCTGACATGTTTGACTGTACGTTAGAAGACTGAAAATGAATTGTTTTCAAAAGCAGAATGGAACTGCTTTCTGTCAGACACGTCTGTTATATCAGATTGTTCTGTTATAGTTTTACTTAGATATGACAAGAGTCTGAAAACGTATTATGCGGGACATTATGCAAATGGTCTGGTTCTTATATAGTGCTCTTCTACTTCAAATCCTCTTTAGCCATTTACACAAGCATCTTTTTGTGCATCTAAGTGCTTTTCTTCTAAACTCCAGTGGATTCACTGGGTGCAACTCGGGGTTCAATATCTTGCCTAAGGAAACTTTGACATGCATACTAGAGAAGACACCAACATTTCAATTTGTATATTTTGCAATGGAAGGCTTCGGCCTCAGTCAGACCGGCCTACAGACCAGTTGTGAACCCCTTGGCAACCACTTGCAATCAAAGCAAGGAGGTTTTTGATGCAGCAACTTTGCGACCAATCTCACTTAGCTGGCGACCACCGGCAGAGGAATACATCGTTCCATGTGGATGGATGTCTGCTGGATGCCGTTTCTAGGCTCGTGTGCCTGAAGCCTTGGTTAATGATCACTGTTCCTCTCAGTCATAAATTTCATTTCTATTTCATGCAGATTATTCTTCTGCCAGAGCAAATAATAACAGAAATCTGTGACATAATTTATTGGCCACTTGGGGGCAGTGCAACCAGCTGAAAAATAATAAAATAATAACATTGAATTGTAAGTGAATTGTAAATTACTGTCCCATTTAGAGTTAAGATCCCTTAATACTACCTTATGAATGACAAGTAACCTCATTTGTGACATTTGGTTTCAAAATATCAAAATTAAGGTAACAAAAGTGCTAAGGTCCAGGCTTCACAAGTGGATTTTAATTAGCAATAGGTGAGGTCACAGTGACTACATCCATCTCCTTCATATATGTAACCAAAGCTTTTAAACAGTGGGTTATTTTGCACATACAGCAAAAATACTGCAAAACGCCTTTGGAGCTTTATAACTATGCTTTATCGGATAGTTGCTAACATTGTCTGTCTTTGATGATGAATAGGTAGCATAAACTTTTTCCTTTTTATTTTTTTACCATAATGCCAAAAAAGTAAAACAGAGAGGACGATGGCCAATAAATCACTGAATTTAATTATTTCATGTCAACGCTGAAAATCAAAAGGACTTTTAAATGATCTCAATAAGACAAAAGCAACATTCATACACTTTCTGTCTTTATTTAAGCTTGTTGCTGCTGCTGCTTTTACTTTAATCTCATGGCATTTAATTCAAATTTGCTATTTTAAATGGAATATATTAAAATGCCAAGGTCTGATCCAGACGTGCCAGCGTAACTGATGTGGAAAATGCTCTATACACTTTTACATAAAAGTGACTTTCCAAGGATTAGACTGAAATGTAAATTTGATATATTTTCAAGAAGAAGCATATCTGAAAGGTGTTGTACTTTATGATATGTCATCGAGAGAATATTATATAAAGAGGCAGTATGGGAATCTGGTGTCCATCCACAGTTTATAAAAACCACAGCTCTTCCTTCAGTATTTGTCAGAATTTAATCAAATTTGCACGTAACGATCGTGTAATCGGTCTTCGCCCAAATTGCCCTCAAGGTTGAGGTCACATTTGTCGTTTTACCTGTGAATTATGATGAACTGTGAGCCAGATGAGCTAATTCTGGCATTCTGGATTCATTCTTGTGAGCTGAAAACTAAAAATACAGTAAAATAAGTGCAAAACAGTAGAGTTCCACATACAACATTCAAGCCTTTAAAAGCTGGCTAATACTAACTTGTTTTAATTATATTGTATTGTTCGAATTTCAGTAACTTCAATTTGTTTTCTCTATCATCATTATTTTCTTTGATCTACTTAGTGGCCTGGTGCGCTTTTGAGAATTCAGTTTTGACTTTAACATTTTACAAACAGGATTTGTGTGTCATAGATGGCACGTCAGCCGGCAGAGGAACACAATGCTCACATTATTCATGTCCACAGCATGGACGCTGTGTTACAGCACATTACTGTTTGCATTTAGTCGCACTTCTAAAAGCTGTTGTGCAAAGGCACTGCACACTCCCTCCCTCTGTCTGTCAGTATGAGCAAACACTCACTAAGTATTAACTGGACTGTTCTAAATCCAGAGACTGTGGGGTAAAGCAACATCCCTTGTGAGCCTGCAGCACAGCAGACGCACAACAAGCCACATGGTGGAAGACAGGATACGCTGGTGATGGCTCAACAAGCCACAGCTTCAGAGGAAACATGGCCAGTGGTGCAGAAAGAAGCTGTTTAATTGGCAGAGTTTGGATGCACAGGCTCTAATTAGCCGAGAAGAACACAGTTCAACTTCCGAATCCTAACAGCACCCTGAAAACTCTGCTGACATTTTGCACTCTGCAGGGTGGTCAGTGGGTGTGCAGAGTGACACAATTCCCAGAATAGAAAATGCATTTGGCTTGTTAGTATTTGTGGTGAATACACAGCGAATTATCATTAAATCGAGCTCAGACTACACCGAAGGCAGAAAGCATCAGTAATGCCTTTCTGCTGCTTTTGCTAAATCTCAGCGGTCCTCCAGCTCCCCTGTTTCTTTCTTTGTCTAATGGCATTAGTAGAATATGCAGTCCTAATATTTTGTTAATTCACTGTGTCACAGCAAAGTTGCGCGTTGAATCATCATCACTGTTTGCACGCACATTTGTTTATGCATCAGATGTGCACAAAAACGATGACTGGTTCGATGACATGTCCTCTCGGGTCAATTATCATGCAGAGTATGTTCCCGCTGATAATAATCGCCTACATGTGAACTCTCTCATGTGAAATAATTCCATTATTCATGCCACTCATACATCTGGAAATGAGCAAAGCAGAACGTTTTATTATTTAAGCAAGAAAGCAAAAGAATGAATGAAAAGCACACAGTTTTTATGACTCTGGTGATCTAAAGTGACAAATGAAAATTTGAAAGAAATGCAAGCTTTTTATAATGTGAACGCAAGATTAAAATCTGCATTAAAGTCCATTGCAGGGGTTGTAGTGGGAAGAAAATGATAATGGCTTCTTTCCAAGGAGCTGGCTGCAAAATAATTGCAGCCATGTAAATGAATTCAACAACAGACTCACGTTTGCAAGCCTGTGGGAGGAGGAGAGAGGATTTATAGTGAAGATTATTATGCACCGTAACCACAGAGACAACACATGCCTTTAAGGTTATATAGCTACCTCTAGCCACACATATTGGCTTAACTGTGCAAACATCATTAGCTCAAAGTTGCAGTCCTGCAAATGGTGCTTTTCACAAAACTGCAGCACAACACATTGATTTATTGCATACCTGAGGGCAAAAAGAAAAGTGATGGACACGCTGTGTCAATAAAATGCATTATTAATCCACAGATAGTTTTGCGGCCACAGATATTGTATAAAATAAAATGTTTTGGCACGGTCCAATTAAGTCCCTCCCAGTGTAAATTGCGTTTGCTCTGCTCCTGTCAAAGGCCGCAGATTTGGTAAGTGGTGCGATAATGAACAGGGATTTAATGGTGCTCATCTTGACAGATGAGCCCACAGATTAAAATCAACATGTGCGCTGAACATTGCCTGAGTATTACTGAGATCTCCTGGAAGAGCTGCAATCAGTTTCTCCAGCTTCACGCAGTAAAAAGTACATTAGAAGTCACGGTCAGCTCAGGAAAACAAGGGTTTTTATCTAATCTCGTAAGCGTGACTCTCCTTCACTTCTTCATGCATTTCTGCTTTACGTTCTTCTCCCCTCTCTCTTTTTTTTACCCTCTTCTTTCTTTCTCTCTCCGTCTCACAGTGACTCATGCATCACCCTACAGCTCCTTTTCGGCTGTCAGATTTTCTACAGTTTCACTGTGACTCTAATCCAATTCAGAACCAAATCCCAAAACGTTCAGCCCTGTAGGCTGCCCTTCTCAATGACCCGCCTTACTATTACAATTTACCCAGAATTCTATGGGCTCTTGTATATTTTGCATCTTGAACGTGACAAGGTTGGCTCCAACTCTTTCTAAAAATATTGTAAGCTCAAAGAAAGAAGCTGCATCTATGGTACTGTATGTGTGCCACTGTATGTCAGCCTGGGTCAGGCTTGTCAGAGCCACAGCTTTAAATAGGCCACTCGCAGTGTTGAGTCATATGTCAGTGATGGGCAGATTACTTCGAGGCAGTAAATGCTTTCATATTATAGTTCTGGTCTCATTATGATTATAATGGAGGATAATAATTATCCCTTTAACCCTTTACATGCTGGAGGCTTCTGCACCGTGATGTGGCTGTATCTCTTACTAAAAGTAACCAGTAGCCCATTCAGTGAGGAGGCGGTCAGGTACAACTGTGAGTCAAACGAGCGTTGCATTGTTTATTTTTTCTCTTTAAAAAAAAATTATATTTAGCACAGTTACAGTTGAGCATTCGTAGAATAGGTTCTGTGTCATCGCCATTTAGTGACTCATTGTTATAAAACTACTTTTTACTCTCAAATGTATAATTAGGAACTTGTTGATTCGTTTTTCATCTGGATTATTGGATTTCAAAATTTGGTAATGGCAGAATTTTTTTGAGTTGCTGAATTTTCATTAGATGTTTTCACAGTTTAAATATTTAGATTAACATCTGGGTTTACTTTTAAGTCAAAGTGCTTTCTTTCATTTTTCGTTCAATTCGTCCATATTAAGTTAGTGTAGCTTAAAAGTTATGAGTTGGAAAATACTCCTTTTTCTCTTTTCCTTCTGAAAAAACTCAGGCTCAGTGTTACATTTGTCTATCACATCCTGCACTCTTCAGCATGGCGAGCTTAAAGTTCACTTTGCACCTCCATCCATCCATCCATCCATCTATCCATTATCTGAGTTCAGATCACAGACACAGCAGTGAACACTGACACACCCAGACCGCCCTCTCCTCGAGCACCTCCTCCTCCAGCTCATCTGGGGAAACACTGAGGTGTTCCCAAATCAGCCAAGAGACCCAATCTCTCCAGTTTTTCCAGGGAAAATGCAGAGTTTAGAGTTAATGCACCAAATCCACTAACAAATCTATCCAGCCAATAAAAATTAAATACCAACAGTTCGTTCTACTTATTGGTCTGCACAAATTCCAGATTGATATATCTGGCTCTTCAGTAGCCTAGCTAAATTCTTCCATATGTGTGTGTGTGTTTTTATTAAGCCCATAAAGGAACAAGAAAAACTTTTCACACAAGCTGGGTGTTGTTTTTTAATTGCTTAAAAAAGCTTTAACAAAGATAATGAAACACTGAAATTTTATTCAGCAGTATCGGCCATATAAATCCACCTGTGTAGTTAAACAACCGCCATGTACAGTTTACACTGTTGCTAGCAGACTACTGCTCTTTTGAATGATGCCTCCAGCCAGAAACTTCAACACTCCAACACCTGCAAATTCTAAACATGATCATCTTATGCATCAGTATCAATATCTCTCCCTTCCCTCCTCCCTGAGACACTGGCTTGGGCCAATGGGAAGAAGTAATAATTATCTGTGGGCTCTACTAAAGACCTCTTTTATATTATACATAAATATTTTTCACCGTTAATATAAACATATTGGTGCTGTTTTAAAAGGTGATGTGCTCACATTTTTAAATGTGCTGTTAGATGTTTAATAACTGGCAACCCAGTACAAATATGTTCCTTTCAGTCTTGTTTGTATTTTTTCGTTTTAGGAGCACGTTTCTTCTTTTATTCCTCCGACTCTTTAACATGTTGGAAATGGGTTTTCTTTCCCATCTGCTTTTCACTCCCTCCACCACCTGTCATCGCCTGGAAGTCTGAAAAGCTTTTTGCTGGGAACACAGAGCCTTCATCACAACAAGCTAGTTAATCTCTGGCTAATTCGCACCAGGTGCTACTCAGTATAGAACAAAGTTGTTGCTGCAGAAAACACCATTGTTTCAGCAAAGGCCTCACTTATTTTGTTTAATTATGCCACAATGTTAAAAAGATGTGGAGTACAGTTACAGGATTTGCTGTATTTTCTAAGAATTTAACTGTGTGTCTTGGGTAAGTAAGTAAGCCAACTTAATTTAGCATTTTTTACAATATGTCTAAAAAACCATCGATGTTTTTAATGGTTAAAGGAGTCTGCAAAAGCAGTGCTATATCAAACACAGCTGAAGTCCCACTTAGATATGTAGAAATTGGTGTGATGATCTGAGTGGCTGTGGACTAACTCTGATAGAAGAAGCTACCGTGACATAGAGGGCTTCGAATGTGATCCAGAGGAGGATAATGCAATTAACCAGCGAATGCTCTCTTGCAGTTTCACTTAAAAACAGTTACAGTGTCAAAGGTGATAAGAAACAAATCCACTGGTAATTTGCTTTCCAGTGTTTATGTGGGCAGTAGTGACTCTGCGCTCACAGACCACTTCATTAGTTATAGCTTGTTAGGAGCAGTTTGGACCTCATACAGTCATCAGAGCTTCTTTAATTTGTTGTGACACAGATTCATGAACAAGGTGCTGGAAACATTACAGATTTTGGTCCCTATTGACATGTTAGTACCGCACAGTTGCTGCAGATCTGTTAGCCGCATTATCCTGCTGGGAGGACTGGTACACTGTCTGTGGGATGCACATGGTTAGCAAAAATATTCAGGGAGGCTCTGCTGTTAAATGAGGCTCATTTGGTACTAAGTGGCCCAAAAAGTGCCAAGAAAAAATCCCCACACCAACATCAGCTTGAACCTTCGATACAGGGCAGCTGGATCCACGCTTTCATGCCATTTATGCCAAATTCTGACCCTCCCGTTCAAATGTTGCAGTAAAAATCTAAACTCGGCAGACCAAGACACACTTTTCCAGTTTTGTATTGTCTAGTTTTAATAACCTCATATAAATTGTAGTCTGAGTTTCCAGCTTCCAGTGTGGTCTTCTGCTGCAGTGGCCCTGCATCAAGGTTGGACATGTTGTGTGTTCAGAGATGCTCTTCTGCAAATCTTGGTTGTAGCATGGTTATTTGAGTTACTGTTGCTTTCTTGCTCCCATGCAGTTGACTGATTGGATATTTGCATCCACAAGCAGCTGAATATATGCTATATGCAGTGTTGGGGAGTAACGGAATACATGTACCGCCGTTACGTATTTAGAATACAAAATATGAGTAACTGTATTCCGTTACAGTTACCGTTTAAAAAGGTGGTATTCAGAATACAGTTACTTTGTTGAAATAAATGGATTACACGGCGGTACTTTCGTGTTTCATATTGTCGCGGGTCAGGATTATTTGGGTTTGTTTGACAGCTACGTAATGTTGTTCCAGGCGGCAGCGTTACGGTTGCCATGGTTACAGGGTGACGCGCTCTCTCTCTGCGTGTTTCCTGGGTGAGAGAGCGCTTTTTTGTTGTTGTTGTGCTAAGCTAAAAGGCAGAATGCTACAGGCATGGCCCTAAAGAATGTAGCCTCATGGGCAGTGTAGTCCGTGCTGCAGGGAGAATGGACTACCATACACGTTATGTGTCTGTGAGCGAGGGAGGGAGAGAAAGGAAAAGTCCGAGCTGTCACGGAGCAAAAACGGGAGCTGGAAGCATGTAAATATAATAATAACCACTGCAGCCAAGAAGAGTGCCTGACGAGCCCATTTGTAAGTAAGCTATTAAGACTCGACTGTACACTGTGTTCGTGTTTTCCTCCGGAAAAAATAAGTTCCGTTGGAGCAGCCTTTCAACGCCTCTCTCTGTCTCTGGCAAGCAAAGTTGACCCAGACAACAAAGTAAAGCTAGTTTTCGGCTACCAGCCCGACACGGAACCCACCGTATTAGCCCGAGGTCCCTTTACTACTGTTCGGAGCCGCGGACCTTCAGTAACAGTAATAAATCACAGCAATATTCACGTAGTTGTAAACAGCATGATAATATATTAAGTAATCCAAAGTATTCAGAATACGTTACTCTCATTGAGTAACGTAACGGAATACGTTACAGAATACATTTTGGGGCATGTATTCAGTATTCTGTAATGGAATACATTTTAAAAGTAACCTTCCCAACACTGGCTATATGTAACGCAGAAGTCGGTGTGTGTATATTGGCAATGTTTCAGAGAATTAATTTTTAATGCAATGGTCAATAGTCAGATCACTAAATGGATTTTGTATTTAAAGACTTCCACATTTTATCAAAGTATAATTTCTGATCACTAAGTACATCCTCATCCATTTGCAGGCACTTCAGAGATTCACACACTTTGCCAGACATAACCAAACAATGAATAATGAGTGAGACTGATAATGACCACAGTCCTGTGATTTTTTTAAACCTTTGTTTACCAGGATGTGAAACTCTTTTGAGAGAGTGCCCCGAGCCAAGAGAGGAACCATCACTACCCCCATATACTCACGCATACTTCTAAACATCAGTCACAACTTTTTCAATAGCCAAACAAAGTTCATGGTTGGTTTAAAAAACAACTTTTAACCAAGTTAAAAGTTAAAAATGAACATTTTGTTAACCTTAGAAAACTGATCAAGTTTAATTTAACTTTTGTTTACTACTATTTACCATTTTGAAATGATTGTTATTAGAAAGTGTGATCATTCTTATCAGTTATCCATTCAGCTATTCTGTAAACTAGAACGGTGAGCGGCAGAGTAGTGTTGGGTATGTGTGGGGACATCAAACAGACCGCTGGTCTTTAGAAGAATCAAAACTACATCAGTTTTCAAGGTTATGCGCTTGCACAAATGTTGAAATAGTATTTTAATCCAAGGACATGATTTGGAGTCTTGTGGGAATCACCTTTATTGCACCAGTGCCCGCATGGGAACCTGGACAGATTTTGATTCATGAAGCAATATAGTAACTGTGCAGTTTTTTTCCCACAATTTCTGCTTTAAAATGCATAAAATTTTCCTCTGCTTCATTTTTTAAAACCTTTTCTAACTGTGGAGAAATTAAAGCGTGAAACAACAGCCAGTTTACTCCTGATACAAGCTTTAATAACTGACGAGATGGTGCCGTTTCCGTTTGTAGGCTAACTCTCAGAGCAGAGCCTGACACACGACTCTCCGACACATCAGCAGGCCAGTTCCCCACTGCAGCAAAAGACAAGTGGACTGTAATTATTAAACAGAGAAGCAGGGAGGAAGAGAAGCTGGCGGGTAAGGGCAGACTGATAAATACACAAAGAAAGAAGCAGGCATGTGGAAGGATAATAAGGTAGAGAGACATAGATAGTTACCAGAGCACCAGATGGATGGGCAACAAGACAGGCCGACAAATAGCGAGGCGCTCGGAATGACAGCTTGGAAACACCTTAAAGTGAGCTTGGCTCTACCAGCGGACCTGAATTTCTACCCATACATTCAAATAGTTTGTTGTCTCAATACGAAAACTAAATGAATATGGAAAAACATCACCCCCCGCCCTTACTCTATTCCTTCCTTTTTTCATTAATTTGATTGGCAGACAACACAGAGCGGATGGGAGTAAGGGTTTGTAGTTGCTGTGGCAACGGCCTGCTCTTTGTTAAAGGCTACATTCCTGGCATCTGATGTGTCTGCGCCGCGATCGATAAAAACCCAGCCTGCAGGGACTGATGAACGGACTGGGGCTTTTGCCAGGCAGGACCGCGGAGAGAAAAGGAGTTAGGTGGAAGATGTGTGAACAGGAGGATACGGAGATAAAACAGCAATAGAAAGAAAAGGGGAAAGAAAGGCAGAGATATGGAGATGCAAGCGGTGCGGCTGATGAGCTGAGCGGTGGGGTGAGTGCTGTAAGAAAGAGGATGAGTGAGTGTGCATGGCTCCTTCTGCCTCATCTCAGCTATTTTCTGAACGTCACTCACTTCACTATCAAAGTAAGGTACGTGTCTGTCTGTGTGCTCATCATCTGCTTACCTTGGCAGGATTTTGCTTTGCGAGCTCTGCGAGCAGTCGAAAAGCTTTTCTAAAGGCGCCTTTCATATTTCTCCCATTTTTCCTTGCCTTTATCACAGAGCATTCAAATTTCCACCGCTCACAGATGTGCCTTACGTTTTGCACACCTAATTGGCAAAGATAGCCATGAGCAGAATGCAAATACTACTGGTAATGAGGCAATTATGGTCAGCCTCTCTGTCTACATAGCCATCTGTCAATTCAACAACCTGTGGCTGCTCACTGGTGGTTTTTTCTGTCAAAGTCTGTGTCTTTCCGAGCCATGGAGAGATTCAGCTCTTAGAGATAACGTTTTACTGTTGAACTCTGCATCCGTCTCCTCATTACCCTGCTGTTATCTATTCTTCCTTTCCAGCCCTGCCTTTGCAGGAATGGAAATTAAGAGCCACATTTCGCAAGGCAAATGAATAAAAATGCGTATTAAAATTCACTAAAGCAGCCTCTGAAAATTATTAGTATGTAATGATCTCACCCATGTGGAAAAAAAACTTGTGCAAGTGGCCACTTTTGCATTTGTCTCCTTAAACATAATTGAAAGAATTTGGTTTGAATGAAGTCAAAATGATTTAACTGGAAACGGCTGCATGTACTGTTATGCAAAGCAGCAAATGTGACCACAGTAAACACCTTTTGTATAATCACGAGCTGAGAATAAATCACGTGCACAGCGAGACGTGCACAGTGGCTGCAGAGGTGTTAGTCTGCTGTGCTGCAAAAATAAAAATGTATTTTTCGAATTAATTACAAATGAAATTAACAAGATTGTACTGCTTAAATAACCCAGCAAAGTGCAATACAAATGCATACACCATAACGAAAAAATAATAAGAAAAGAAAGTAGAGAAAGCATGTGAAACTGCCATTTGTCACAACATCTTAGTGAAAATTATAGAAACACAATGTGTTAAGTGAGTTGACTCAATATGTCGATCGCTAAATAAAGAGTTGTATATAATATATACTTCCATTCATTGTGTTGGGGTTAAATCTACTCTGTAGATTTAATTATAGCAGCAAGCACACGCTGTCATTTCATTTTCTGTTTAGTCTGGATTTTAGTTTGAGCTCCTGCCACATGTTCCACTTCCTAACCCACCCCCTCAGACACGCACGCTGCAAAACCAACACTCACACACATGCAGCAACAACAAATCCACATGGGCATTCAGCCTCAGTGGACTCTAACGAGGGACATTTCTCGCCATCGGGCTGAAACATCTTCCATCCTCGTAAAACATCTCCAGTTAGCCTGCAACCTTTTGTGCTAACACAGTGATGAACGTTCACATTTTTCTGCGGCTGATATTTCTATTTCTTGCTGTGTCTCGCCCTGCTGGGAGTTTAATTCCCTCATATCCACCTCGCCAGGAAAAGGGACAGTTCATTAAAGGAGAACAGAGTTGGCAGCTTAAGTAGACATAAAGTGTAAAAGGTTGTAAAAGGTTGAAAAATGCACGAAGGCGAGGGGGGGGGGGGTGCAGCCTGAGTGTAAGTGTAATTTAACACATTTCTTGTTCATGTCTTGCAGGGCTTGTTCGTGATGGTGCTGTGTATGCACAAGAAGCTGTGCCATGACAGAGGGCATCGTGGGTAAAAGAGACATGCGACACCCAGCCCCGCACCACTGCCACCTCTTTCTGGGCGGGCCTTGCTGCTTCTCCTGGCCAGCTCGGTTCTGAGCTGCCCCGCCCGATGTGATTGCTCTGCTCCAAGCAAATCGGTCAGTTGCCACCGCAAGCGCCTCCTCACCATCCCTGAAGGCATCCCCATTGAGACACGTGTCCTAGACCTCAGTAAGAACAAGCTGCGCGTCATCACGCCGGACAACTTCTCTTCATTCCAGCAACTAGAAGACCTGGATCTCAGCGACAACCTCATCAGTGCAGTCGAGCCTGGTTCATTTCGTTCTCAGCTTGCTCTCCGCTCGCTCAACTTCCGCAGTAACCTTCTCCAACTGGTTCTTGTCGGTGTGTTGTCAGGCCTGACCAACCTCACCCACCTTGATCTCAGCCACAACAGACTGGTGGTTCTTGTGGATCATGCCTTTCAGGATCTGCGTAGGTTGACATCACTGGAGGTGGGCGATAACGAGCTGGTTTTCATCTCTCAGCGGGCCTTTACTGGATTACTCGGACTTCAAAGCCTGACACTGGAACGTTCCAATTTGACGGTCGTACCTAGTGACGCTCTGGCACATCTGCACAGCCTGGTCGAGCTGCGCATGCGCTACCTGAGCATTAGTTTTCTTAAGCCTTTCTCTTTTAAGAGGTTATCTCGTCTCCGCCATTTAGAGATTGATTTCTGGCCCTGGCTGGACACACTGCCTCCCCTCTCGCTGCATGGCCTCAACCTCACAACATTGTTCATAACCAACACTAACCTGACTGCCTTCCCAGGCGCAGCACTGCACAACCTGCCCTACCTCACGCATCTCAACCTGTCCTACTGCCGCATCCAGCACATCCACCAGGGAGATCTGGGCCAACTCCCACACTTGCTGGAGCTCCGCCTCCAAGGGGCTCAGCTGGTTTCTATAGAGCCCTTTGCTTTTGCGGGCCTCAAATCTTTACAACTACTGGATGTGTCAGAGAACCGACTGGACTCTCTGGAGAAGAGAGTGTTCGCCTCTCTAGACAGCTTGAAGAGGCTTTGTTTGGGTGGAAACCCGTTAGTGTGCGACTGCAGATTGCTTTGGCTGCTCAACAGCCACAAGCCCCCTTCTCTGCAGATTTTGGACGTCCAGCCTAAGTGCAGCGCACCTCAGAACCTCACGGGGCAAACTCTCCAGGACCTCAAGGAGCCTCTGGTGTCCAAGTACATGACCTGCACCAAGCCACGGATTGGACCCAACACCACACAGCTGCTGATGGCTGACGAAGGCCAGCCTGCCCGTCTGAGCTGCATGGCAGAGGGAGCGCCACCGCCCTCTGTGGTCTGGATTACACCTCACAGACGCTATATCACAGCCAAAAGCAGTGGTAGGGTGGAGGTCCGACCAGATGGTACCCTTGAGATCAAGGCAGCAGAGCTGCATGACACCGGGGTGTATTGGTGTATTGCCAGTAACCCCGCTGGCAATGCTAGCCTGTCGGCCTCTTTAGCTGTGAAGACTTTGGGCATTGGGGATAGATCTCACTATAGCAACAGGAGCACAAATGATCTGACAGACTCCAACAGCACATCGGGGAACAGGACTGCTCTGCGCAACACGGACACCATAGACATTAAGACTATCATTATATCTACAGCCATGGGCTGCCTGTCCTTCCTAGGTGTGGTCATCTTCTGCTTCCTGTTTCTGTTTGCCTGGAGCCGAGGGAAAGGACGCCATAAGAGCAACTTTGATATGGAGTATGTCCCTCGCAAATCCAACGGGGCTTCAGCAGAGGCAACGGAAACAAGTGGCCCACGGAGGGTCAACATGAAAATGATCTGAAAACAACGCAGACTGACACACACCATAACGGTGTTAACGGCACAGTGCACACATATCAGTTAAAAAAACAAAACGTTTTTTCTATGACACAGTGGGTTTGTGACAAATGAAAGTCATGTACATTTATAGTGGGTGTCGATATGACGGTGACATTGTGACAAAGTGGACATGTGACCATAAAAGTGATATATGAAACCGTGGACGTGTTTATATGAAATAATGTTCTCATACAGTACACTGAATATAATACTATAACCAACATATCAATATGGGAGTGATATAGTGTTGCACTAGGCATGTGATTCAGTGGTGATGTGATGAGTAATGATGTTGTCGACTCACCGTGACATCAAGGTGAAGGAGGGAGCCGCCGGGAGTGACAGGGGACGTCTTTGCGTGGCAGTAGAGCTATCATCGCTGCAACATGTCAGGACTAAATTGTCTAATACCCATCTTAGCTGCAGTGTGAAAGGTGTGTGTTGTGTTCATGTGTGCGTGCGTGCTTGTATGTGCGCGTGCATCTGTGTGCGCATGTTGCATTCGTGTGTTTCTTTGTGCATGTGCACGCATTGCCTTTCTTGTTGGGTGGAACAATTACAGCGAATGATGGGGTCCAAAGCATTTTTCCAGGCCTTTTTCTTCTCGTTCGGTCATTGTAACGACACCAACGCCACTGTTGAGTAAAACAGAGGATTATCTATGTTTGTATGCAAAATGACAATTAATATATTCAAAAGAGATGCTGCATAGCTACATTTTGAAAAGGGGTCATTGTCCTCCTTGGAATGACTTCAACATTAGATAGGAGTTTTTTCTAAACTTACAGAAATGTAGTTATAATGTGAGGCCAGAGCTTTGTCTTTCCCTTAGAGCTCACTTCCCAGCAAAACAAGACGCTTTTCCTGACAAACAGCAGTGGACAATTCTGTTATTGCTCTGGAAAGGCTTCTAGCCATAGAAATGGCATGTTAAACCCATTTTATAACATAATAAATCATTGGAGATTTTTCTGCCAGACAAATCCCCTGATATGATATAAAAGCTAGACACAATGGCAAAGATTTACTGGCCAGTGCCCTCTTTGGGACAAGACACAGTTGAGGTTCACAGATTTATGGGTTGAATTCCCCTTCCTCTCGCATTTTTCTTTGAGCGCATCACTTCAAGCTAGCGTGTCGGGATGCTTCCCAGGGGGTACCAAAGGGTCCTGGGTATTTAATAGATGGAAATTTTAAAGTTGTAGTGGAATCTTGTACTGTTTAAGGGGGTTTTACGTTGTTGTTGAAATTGTTCTAAATGTTTTGAGAAAACAAAAAAAAGTGACTCAATTAAGGGCAATTCTTTGTAATGCAGGGATGTGGGTGTTAACTTGTGTGATCCTGTTGTGATAAAATGTTCAAGGTTGTATAATTGTTTTCATATGACAAATTTATGGGTATATTTTCAAAAGGAAATAAATCTTAATCATACCCCTAAATCTGGAGTTCCTGTCTATAATATCACTTCTTCATAAGCAAGTATGACTTTATATGAATTAATTAATGTGATTTTTACTTATTTTATTAGTTTAATATTATAGGAACAGTGTGGTTGATATGTCATGGTGTCAAACATGCACATTTATGAGCTATTTTGGCTCAATTAATTGCACCCTAACATCAGGAATACCACACACTGCTCAGCATGGTGGCGGTTTTTCAAAGTTAAAACATGCCGCTTTAATATGCTACAGTTCAGTGCTATTTATCACATCTGTAGTCATACTAGCTGCAGTTGGTAAACCACTTGGGTTTTGATAGTTAACACAAATATCCATAGCCCCAGGGATCCCGATGGTTTTGCAGATGCTGAAACACCAGATCATTGCTATTAACATTAAAACGAAACAGTTGAATGAATTGTCATGAAAATTGGTGTTGACAATTAAATTAAATTCCCTAATATTTTCACTTTTTTAAGATCTTTGGCTAATGACGAAATCTAGCAAAACCAAGACGTGATTAAAATGGTAACTATAAACATCTGTATGATAACAGTCACACGATTATGCTAACATTTATTTGAATCAAAGAACGTGTTGTTAGCTAAGCATTAGACTCCTCTACCAAAAGACTTCCTTCTTCATGCTCTTCCATACCACTCAGTAAAAAAATGTAGGATCCACCGTAAAGCCTCGATCACAACTTTAATTCTAATTGCAGAACAGTGATAATATTGAAGATAACCAAGATGATGGAAGCATTCCTGTTTGTTGTGTTAGCCTACATGGCTAATTTTTTACACTGCTACTTACAATGTTCTGTTGTTGTTTTTGCTGGATAATTGCTTATTTATTTTTCAAATTTGAGTCCTGCTCACTATGCTGTACCTTACCCCAGGTATTTGCTTTTTTTTCTTGAAAATAGTCCTGAAATGGGAATACTTGCAAAGGATAAAAAGCCTTATATTTTTATCTGAGGCTCTGTGCCATACCTGACCATACCGCACTCTCAGTAAACATTACAGCATGATGTCAAACTAAGATATATAAATACAGCCCGTTTACATTAAGTGCATTACTAATCTAATTAATCCACTTCAACCTGGAGGTTGTATCTTCAAATCGCACTTACTTTAAGAAGTTCTCACGCTTTCCTTTTTAATTCACAGCTTCAGTTTTCTTGGGCTGCTGTCATTGGGGATATCATTTGTGTTCCTTTTAAGATCGTTAAAAAATAAACTGTTAACACTAACCTGTATATAATATCGAAAATATTTAGTGTTCTGTTACAACTAGAACATGCTCTGATAGGTATTTGGTGTTTTATATCCCACACAGTTTTTGTTGCATCTGTCCCTGCTGTTTTCTGCATGGTGAGATCCAGCTAGCCTTTCTGCTTTACCAGCTGGAAGCCTTGTATTTACCTTCAACACTAGTTGATGCTGGCTTGTTTGTTATAAATTTCTCTACTAAAAATGTCGTCTCGATGAATTTTAAAAGAGAGATTTTACTGAATTAAGAGGAGGTCTGAAGTCCTGCTGATCCTGCTTTAGGGCAATTTACTGTAGCAATCTTTCTCGGATTGCTGGGTATTGACTAAATTTAAATCACTAGTCCTTATCATCAATCACCAGTTAGCTACAGTGCTAACAAAGTAATATTTCTGTGACCCCAAAATATTTTAAACAAATATACTAAATAAAAGGCTTCAGAAAAAAGTAAATAAAATTCAACTCTGCAATTCACTTTCTTTCTCACATAGTTCACCTTAGAAGTGTTATACTGCAGGATGAATCTGAAGAAACCCCTGCACATGACCATGCTGACATCTGATTGTGTTTTCATATTCAAGCTGATCTGGTTGTGCAGCACACCTCCGTGTGGTCCAAACTGGAGCTGGAAAACTGCGACTCCATGCAGTTATGTTGCTGTTTACACTGATCAGAAAACATTAAAACTGGGCCACATGAAAGAAAAACATCAGAACTGGGACACTTTGAGCTGTAGCGTGTATGTATCCTAAAAAAGCCTGTAAATTCTGGGAACACACCACATTACATGACCTGACTCTAAGGTAAGGCGATAACATACATAAGGTCATATCGCTGCTTTGTTGACAACAACAGCTGACATCTACACATCCTCACAATGACAAATGGGCAAAATGTACAAAGTAATGCCAGTTATGCTGCTCCAATAGAAAGCTTCTAACAGCACTTGATGGTTTGATGCTAATGGTAAAAAGAGCGGCTGTCTCTGTGTGTGAAAGCTCACACAGAATATTCAGGCTGCGCTGAGTCCTTATGAAGGCAGGATCAAAGTCGCTCCAACAGGCTTTCATTGTTTCCATTGGAGTTTTCCTTTCACTGAAGGATTGCTGTAAACAATGCCACGAAAATGCAATACATCTGTTACTCCTTCCCTCTTTTCTTCTGTTCAGTAGAGGATTTCCAAATCAGTTCTTTAATGATCTGAGCTCATTACGAGCTGTTAACGGTGTAATTTATTTTGTAAAAGATTCTCTTGCGTAGTGATCAGTCAAAGAAACACCATGTTATTAGCTCCGTTTTATGCCTCTGATTAAAACCAGGGCCATCATTTTCTGCAGTAAATGTACGATGCCAGCATTTTAAGTGGAATAAAACACTTACGGAGTGTTTGGTGCCACTCAAGTAGAGGTTTTCACACGCAGAGCCATGGACTCTTAAATGAATAACTTCGCACATCATAAAGGCTCTTTATAAAGAGTGTGTCACCACCTGCAGCTGTACCAAAAAGAATGAATGAAATAGAGGTTTTCAAGAGTGGACGATCCAAATTATTGTACAATCTCTGACCTGTTAGCCAGTAATTGAAATAAAACCATTTGTCCCTTGCTCGTAGCTTTTTTTGAAGCAGATATGGAAGCAGATTGTCAGGCACTTGAAAAATGTTTAATTTAAACTTTCCAAACTTTGTCTTTGTTGCTTATGTAGCTGTGAATGGCTTGAGCTGACTTAATGAGCCATAACTGTGGGGAGAATTGCTTCCACACTCTGAAAAAGTACATTTTGTTTTCATTCAGTTAACTTGTAACCAAACTTGACAGGATACAGATTTTTTTTTACTTATTTATTTTTTAAATTGTCCCTGCCTCGGTTGTGTAACCAATCATTATCCCTGCTACTTTTCACTGTCTGGTTTCTCCAGTCAGTTCCTCCTGTGCCGTCTTGATGCATGCTTCACAGTAACACAGATCAATAAGAAATCTGGAGTTTGGTGCACCAGCTCTACCCAGTGCCCCGAAGCTCGCTGATGATGTACAGACGATAATGAAAGGTCAGCCACTAATCGAGCCAGTCCAAAGAGATGGCAGGTTCGTGCCACGTCGGACCCCAGAGGGCCCTCTGAGACAAAATGTAAAAGTATAACGTTATAGTTTTGATGGGACTAGTGTTGAACTCGTGTAATAGAAGCTAAGCCCTGTAGCTGAAAGAATCCAACTAACACAGCAAAGAAAAAAGAGTTGGAAACGGTTGGAAAACTGATACTTTTCAGGATATTCAGACCAGAAGAAATTGTTCATTTAACTGAGTAAAACTTAGCTACGTAAAACAGATGGAGCCCTAGATTTATAATTGTGTTTACAGCTCCTAAAGCTGTAGCTTGGCATCTTTGAATGAGTTGGCCACGTTTTAATTTGAAGCGTCCATGAATCTCTGCAGAGGAGGATAGCAGAAGGAAGTGAATATTATCTGATAAGAGGATGAAAACATTCACACGCTGTTTCTGTGACCTTTTAAAGAACAAATAACACATTCATATTCTAACAAACTAAACTTAAATTCATAAGATTTGCTTACCTTAATACACTTCAGAGTTTACTACTGCAGCTGCTTGATTGTGTATGACCTGTAATTCACTGGCTAGTGGACCATAATTTTAGTTTATCTTAATGCATTTCTGTTTTGCAGATACTTTTTTGTCAAACGATGTAGTCCTAGACCACATTACACACAAAGACTGTATATAAAACCCTATCTTGATGATTTTGACAAATGCCATGCTGGTATTTTGAAATCTGACTTTACAAGAGAGTGATGGATCTGACAAAGAAATCTGGTTTACTGCACACTCACATGGTTGCAACTTGTTGGTTACAAAGTAGCCAAAACCTAAAGGCTACCTCAAGCTTGCAGTGGGCCTGTAACATTATCCTTACCCTAGTGAGACTAGCCATTCAAGAAGGGTTCAGAGTAGAGTCGCTACTCCTCACCATTGAAAGGAGGCTATTGAGGTGGTTCGGGCATCTGAGTAGGATGCCTCCTGGACCCTCTGGTGTGATGGGAAGCAGGAATGTTCTACCGTGAGAAGGCAGGTAGAACCCAGGAAGACCCAGGATCTGCTGGAGCACATACATCTCTCAGCTGATGTCTCAGTGTGATGTTGTTCCTATATCATCGCAATAATGTTGGCCCCGGATCAACATCGCAACTGGCCGATGACATCTGAGAATTCAGATGCTATTAAAAACTATCCCAGCAAACCCCCATAATACTGAACACACTGAGACATCACTGTGCAGTGCAGGAAACTTTTCCAACAGATCTTTAGAGTTGGGTTCAGGTTTATATGTGCACATGTTTTCAGACTCACCATAACAAGGAATATAAGGGAAGGTGTTAGCTCAAAAGCACTGAATCTAAATTATTTTATAAACATCAATACACACATCCTGATTTTTTTTTAATGCTTTACATGTCATGTTGCATAAATTATTTTTAAGAGCTCACTCTGAACACTGGAAATTTTTTATGGATATTTTTTTCCACAATTCATGACGAATAATAAGTTGAATTGAAAAACAACTGATAGGTATAGTCCTAGTGCTCAGTTTGGACTCTGTATTTATTTAAAGGGATAATTTAAAATTCATATTTCTTTCAAAACACTTATCGTGGTCATTTTCTTGTGTTAACTATAATAAATACAAAATCAAATGTCTATATATTGTGACAGGTTTAAGTTATTTAACTGGAGAACACATTGAAAATAATAAACTATTACTGGGGTGTTTTATGGGAAATTTATTCAAGTCACAGACTCGCATTCAACTCCAACAAATGGCCCTTCTGGGTCTTTTGAGTAAAGCACGTAGCAGTAGGAAATTTCAGTAGCAAATTTTTCACAGCTTTCATTTTCCCCATATCTTTTAAAAAGTAGAATAACTATCTCTTATTTTATGGTAATTGTCCTGCCTAGAGAAGATGTTTCAAAAGTAGCACACTTGGAAAGTAGTAGAAAGAAAGCGATCTACAAAAGATGTCCAAGTTCTACATTACAGGGCTTTTGTAATATTGTGCACGCTTAAACTGGAAGTGAACAAAAGCTGAACTTGTGTCAAACAGTATTTGCCTGCACATAGAGCTTACATCATTGTCTGTATATGTCATCATTTATTTGGTCAGTAGTAAAGTAACCGAGGTATTTCCCCTTTTTGAAAGAAAAAGTGTGTGGAGCATTTGTTCTTTAGTCCAGGGTAACCCCTGGTCCAGGGGTTACCCTGGACTAAAGAACAAATGCTCCAAGTGGGCGAGGTGCTAATGTTCAGATGGCAGGTCTACATCTAGAATCAAAATGAGCACAAACCTCAACAACCAAAGTGAAGCATTAAGACAAAACATAGCAAACAGGATCCACACATTTGGGCCACAAAATAGATGTAAATTGACTAAAGTAAGACACAAATCAGACAAAAATAGATGCAGCATGATCACAAACAGACACATGTTGGCTACATATTGATGCAAAATGACTAAATTCACACGTGCAACACTTTCTACATATTTGACAACAGAAGAAAAAAACAAACACAGTTGGAATGTATTTTTAATTTACATTTTTTTATTTGATGCCAAATTAGATATTTTAAAAATCAAGCGCCAAATCACAAAGTCTCCTCTCTGTTTGTACTGTAAGGTCAAAACCCTACAGTACTACAGAGAACCCCAACAATCAAATGATCCCCCATCTGAGCAAGCACTAGGCGACTGTGGGGAAGAAAAACTCCCTTTAACAGGAAGAAACTTCCAACGGAACCGGGCTCAGAAGGGGCGGCCATCCGCTGCAACCGGTTGGGGGGGTGGAATTCAAAAAGGAGACGAGATGGCGTGAACTACAGTTGTTAAAATTTGCATTTGGTGCTAAAATTCTGCTTCAAGATGTTAAAAGAAGCAGGGCGGCGGGGAAAAGCCAGGATGGTCATTTTAATCATCTCTGGCTTTAGTGAACCACCTAAAGGGTTTTCGCAGATTTTTTCCCAACGCTGAAAAAAACCTGGAAATTTTGGACTTTTTGGGAGGACTGGGGATGACTCCGAGGAGCATTTTTAGATGCTTTATCAGAGCCTCATCAAAAGACGCATCCTTTGCAATCGCAGCCTTTAACACATTGTCTGGGGAGCCAAACTCCTTGATGAGGCATTTGGCTATTTTCTTGATTAACTTTTTTTTGTCCTTCATCAGACTTGTGGCGGACTGTGTGCTGCTGAGTTCAGGCTGCAGCAGATCTCTCAGACGATCGAGGAGTGCGTCTAGTTCTTTTGTAGTACTTGAGGGGCTGGTATAAAAGGCTCGAGTTTCAGGTTTTGATTTTCTGATGAGTCTCATCGTGAGGATTAAAGCGAGTTCATTGGAAATTCCCTCAGCATCAGAAGATGACACTGATACAGACCTCATCTCTGACATGTCAGAGCAATCCTTGGGAGAGCCTGAAACACTGGCAGAGCGTTTTTGGGGAGAAATGCTCCCAGATTTCGGTGTCTGATCAAGTGCCAGAAAGCATTTTTCTAGGGTACTGCTCCCAGATTCTGGTGGCTGATCAGGTGACTGAAAACATTTTTCTGGGGTACTGCTCCCAGATTCTAGTGGCTGATCAAGTGCCAGAAAGCATTTTTCTGGGGTACTGCTCCCAGATTCTGGTGGCTGATCAGGTGACTGAAAGCATTTTTCTGGGGTACTGCTCCCAGATTCTGGTGGCTGATCAGGTGACTGAAAGCATTTTTCTGGGATACTGCTCCCAGATTCTGGTGGCTGATCAAGTGCCAGAAAGCATTTTTCTGGGGTACTGCTCCCAGATTCTGGTGGCTGATCAGGTGACTGAAAGCATTTTTCTGGGATACTGCTCCCAGATTCTGGTGGCTGATCAAGTGCCAGAAAGCATTTTTCTGGGGTACTGCTCCCAGATTCTGGTGGCTGATCAGGTGACTGAAAGCATTTTTCTGGGGTACTGCTCCCAGATTCTGGTGGCTGATCAGGTGACTGAAAGCATTTTTCTGGGGTACTGGTCCCAGATTCTGGTGGCTGATCAAGTGCCAGAAAGCATTTTTCTGGGGTACTGCTCCCAGATTCTGGTGGCTGATCAGGTGACTGAAAACATTTTTCTGGGGTACTGCTCCCAGATTTTGGTGTTACCGGTAATGGAACAGATTCTCTTCCACTGCCATCTGAATCTGTGCTTCTTTCCTTTGTTGGGGTCCTTGTTCTTTTCATAAAGTCCTGGATGTCTTCTACAGCCACAGAAACCTTGTCCTCAATCATTTGGTCTTCGTTCTCCACCCAGAGTAAAAGTGTTTGTACAAACTTTTGTACTGCGTCTTCTACGAGCACATAGAGGACTTCAGCAGAAAAGGGACGCTTTGATCCATGTGCTGGTTGTGGAGTCCTGCAGATGACTGTGTCTGAGAGGGATCTACCCATTACAGGTTCGGGGATTTGATACAGCCGATCCGTCATGAGTAGATCAAACATTTTTGCCGTTAACTCCACAGTAAAATCTCTGATTCCCCCACTAGTTCTAAAGTTTTCCACTGTTTTGTGGACGACTAAGAGTTTTTCTTTGTTTGTTATTTTCTCGAATAACTGATTAACATCTGTTCCAATGCCGTCAAAGTCGACGGGAGAGGAACGTATGTAACGGAGCAGTGTGTTTCGAGAAGGGGCTCGATGAGCCTCTGTACTCTGGGACCCTGGGAGGCTGGAAACCATACCTTCATCTGAGGGCACGGTGTCACTCTTGGGGTACTTGCACATGTTTTTTAGACAAACAAAAAATTTTCTGTTTGCCTTTATTAATTTTCTCAGCTCTTTTTTCATTTTTTCAAATTGTTTTCTCGCAAACATGGAAAAGCGGTGTTTGCGTTCTTTGAGCCAGGAGTGAGAGGTGGATGGCAAACATCTGGAGAAAAAGTCTCTCAGCTTGTTGATAATTAATCCTGCATTAAAGGCAGATTTGGGTAAGCTGCACCTCTCACAGTGCTCTTCACTGCTTAAATCCATGTTGCCAAGTATCTCATTTACGATGTCAGCTGCAACCATTTCTACTGGGGTTGGAGCTCGGATACTTTGGCTTCCTGCAGTTGGTTTGATTTCGTCCTTTTCTGTTGGAGTTTCTTCCTCGTCCTCATCTTTATCTGTCATCTCTCCATCTGAGCTCCTTGATGACAGAATCACAGAAATCTCTGTGATTGCTGATTGCACGAACATCTTTGAATCCGTACTTTCTGTACCGGAATCAGAGCCGCTCGACACGCACCGGCAGCGCGGCTTACGTGCTACGTGCCTTTTAAGGCACGAGGCAGCGTGGCAAACCATGCGGTGCAGCTTTTTAATATTACTACATTTGCCGCTGACATAAACGGCGGGGTCTTGCGGGAGATCGGGGCTTTCTCTAATGAGTTTGACTGTTGAGCTGACCTTTTCGGAGATCTCTTCCTCAACCATCCGTGTCAGCTCGTCAGCGCTCTCATGTCGCTGTTCCGGGACGTTAAGAGCGCTGGCCATGGCGGCTGAGATTGAGTCTCCGAGGGACGGGCTTATTTTCCCCGCACCTAAAGGCTCCGGATCTGCCTTCGTCATGCGCTCCTGAGTAACAGGAAGGGCATTTTTGACGATTCTACTAGAGGCGATCTGAATGATTTCACAAATCATATCAGCGAGCACCGCTATGACGCCCGAGTCGTATGCGCCACTTTCTATCATGCTCCACTGAACTCCAGAGAGCCTTTCGACGCACCTGTTGATAGGTGGCATAATCTGGTCTGGTGTGACCAGGACTGAATTTTCATTTTCGCTGCGTGTTGACATAGTTGTATCGCACATTAGATTTTCTGGGTTTGAGAGAACAGCTGGATAATTTCCTTGTTTTGGAAAACGCGGACTGTTGAACATTTGCAAACAGATGAGCAGTAATGTTTCTATTTGAGGCTTTCCCTGCCTGTGAAGTGGCTCTGACGATCAAAGCAAAAGCTAATTCCTTTGATCTGCCAGTGACGTCACAAAGAACGCACGTGCGCTCATAGATTCGATATGGCTCACCATATCCCAGGATTCACTGCGAGTCAACGGTTGAAGAAAAATGGTGGACGGCCGAAGTGAAGCGGTCCAGAAATAAAGTCTTCAAAGTAAGCGCTGCGCTTTTATCTCACTTCAAATATACCGCGGAACAAATGTTAGCATAATAAAAAGTCACATTTAGCGAACCTTCGGCTAAGTTACGACGGTGGTGATATCGCCGTTTAACGCGGCTCTTTGGTCGGTTAGTTCAGGTTTCTGCCGAAGCTGCGTCTGTTTGTCGGTGTGAAGCCAAACGTACTTAAACGGTTCAGGAAACACCGAGCAGACGGTTGAGCAAATATCTGGCCCGCGAACTGCGGTGAGGACGCAGACTCAACCATGCTGTGCTGCAGTTTGTCCTTAAAGAGCTCTCATCCTGTATAAAGCACTAATAATGAGACAGACAGTAGATGGAGAAGTCCTCCTCCTGTTTCTTTGCTGTTTTTGTCAGGCTTATATCAAACAACCTGAGTCTGTCACCTTTGTTATAAAGACCAACGCTCTGCAGGTTCCTGTCCTGTTTCTCCTTTCTCTGATTAAAACGCATAAAGTGTGTCTTTGTGATTATAAGAGAAAACTGTTTTCTCATCCTGCAAGTTTACAGATATTTGATAAACCTCTGCTGCTTTTGTTGCTAACTGCTGTGGTTGATTTCCTTCTGCAAGTGTCCAGAGTCAGAAGAGACTGAGAAGGTGAGAGGAGACGGAGGCTCTCCACCCCTGACACCAGGACAGATCCAGGACAGTGTGTGAGGAAGAGGAGCCAGCAGCAGCTGAGAGATGCAGAGGAGAACAGACAGCTCTCTGTAGTTGAGGGACTGGTAAAAACATTGAAAACACTTTTATATTTGCTTCCTGTATCTGCAGAAGTATCTCCAACACAAACTATAACAGCTGCATACAGGGAACCACTCACTGCTGTTTATCCTGCAGGATCTGACAGGGAAAGAAGGACAAATAAGGGAACCACGGACAACTTTGATAATGCTTTGATTTATCCAGAATATATTTACTTCAAATATTGTTTTCATCACAGTGGGATTGTGCTGGTTTCAGTGGGAAAAGTATGCAGTTTATTTAAATACAAAGTTGTCTCTTCATAAAGTGTGTCAGTATTTTATAAAGATGTCATGTTTCTGTATCATCTCTCTCCTGTTAGAGCCTCTTACCCAAACATCAGCCTGTTTAATGCTCTCATATCTTCAACATCTTAAGTAAATTATACTGCACAGTTTTCTCATCACTAAAAGAACATTTATATCATCAGTTTGTCTTCATTTCATCTGAAACACACAAGGATCAAATCTCTGACTTTATTTTTTGGGATATTGTCCTTAAATATAACTAAAGCTTTAACACAGGGTCATAAATGATATGAAATAGAAATAAATACCTTGAATTTTGACTGAAATGTCATATCTGATTCCACCACTGAGCTTTCTTTTTCCAGAATCAGAATGGGTTTTATTGCCAAATGTTGAGCAGGTTTACAACATTAGGAAATTGCTGCGGTACTTAGTGCAAAACATACTGTCAGACAACGCTGAAATAAACATAAAAATTAAAAAACTAAAAGTGCTAAGTAGATAGATATATACATGATTGCAGGTGGTGATCAGTGCAAACATGGAATGATGCAGTGAACACAGTGTAGGGTCACTGTGTTCTGTGTGTATATAGGAAAATATCAATGATGTCACTCCTGTTACGTTTGTACCATCAAACTGAAATGAGACTAGTGTCTGATTTGTTTTTGAATGTCAGAAATGTATATTTGTGAATGTGGAGATGTTATATTGGTTTCTAGCACACTTTCTCACATTTCCTTAAAATGATATATCTTTTTAACCTCAGCCACAGTAATTATTGCATTCTTTTTTATTCCATGATTTGATTTTTTCAAAACTCAAATTAAAAACAAGTATGTGATACAAGTGCCACTGTTTTTTGTGAAAATGTAATTATGCTTCATGCTTGAGATGAGTGCATTTTCACTCTAACTGTCAGTGATGGTGAAATCACGCTTAGCACCGGCCTACTCTCGTTTAACCCCGCTCTGGTCAGAGTCGAGCACCACTCATCTCATCTCGGTGGAACTGCCCCATTAAAACGCAGCTTGTGGCAAGTGTCAGCGAGAGGTGCACCGTGAAAGATGAGCGCAATAACAGAAGCACATCACATTGCATCAGTAGTCAACCCTCCAGGGTGTGGACTCGATACGTCGCCCAAAGCTCTGGGGGGTAGGAAATGTTCAGTGTGACGTCATTTAAAAGACTTTTTCCCCTGAGTTGTTTAAAAGTGGGTAGGGGTGCTTATGAATGGGACACCTGCCCTGCAGGATGTTACATGTGTATATAAAAATCACCACTGGGTGCCTGTAGGCATACAATGAGATCTGCGCTGAGGCCATGGAGGATTACAGTCACATTAGAGATGTCCTCTGGGCTTCACTTGTAACCTGTGTGAATACCAGCCCTGTAGGCAGCTACTGTGAGTGCTCGAGTTGGCTTAGTCTGCAGTATTGCAGTAAAGCCTAAGCCATAACTTTATTTCAAAAGATAAAGGATGGTCCAAAAACATGCCATTTACAAATCTTATCAGTGCATGTTCACTTTTTTTTTTTTACTGCAGTTTGCCAGAAAGTGAAACGAATGATTATAAATGATTAATTTGTGAGTTATGACTCTGTGCCCCGCTTCTTCCCGCTGACACTAAATCACAGAGGAAGGAAAGCAAAGCTAGGTGCTGATTAATTCAAACATTAATTCTCCTTTACAACAAGCCTTGCAGTCAGCTTTAAATAGGCCCATTGTTCAACTGAAATCACTCGACACAATTGTCTTTCCATAGCAGCGTGGTTGTCAATGAGTCACCAATTAATTGGGTGCATTCTGGAGGGCTGGCCAGTGGCAGCTAGTTTTACATCACTCACTTGTATTACAGGTCTGTTTAAGCACAAATATGTGGACTACATGCAGGTTACGTGGACTTTTCCTGGGATACTAAGAATAGATCTGATAAGTCATTAATTTTCCTGAGAAAAATCTCTTTAAACTGCAACAAAGATCGGGGGCACGTATTTGCCCAGGAAGCATCCACACTGGTCGGCGCTGGTTGTCAGCCAGCAGTCAAAATGATGAGGCAGAAGTCAGCCTCTTCAGGATGAAGAGGTCACAGCCATGCTTAGAGGTTCAGGAGAGCTAATTAGACTGAATGACTGACAGGGGACCTGAGGGGGTAAATGCAATTATCAATAGATTGGACGACAGAGATTTCTGCTTATAAATGCTAACATTTTATAAACCCTCAGCCACCTGAAGTTAACCTCAAATATATGTGCTTCTTTGTCCGCAGAGTTGAGAAAGCAGGAAGCTTGCAGCACAAACAGCTCTTGGCTCATTACCACACTGCACACGCTCCAATGATAGTTAGTCCATCAGAGTAAGTTGCAGGGATGAATATGCTTCCTTTCTGTCAGGGAATTTATGGACAATATGACAGCTGCAATAACTATGTGAAAATTGCCTGCTTGCTAAATGAAATGATAAGCCAAAAAGCTGAAGTGCATCGGGGTAACAAGGATCACCTGCTCCTAAATATATACAACCCTGCCTCAGCAGGTGCTGCAAGATCAGTCGGACTGTCACTTCAAGCATGTCTGCAGAAACAGTCTGAATGATCATTATAGCCTGTTCAGCTTTTTCCCAGAAAGGGAGCAATAACCAGAAGAGATACCGCTCCCACATGTTTCATGTCTGATTGTTTGATCCGGGATAAAAGACGCACAGGAAACCCAGACGGCTGTCTCCGCTTGGCTTGCTTCCAAAAAAACGGCGTTGTTTGGAATCTACTGGGAGTCCCTTAATGTCTGAGCAGTGTATAGGAAGGATGTCTGGAGGAATTTAAATCTGCAGAAGAGTAGAGCTGGCACTCTAGTGTCTGCAGGCACAATGGTGATAGAAGCAACAGGGCATGAACAAAACCATAAAAAATTACAAAATAAAAATTAAAAACACATAACACACGAATCAGTTTGAAAGCTAAAACACTTGTATAAACACAAGTACGATTAAAGAGTTTGTGATTTAAATTAGTCTGAGATTTATTGCATCATGAAATAAACTGAATAAATCTGTATAGATAGATAGATTCTGCCAGAGGATTCTTCCTGTTAAAAGGGATTTTTTTCTTCCCACTGTAGCCAAGTGCTTGCTCATATGGGGTCATGTGATCATTGGGGTTTTGTCTTTATTACTGTAGGGCTTACTTTAAGCAAGTGTTTTTGTGCTTTATACATATAAACTGAATTTAATTGAACTGATTTGAGGAAAAATCTGTATTTCCCAACCAGTTGGTAGTTGTTCGGCTGCTCAGTGTCTCTTTCTTTCCTCCCCCTGTATTGGTGTGTGTGTGTGCGTGTGTGTGCGTGTCTTGGTGGGTGGGTGTGTTTTTATTTTCCAGAGGCGTAGCATATTTGAGGTCTCCACCCTGCTTATGACACACCTGAGCCGCATGCTAAATCACACACCTGTGTGATACAGCAAGCTTGGCACAGGGTGCTGCACTAAAGCCGTTTTTGTGATTGCTGTGATTGCATGCAAACCACAGGTGCCTCTAGCTATCTGCTATCATGACCAAAACAACTGCAAGGTTTTTGGTGTTGCACACTTTTTGTGACCCCATTTTTACCAAGGCTACTATTTTTTTTCCAGTAGCTGGTAGTTATTAACCACTCTCCTAGCCTTTTGTGACCAGAATCTGATGTAGGTTCTATCCACATTCACCCCAACTTGACAGCAGAAATGCCTCAATAGCTGATTTGCTATTGCTAAGCCTCAGCTTTGCTAATCCAGGCCACAGAAGTGACGCTCTCAACTGCGTTTCTGGTGGTAAAGTATGTTTAATGCAATTATCTAACAAATAATGTGGCTTGTCATGCACTCAAATGTTCAAGCAATCTGCCCAACCTGCCTTGTATGCTACTTTACCAAGTGTCAGTGTGCAACTGACCCAAGCAGTCGGGGAAGGGACCTTACTAATCATGGGGGCTGGCTTCATAGTCCACCCTCATCCAAATATGGGGGGCTCCTGGATCTAAGAAAGACGTTTGTGAATGCCTTAAATTACAGATTCAATAACAAATAGCTGATGATGAAGTGGTGAAGGGCATTTTTGTTGCCACAGCACATTTATGATCACACACTGGTCTTGCACAGGGTGACTTCGTCTGGAGCAGCTGGGGATGGAACCAAAAACCTTCCCTTTAGCAGGCCGTCTGTTCTACCTGACAGCTAAATTTTAAAGGAAATGACAAATAAACATACAAAAAGGAAGCAACTCTTTTTGTGTTGGGATTGAACACAAATTGAAAGTGAGTTAGGGGATGTATAATTATCCAAAAGAGATGCAATTCTGTGTCTACCTAGTGCATTATACACAACAGTTGAATGCAGCTATTGTTGTCAGTTCTGTTTATGCTCTACTGCTGAGGTCTTCATTCTGAGTAAAGCAACTCCAAGTGCCACTTAGAGGGAATTGGGAACAAGTTCAAAGCCACTGGGGAAGCTTCGGTCTTGACCCCAGAAAATCTACGCGGGACAAACACCCTTGAAAACCAGCAGGGTGCTAGGAGAGGCGGTATATTCAGGAAGGGTGCAGCTAAAATAGATTTTCAAGTATAGACGTGTTGAACTGGGAAACAGTGCTTTGTTATAGAGCTATGGGTGTCACAGGAAGCTATATTAAAAGTAACATGAATGGGAAAACGTTGGTTAAAGTACTGTAGAACACAAAATATTTTCCATTAAATTTTTTGGCACTATAATTTTGCAATCCTCATTCATGGCCAGTTTTTTCAAGATTAGAAAGGAGTATTTCAGATGGAAAGTTCAGGTTTATCAGTATGGAGATGTTTGCACATGTGCGAAGGAGGGATCATGGATGTATTTGACAAAGAGTGCAGAATGGCTGCCAACTGAAGGAAAAGAGGAAAACCACAGAGGAGGTTCATGGATGTAATCAAGGAGGACATGCAGACAGGGTGAGATGGAGGCAGATGATCCACTGTGGCAAACCCTAAAGGAACTTGCCACAAGGAGGAGGTTCATTTCCAGTTTCCTATTGGCTGCTGCTGGGTTGAAGATTGACGGTTAGAGAAGCGAGCTTCAAAATCAACCCAAAGAGGCACATACATGTCCTTCACATCATGTATCATCCCACCGCCCAGTGAGACAGAATAAGCATGTAAGCAGCAGTCGGTCAACTCCTACGCAAATGCATGTTTGTAACTGAGGCTGTCCAGAAAACGGTAGTATCAACAAATTGTGTGATCACAGCAAAATGGTAGAGCAAGGGGCAGGTGTTTAAAGGGCTCACAGCTCGCGGCATGACAAATAAAGCTTAATGAGCACATGCGAGGCATGAAATCCCAACACAAACATGGAGAAGAGGAAGCTGCCTTTGAGCCAGACAAAAGTGCAGCTAAGATAAGATTCATAAAAATCTTTCCCCCGCAGTAAACATCGGTGAATACATTTTGAAGCAAATCAAACCTGAAGTGATGCATTTAAAATCAAAGAGGTACACAAGATGTTCAAGGCTTTTAATTTTTACCCCCTGAACTTGCCCGAGACGTCTTAAAGTGTAATTCATCTCACAAGTCGCCATTTAGAGAAACACTTATTGATTTGGTTCTTTTAAATACTTTTCTGGTGCTGGCCTTTGTATTGATCTCATTCAAAGTTTTGGAAGTTCTGGCAGAATATCATGACTGAAATCAAGTTTTTCATAGCAAGATGATGTCAGAAATGAATGCCTGTCAAACCTGCTCTCCATAACTTTTTATATAAATTGCACTTCCAACAACTTTCAGTGTTCACACTTCAGCAAACTTTGGCTGAAATTCTCTTTTATTCACCTGAAGTGGAACAAATTTTCTTTCAAGGCTTTCACATTAACAGAAGCCTTGAGCTCAGATTTATTATCCAGACTTTGTTGATACTTTATCATCTTTGGTCGTTTGAATTTTAAGTAAATATGCCAGTCCTTTTCATTTTTGTTTGAATTTAGCATAACATGATCACTTCAGCGTTTTTTCAATTTTTCCAGTAATACCAATACTTGATTCATACTAACATTAATTTTATTATTATTAGTAGCAGTGTTCTTGTTGTTTGCACTTAAATTTTAACTGGCAGTTCAACTGCTTTCAATATTTGTCTGTTTAAAGATTTCAGCTGTCTCTCTATTCCCTATTTTCATACTATAATACATGAGCTTTCTGTGTTCCCTTATCTGGACCATCTTAATTTGTCATTTGGTGACTTCCTGTTTTACTCAAAGTTAGTTTTCTAATGAACCTTATTGAGATTTTACTTCCTGCTTTTGTTTCTTTCCTTCCCTTGTAGTGGTGTGCAATACTGCAAATGTTGGTATAGAGCCAATACCAAGTAAATACAGAGACAGTACTGCTGATGCTAACCTATAACCTGCCTTTAACCTATAAAGGCAGCTTATATAGGGGAGAGCTGTATGTCATGACGAGCAATGGCAAGAGATTAATTCAGGGTGGAACGTGCCACCCCATGCCACCAGTAGATCTGCCCCTGTTTACGACTGCATTTAAAAAAAAATATTGTGAACAAGTTATGTTTGTTATTTAATCCAAATAGGTAAATTTTTTTTAATGTATGTGCATTACACATTAACTCAAGCTTCGTTTGTTTAATTTTGATTCTTATAACTTATAATTGATGGAAAGTACAATTCAGAGTCTCAAATTATTACCTAAGCTCGATTTACACACAGAAATCTGTAACCTCTGAAAAGTATGTTTATTTATATGTTTATGTTTATTTATACAGTTGGTGCTTGGTTGAGGCTCCCTCATCATGAATTACTGCATCAGTCATGGAGGCATCTTGCAGCAGTGCTGGGGTGTTATTGATTTGATAGTGGCCTTCATCTCATCTGTATTTTGGGGTTGGGAGGTTCTTACCTTCCTCTTGAGAATACCTAATTCCCTGCAGGCTCCAGATCAGGCGAGTTGGCTAGCCAATCAAGCCTAGTAACATTATTAGTTGGTCAAACTATTTGGTGGTAGTGTTGGCAAGCTTTCAGCAGATGGGAGCCTAAAGTGCTCTAAAATCTCCTGGTAGACACTGTGTTGACTTTGTACTTGATAAAACAGTGATGCACCAGCAACACCAGCAGATGACATGGCATCCCAAATCACCGCAGACTGCAGAAACTTCACCCTGGACTTCAAACACCTTGGACTCTGTGCCTCTCCACACTCCAGGACCTTGAGTTCCTAATAAAATGCAAAATTTACTTTCATCTGAAAAAGAACTTTGGACTTGCGATGTTCTCTCTGGCTCAGCAGTGGCTCAATATTAGGAATGTAACAGCTGTAGCATCTTTTGTGTAGACGTCTTTGCGTGGTGGCTCTTGATGCACTGACGCCAGCCTTAGTCCACTCTCGTGAAGCTTCCCAGCAACACATCATCATCTTGTGTTTCTCATGAACGGCTGCGAATCTTCCCAAAGAGACACCAATGGAGCGCTTTCGTATCTTCACACTATGTTAATTTCTCATAAATCAAACATCTTGTTATAACAAGAAAGAACAGAAAAGGTTTTATTTGCAAAAATTGTCCAAACAAGCTCACTTTCTTTAACTGTTAAAAATTTGATGTCCATGTGACATTTAGTAGCCTATTATTAATACAGTTATTACTGGCAGTATTTAAAGCCCCTGTGTTTTGTTCATCATAGCATCTCGTGATCAGTTTGAGACACTCTGTACAGTAGCTTGCAGTGCGAGTCTGCCTAGCTGTCTATTCCAAAGTGCTTCTTTTTTTTCAGACTCATTATAACGATTGGCCTGTGGCAGCGAGCCACAGTGCAGCTGGGCAAGAGAAAATGAGTCTCTTTGAAGTTCCCTCTTTTGAATGGCAACACAGATCATTGTTGTTGTGTCTTGTTTCAAACCTGGAGCCTGCATTGAAACCATACAAAGAGATTGTGCTTATTATAGCCCAGCGGCCTGTCCATACTTTGCTCTTTTTTTAAAAATTGAAAACTAATATGAATTGACAGGGTCACCCTTTAATAAATATAACAGATCCTCGTGATCAAACTCGTATGATTCATCCCTGTTATTTTTCTTCTTCTGCCCATAGTTGCAATGTCTGTTCGTGTCAGTGTTTCATGTTATCTGATCAGATATATGTCACTGTGCGCAACACAGCATTCACCTAATATGTCTTGGCTTCACTCAATATATTTTTTTCCTTCTTTTTCAGATTTAACCCAGTATGTCTCAGGGAAAGATAGAAGAGCTGGGTTGCAGAATTAGGAAAGCTGGGATTCATGGAGGCCCCAGAGGCTGCTCTGAGGGCAGTTTTGGCCCATTTCTCATGGCCATATAGGTTAGCGAGGAAAGGGCTGATGTTAAACCGATCCTGATGGATGCTGGCAGTCAGCATCAGGCTGCCAGCCCGGACAGCAACAGGAGCCCATCTGTCTGTCTAATGTCAAATGAAAAGAGATGCTGTGCTGTCACTACTCTCAATCACGTCTCCCTGAGCAAAAACAGTGACGCTAATGAAGTGAACCACAGACACAACCACAGACCCCCATAAGCTCAGAGCTTTTAGAACTGATCACTCCTCAGTTATGGTAAGTCCTCAATTAATTGTATTATCAATTCATGAGGTATTTACTGTGCCTAACAGCGACTTACTGAGACGCCATTAAGAGACTAGATTACCTCCATCAAGGCTAGAAAATGAACACTTTTACCTTAAGGCTCACTTGACAGTAAGTAGATGTCATTTGTTTAAATTTAAAATGACAGTGAAAATATAATGCTCTATTTAGTGTTTTCACAAGACCTTTTTAAAGGAGGTTGCAGTTAAAAAGACATCTCAGAGGTGTTCTGTTTGATTGAGATCTGGTGATTGTGGACACCATCTGAACTTTCTGTCATGCTCAATAAACCGGTTTGGTTTTTAAATGGTAAATGGCCTGTATTTATATAGCGCTTTTCTAGTCCCTAAGGACCCCAAAGCGCTTTACATATCCAGTCATTCACCCATTCACACACACGTGATGGCAAGCTACATTGTAGCCACAGCCACCCTGGGGCGCACTGACAGAGGCGAGGCTGCCGGACACTGGCACCACCGGGCCCTCTGACCACCACCAGTAGGCAACGGGTGAAGTGTCTTGCCCAAGGACACAACGACCGAGACTGTCCGAGCTGGGGCTCGAACCGGCAACCTTCCGATTACAAGGCTAACTCCCAACTCTTGAGCCACGATCGCCCCATTTTAATGATGTTTCTTTTTAATATGATTCATTATCTTGCTGATAGCAACCATCAGAACATGGGCACACTGTGTTCATAAAGGGATGGGCAGGGATAGCCTCAACTGTTGACACAAAGCAGGGTGGATCAGAGCTTTTGTTTTGTTTTTACAATTTCTGACCATATCATCTGAATGTCGCACCAGAAATCAAGACTCATAACATCTGGCAACATTTTTCCAGTCTTTTGCTGTCAAATTTTAGTAAGCATGTGTGAATTGTAGCATCGGTTTCCAGTTCTTAGCTAACAGGAGTGGCTCCCGCTGTGGTCTTCTGCTGCAGTAGCTCATCTGCTTCAAGGCTTGATGTGCTGTGTGTTCCAAGATGCTCTTTGGGAAACCTTGGTTGTAAGGTAGTTATTTGAGTGACTGTTGCACTTCTATCAGTTCAAAGAAGTCTGGCCATTCTCCTCAGACCTCGGCATTCCCCTCGAGACAACGGCTGCTCAATGGATATTTCATTCTCAGTAAACCCCAGAGGTTGTTTTGTGGGCAAATCCCAGTAGATCAACAGTTTCTCAAATACTCAGACCAGCCATAGGCTATTTTGCACCAATAACCGTGCCACATTTAAAGTCACTTAAATCACCTTTTTTCACCATTTCGAACTTCAACAGGATACTTTGACCATATCTGCATGCATTAAATTGCTGCCACATAAATTGACTGATGTGATATTTGAACACATGTACCTAAAAGTGTCTGTTTTATGTTGATGCAATCATTGTAATAATGCTAATATAGATGCTAGACCCCTAAAATATAACTCCTTTAAAACGTACCAGGAGGCATTTCAAAGAGGCTACTAAGACGAGACATGGTTCTAGAGTACTCTGGCAACTGAAGAGGTCTCTATCACATATATACTGTCTGTCTACTGTTCCCTCTTTTTAAATTCATACAAAGTCATGTCTACAGTTGTACACAGTTACTGGGGATCTAACCACTGCAAAAACTTGGGGGAAAAAAACCTAAAATGCTAGTCTTCCTGTCAGACTGGAGTGATTCTCATCCATTACACTCTCTATGAGATCAAATGACCGACTGTTGTGCATGACATCCATTTTTGGTCCCAATCCAAAGCCAGTGCCCTATGTCTTTGAGGTCAGGACAATGTGCAGTCTGAACCTGGCGGGAAGCATCAGTGCAAATCACATTATCACATTTATCAAATTTATTTCCTGATGGGAGTGATCTCGTCCAGGATGACAAGCCCCCATTCACAGCGTGCAAGCTGCCAGTGAGTAGTTCTATAGTACAAAAACGCTGTGATTCACATCCTATGGCCTTTACAGTGACCATATTTTAACTGAGTTGAATTGGAGATTTTGGGCCGGCATGTTAGAGAAACTTTCCACCACCATCGCTGAAGCACAAAAGGAGGAAATATGATTTGAAAAATGGTGTGTAGCTCTCTACTGGTTTTCAGTGACCTTACTTGTTTGTTTTGCCTTCATTTTTTTTTCACTTGCCTTTATGTTCGTAATGATTAATGTAGTGGCGCTTTGTCTTTAAATAAATGTCCGGTCAAATGTGGGATGCTGACACTATCATCAGCACAAGGGTCAGAGCATTTTGAACGGTTGGATACACAACTTTGCTGCTAATAATGTGTGAAACTGTGAAATAGAGTGGTCTGTGTTGTGAGTTTATTATGACACATTTAGATAATTGACTGGTGATTTTTTTTTTCACACTCGTTAAACTGAGGTGTGATGGAGGGGGAAAGGCATCACAGACACACTTGCCTCTTACTCATTAGGGCACATACGGATCAAATGACAGCTGAAGACGACAGCGCTACTGCTCAAAAAGTCTGCTCGCCAAGTTGAGTGATGAGCTAAGATGAAAGAGGAGGCGTGTAAAATTTCAAATGAAGCCTTTCTACTGTCAAAAGACAACACAGTCTACACTGACAAAGCCCTAGTTCTTGCAAAAGCAGAAAAGCTGAGGAAGAGGGTAAAATGCCGTTTTCATAGACATAAAAGATTGGTTAAGCCCTTGCATGAGACCTAACAAAGTGGCTGTTCAGTAGGTATACAACTGGAAACAATAGAGTGCTGTGGATACAGTATTGACTGCAGGATAAGATTTATATCTACTGAATATGTGGAAAAGAATGAATGTAAGGCAGCACGGTATAGAGCCTGTGATTTCCCATGTGATTCTTCTGAATTTAGGGCTTCCCAGCTATACTCAAAATATTGATACAAAGTATCCTAACCTTACCTTATTTAATTGTATAGTAATAACACTATTAGAGGTGCAGGCCATATGCTTTTTATTTTATGGATATATTAAAATATTCCCAATCGACAGCTTTAGTGCCAGTTTTGTTAGCATTAGCCTTCAAAAAAAATTGAATGTCATTTGAATTTCTCTGGAAAACATCACTCATCTGATCAGATAATAATTATATGTGTAATTTCTACATCTTTCTCTTTTTACAAAGTTAACACCAAAAGTAACGTGTTTTTTTTGTTTTGTTTTGTTTTGTTTTGTTTTGTTTTTTAACTTTGGCAGGTTTGGCATATATTTGCGACCCAGTGCTATGCTAATGTCTGTTACAAATGTAATGGATTGGTATTAAATCTTCTCAGCTAATTCTGCTCAGGAAACCAATTAATTTTCTAAATCCATTGAAAGGTTTCCTTTAAAGCCCAGCTGACATATAACCAGATCAATGCTTAGACAGAAGGACAAATTTTAACATTAATGGTAATTTAATTTCTTTACAAAATATCGTAGGCAGAGAGTTATTGTCTTACATCTGCACACTTAGTGTAATGAGGATCCAAATGTGAATTCAAGGCTGAATCTGAAGCAGCTGGGATGTAACACCTCCTAGAGGAGCAATGTGGGCGACAAACACGATTTTCCAAACCTTGATTCTGGTGTAAGAAAACCTGCAAGTAGCAAAGTCATATTTTTGGGTAGTTAGAGAGCCTGTTTGCATCACTGCAAGGGCTACAATCATAAAACACATAAAAAGGTAAATCTAATATGTACCATCATCACAGAAGGTGGCTGGCAAGTGGTAATAAGAAAGGCTTTTGTGGGAGACATAAAAAGCCAAACATTTGCTCATTTCCCCAAGAACCTTCACATAGTTTGAAGATTAAAAGAATTATAACATGAAGGGAGAAGATCCTGAGGCTCTTCTATGTAAAGCACGGTGCTGAAGTACAGTGCATTAGCATCCTTTTAATTAGGCATAATTAGGGTCAAAACTGAAGGCGGCTCTTAACCTCACAGGTTCATCATCACAATAGAAATGTTCTGATAACACTAGTTTCATTTATGGACAAAAAAAAGATTTTGTATCAATATTAAAATGACAACTACACATGTACAGCTAATAGTTATTGAGAATTTTGTCTTTGAAGAATGAAAAGAGGGGACTGTTGCTCAGAGTCAGACTATTGCAGGAGCTGTTGCTGCAATGCTTTTCACAGACTGAAATCTCATCAGTAGAGCAGCCAGGGGGGACACAATTTGGAAAGGCTGTTGATGGTCAGTGACCTTGAAAACTTCAGCCAGAGCCAACTTTTTTCATTTTTTCATTTTTTTTTTTTTTTAAGCTGACTGGTTGGCTGACTGTCCACACATTGTCCAAGTCTGCTGTTGCTGAGCTCCATAGAAAAAGGGACTCTCAGCTATAGGCTTACTGCACACAGGAGGAATGCTGTGACGGGACACAACAGAAAGAAACTGACTTCACTGAAATAATATTCAGTGTTATTTAGGGCCAGTTTGCATATATGCTATGCAAATTTATTCCAGCCAGAGGGTAATACAGTCACGACTGTGGGTCTTAACTCTGGCAACATCAAATAAATTGTAACGGAAACATAGTTGCAAACAATTCTGTTGACTTCAATCAGCAATAAAATAAAGTGTGCTTTTAGTTTTACCAAATGTTTATTAAAATTCTGTGTAGTGGAAAATAATAGACCAAAATGGCCAAAAACTGTGGCTGCTTTATCCAAATGCTGCTGTAATAGCCTTGTTTTGTGACCACAAGGTTTTCGTTTTATTCAGAAAGAACAAGGAAAATTACAGCTTGAAGACAATGGATCTGTGTGGTTCCACTGACTTCTAGGACATTTAAAAAATGAATAGTGTTAATTGAACTTGAGGAGTTTAGGTTGTACAGGTTTATAAGTACAATTAATTCAAAATTAACATAAGAAAATTTTCTAAAGGGTAATCTAAGATGTTTAGAGAGGGGTGTTTGGACTGCAGGAAGGATTTTCATGTTAGGTGATGTTACAACCTAGACTCTTCTTCTTTTCACTGTAACCTTGCAATTATTGGACTGTAATGACTAAACTATTCCCTGTCAAGCTATTCCCTTCTGGAGAGGGAACAGCTTGACTTTGAAAGGTGCGAGCCAGTGCAGAAAAGCTCGATAGACAAACTAGAGCAATTAGAGAGGCCAATGGTTATGAGGTAAAACACTTGAGATCCACTCCTCTATTGATCTGTTGTGACTTAAAATTTATCAGACTGTTTACTTTCGGGTTCTCACTGTGCATTGGGACGCTACAGTATAATGTAAGGGAGGTTTATTATAGGATTAGGCTTGGATGAACACAGCTGCTTACTATTTGTAGTTTGCCTATTACTAGTGTACCCTGTGAGATTTGCACTCCTGAATTGCAACAGAAAACAAGAGGCCACACAAGCAACTGAAAATAGTCTGACTGAGGTGGACACAGAGTAAAGTAAGATAGAGCAATGCATGTGGTTAGATGGTGATACAGGCATAGCATTTCAATCCTTAGTTGGAATTGTAATTAGTCCTGACTGTTTTCAGGAGCAATTCAGTATCCTAAGAGCCATTTAGAGCCAGCATCAGTTGTCCCATTAGAGTCGTGCTAAGACCATTTGGAATAATATTGTAAATTTGTGTGCTTACAGACAAGGATTAGGTGTGAAGGTATCTTGGTTGTACAGCATTCAAACAGATTCCTGTGATAGAGAGGGGTTGACTGGAAAACGTGGTCGTCTCTGGTTGTTTGAAGAAGAGAACCTCAGATTTTTAGCCTGCTCTGAAAGCGAACAAAGAATGAGGATGTTTAAAATAAATAATACTGTAATGTTAACATCTCCAGTTCAGCTTGTGGGGTTCTGCAGCTAGAAGATATTGTGCAGTTCACACATGTATAATGAAAGGGAGAAAAGAAGGAGTCAGTAACCATTATTTATAGTCAGCATTAGCCTTGGAGGATGAAATTAAAAGGCAAACACAATGTGTGGGGCCCGCAGCTACATCCATTTGTATGACCAGGCTCCATGTAAATGAATTAAAATAACTAATTTTCTGAAGGTGGCAGGCTGGAATAAAAATGACATCATTGACTCGCTGTACACTGCCATGTACCGGTCGCTAGAGGTCGTCGTTTACCCCTACCAGTGACGTAAGCCTGACGTAGTAGGAAGTGTGCTAACGATCATAACAAAATTGCAGCCAAGCTGCAACTGGCTAATCGTAGTTACTGTAAGCGATGGCACCAACAGGCAAAAATGCAATGACTGTTCATTAACACCGAACCTCTATCTTCTGGAACCGTTGTGGTGTGACGTTTTCAACATCAAAAACACCGAAGAAGTAAGTTGTATTGATGTCATTGGCTCACGCTAGTTAGCGGGTTAGCTTTAGTTAGCCTGTAATTGAATAAACACTACCTGCATTTCGTTTCTTACTCTTTTTTTCTAAAAGTTACACATATTAACTTCCAGTCAAAATTTACGTGGAAATTACAATAATATGTGTGTCTGAGGTATAAGGTTGTTTGGGTGCTTTTTAAATTGGTGTAACTATTAGACGCCAAACTCTGTTTTAAAAGCTTCTAATTTAAATTTAAATTTGATTGCTGTTGAAATGTACAACTATCTGGCAAAATAATAAGCTCAAGGCTCGAATAAGCTGACATTTCTGGTAAATTCGGCGTGCCTGTAATCAATATATTTCTTTATTTGGTGGGATAAGTTGGCTATATTTCACCTGACCTGTAATCAGTGGGCGATGGGAATAATGAGAACGGATGTTTTCTCTGAAATTAAATCCAAGTGTCAGCTGTACAATCCGAACTTCACAGAAGACCAGAAAGACTCAGAGGTTTTTTTTTTTTGAGTAAGCTTGTAACGTGTGTGTAGTTTTCCAGAAATCTGTCGAATATGAAATGACCCCTTCTTTTTTGTTTTCATTAATGCCTGTAAAAAACATCTTTTTTACTTTCAACATTTGTCAGAGAAGCAGAAGTTGCTTCAGGGCTGGTCTGTGACGTGCAAACAAATCAGTTTCATTTCCACTCACACTTTTTTGTCCTGTATTTGTAACATAAACAAAGTGGTTTCTTTGTTTCAGGTTAATTATAAGTGATCCTTGAAGACCTGTTCAATGTCTTCCGGCTGTCCACCCCAATCACCTGCTGTGGCAAAGTCTGAAGTATCAGTAGAGGGAGAATGCCCGCTCCTGGCTGCTACCTTTGCCTACTGGGACAATATTCTGGGACCACGGGTGCGCCACATCTGGGTACCAAAGGGTGACCAGTTGATGTTCCTCAGCGATGGAGAAGTAACATTTTTGGCTAATCATACACTCAATGGGGAGATTCTGCGTAGCGCAGAGTGCGGTGCCGTGGACGTGAAGTTCTTTGTACTGGCAGAAAAGGGTGTCATCATTGTGTCTCTCATCTTTGATGGCGAGCTCAAGGGGGATAAGAACACATGTGCCTTGTCCATTATTCTTCCTCAAACAGAGCTGGCCTTCTACCTGCCCCTGCACACCATCTGCGTGGAGAGGCTGAAGCACGTTATCCGCAAGGGACGCATTTGGATGCAGAAGGTAGCCTCGACTTACAGGCATTTGGCCTTAGCGTGCACTGAAGAACAGGCAAATTATTATTCGTTATACTCATAAAACCTGCCTTTCAGGTTTAATTATTACATTTCAAGGAGTATTAACTTATCTGTCACATTTGCTGTACCCATTTGGGATTTCAGCAACATTGCCAGAATAATAAAATTGTATCCTCCGAACACAGAGGGGTTAGTTAGCTAATTAGGTCTGAGGGATCCTACAGGGGAAGCTAGTGAACAAGTAATAATAGCATTGGATAGAATGATTTAACACACCAGTAACTGGGAGAAAAAAAAACAGCTCTAAAATGCATCACTGGAGTAAATATTCAGTTAGTAGGACCTTTCTTTTGGCTGATGCACTTGCTGTTTTTAGAGCTTTGAGGTTTCCTGGAATACTGAATGCACTGATAAAGTAGTAAAAGCGGTCAACATCTGGTCAGATGTTTCTATGTAGGTTGGATACTACTTGTTCATTTCTCTCCTTTTTTTCTGTTAATTTTAGGGTTACAATATCATCTCAGTGTTGAGCTTAGAAATTGTCCCTATCATGGAGCTGCTGACCTCTATGAAGACACACAGTGTACCAGAAGATATAGATGTAAGTAACAATTTTTCAGTCTATTAATACCAACTGCAAAGTAACTAAGAGACAGTGAAAAAAATCTAATTTATTTTGCATTAGAAAAACTGGTTGGCATTGTTGGCATCATTACATTACATTTAAAATAACAAAATCAAGACAGAGCCAGTAGTATTTTATCCTATATCATGTTGCCAGTGACTGAAAGGAGCTTGAATTCCAACAAGTGAAATTTATTGACAAAACATGAGGAAAGTATTCGTCTTTCTGTGGTTTTTCTTGTTCAAATGGCTTCTTTTTCCAAGAGGTTTAACTAAACAAGGTTCTCTCCCTGCCTAGATTACCACCCAGTGTGATTCAACACATTTGCTCCCTTTTAATATGCAAATGCAGCAAATGCAAAAGTACAAAGAAGCTCCCCAGAATCTTTCACTCTTTTTTTTTTTTTTTTTTCTTCACACTCCACTTTCATTACAATGCCTTGCAGATATGCCCGTCAGCACTTTTGTCTTTGTTGTAGGCCAATTTTTAAAATGACTCATTTGTTTCGCTCCTGCTGAGCAGATAAAAGACACGGTGCTAAATGATGATGACATCGGGGACAGCTGCCACGAGGATTTCCTACACAAGTAAGCAATCCAGTACAGGCAAATGGAGACAGATGATGAACAATGCCCATTTAACACCCATCAACCTTCAAATGATGAGTAATGGCTCTCCACTTAGCTGAAGTTATCTCCTGAGAAAGGACGAAAAGCTTAATCGCTGTTTAGTGTCGAGAGTCTACAAAGTCCATTCTGGCAATGAAGCGCCAAATTGCTCAGAGTTGAACAGGATTAGCTCAGTATCCTGTGACGACGACAGAGCATCTGGAAAGTGGAACTTATTTGCTCGGATCTGATATTTATAGCTCAGGCTTTAAGAAAGAACACACTCACTGTGTATTACTTGAAATAATCTCAGGTTTAGAAGTAATCCTTTTTTATGAGCAATCAAACAAGTCAATTCAAAAAGGCTGGAATGTGAGCCAAAGTGATGAGTCAAAAGGTTTAAGGCCTCATATTTTTAGCGGGGAGGGATGCCGTTCTTTTGTCTCAGTTGTTATTCCTAAAAACTTTTCGTTTATAATTAGAAGAATTCTAATGAAGCTAATTGGCGCTAATCTGCATGATGTTGTCTCTGTGTTTCAGGGCCATCAGCTCTCATCTGCAGACGTGTGGCTGTTCAATCGTGGTTGGAAGCAACCCGGAGAAAATAAACAAGGTAAATGTGCTGGATTAGTGGCTGCACACAGACGCAGCATCTACATAATTTTAAATGTTTTGAAGCTTGTTGTTCTGTTTGTTTCTTAATGAGCCCCTCTTGCACTTTTTTCAGTTTCGCATCAGTATTTTGATTGTCAGTCGGGTTACGGCTTCAAGTCTTTGCTCTTTTCAGACTCTTTCAAGTTTTCCTCATCTTCCTGTTTCATACTCATCCAAAAATGAGCCTGCGTTTTATTTTTTCCCCTCGTCAGTCTCTGCAAAACACTTCAAAAACTGTTATTGCGGTGTGACACCTAAAATCTATCAGTCGTCCTTGAGATGCTTTTACAGCTCAATTGGAGTCAAGTAGGGAGGCTCGCAGTTATCTAGAGAGGTCAAGATGATGTGTGAGAAAACATTGTATCAACTTAGAGATTTTTAGGGGGTACAAGGCTGTTTCTGCAGCATTAAAAGGAACCGAGAGTGCTATCGCTTCATTCATTCTTTTGTTATTCATTGGTAGAGGTTTGTGACCATGACAGTCTTCTCAAATCTGGCCACTGAGCCAAACTCAACTATGAAGAACAAAGGGTCTTGGTCAGAAGGTAACCGAGAAACTAACTATCTCTGTAATTGAGATCTGGGTGTGCTTTGTTGAGAGGAGGGAGCTTTACTGAATAAGAACCATTATTAAGGTAGCACTCAGCTAATACTTGATTCTGAGACCATAAGAAACAAAATCATCTGGTTTAATGAAATGAAGGCTAAACTAGGCAGATGCTGAGCGTTACCTTATTATCGTCAAATGTGGTAGGAGCATCTTATTGTGTGGATGGTTTCTCTATAAATATGGACGGGGAGACTAGTTGGGATAGAGGAAAGACGCAGGCAGACAAATTCAGAGGAACCTGATCCAGAGTTCCCCTCAGGCTGTAGCAGAGGTTTACATTTCAAGACTGACCTGCAGCATAAAAGCATCTCTTGGGAGTGCTGAAAATGGCTGTGCACTCATCATCCAACCTAGGTGAGCTTGAACAATTCTGGCAAGAAGAAGAGTCTTTTTTTGAAGTGAAGTGATTCAAAAGTGAAACAAAGTGTGAAAAACTTTCTCCATACAGTGTGTTTGAAAAACCACTTTAAATCTCCAGGTACCTGATTTAAAGAAAGATTAGTGGTGCGAAAATATAGCAGCTCCAGTTTTTCCCAGTGAATATCAAAAGCACGCACTGCATTAATTTTTAGGTTTCTTGTCTCGAGGCCCAAACTGAACACCAATTAAATAAAGATTGTTTTTTTGCATCAAGCAACCAGCCTCTAGCCTTATGTCAGATTTAGGTGGTTATTAACCAACATGTGGTTTCTTTAGTAAATTTAGTGCTGACGTATAGCTTCTTGAATACAGTGTGCATGAACCCTAACTACCAAAATAAAGTACAAAAAAAAAAGCTTTTGTTGCATGAATTCTTCTGTAAATAATCAGACCTGGTTATCTTCAGGCATCTTTAGTTAGAAAGTCAGACTGTGGGCTGATGAATCTGACCGTCTTTTACAGATTGTGCGGACTCTCTGCCTCTTTCTCACTCCTGCTGAGAGGAAGTGCTCTCGCCTCTGCAGGGCCGACGACTCCTTCAAGTATGACACTGGCCTGTTTGTTCAGGGTCTGCTCAAGGTAGCCACCAGCTCCTTCTCATTATACAGTACACAGTGGTTGGAATTAGGATCTGGCTATTGTTTTGTTTTCTCTGCTGATTTGATGTTGCCCTTGTTTGTTGCTCTGACCTAATTTCTTTTTCATATCAAGGACATAATTCAATAAGACCTTTGCTTTACACTGTGTGAGATTCAGATCTGCTTTGAACCATGCAAAGTAAAACATGCAGTAGCTACATATTTGGTCAGAATTGTGACGGACACAGTTTTAGATTATGAAAGAACGTATTCAAAAAGAAGCCTTTACTTAAATATTTCATTTATAATTGAACATTAATTTTTTTTAGACTTTTTCTCTGCTCTTGGAACTGTACGTCATTGACAATTCCAAATATGGTCATCTCAGGTGTACCACCCACCTGCTGTTTCAATTTGTTGTTTTGTGCCAATCAGAAAAAGTTGGCTTTAAAGGAAGGAAGAAGATTTAAGAAGAGCTACGATGGTTTGTTTCTGACAGAGGATGAACTGAGGGACTGCAGAAAGTCTTAGCATAAGATTAATAAGGATTATTTTGAAATGTGAATTGTGCAGAGCTATTCGAGTCCAAAAATAAAAATAAGGACTTGGAAATTAGTGTAATAGATCTGCTTTTATGATAGTCCATGGAAAAGATTAAAGTTAAAGGCGTCTACACGTTTTAAAGCCGTTTTGTGGTCATTTTTTAGTGTACAGAAAGTAAAAACAAAAAAACAGCAATAACCATCATAGTCATAAAGTCATAGAGGGTTGCTATTGTATATTGTAGAGCAAATGCAAAATCTGCATCTTATACATTTCTGAATCAAATATTAAAGAAACTGACCAAGAGGAAAAATGACTAAAGCTTCTGTGTTTCTAAAAGTAAATTATGTATTAAAGCTCCAAAAGTTGATTCTGTTCATCTGGACGTAGCGTTTTCAGTGGGAGAAACGTTTCGTCACTCATCCAAGTGACTTCTTCAGTCTCCGCTGACTGCAGGTTTTCCCAATCTTATAAACAGTACATTTGCAGTCAGCGGAGACTGAAGAAGTCACTTGGATGAGTGACGAAACGTTTCTCCCACTGAAAACGCTACATCCAGATGAACAGAATCAACCTCTGGAGATTTACTTACCTGGATGATTTAGCATGCATCAAGATATATATTAAAGCTTATCTGCATATTGTATCCTTTGGATTTGATTGTTCTTTACCAATGTGCTGCATTTTACTTTTATGTGCATCAAAATTTCTAATATAACATTTTTTGCAAGCACCGAGCTTAGCTTTTGTGCTCACAGGTGCAAATACAAGCAACTCTTTCACCTTTTTTTCATTCTTAGGACTCGACCGGCAGCTTTGTTCTGCCCTTCCGCCAGGTACTCTACTCGCCCTACCCAACCACACACATCGACGTGGACATCAACACAGTGAAACAGATGCCGCCGTGCCACGAACACACATACAACCAGCGGCGCTACATGCGTTCTGAGCTAAGCGCACTCTGGAAGACGGATAGCGAGGACGACATACCTCCAGATACAGTCATTCACACTGACGAAACCTTTACACCTGACCTGTAAGTGATACTCATATATGTTGTATTTTTACAGATGTACTCAGTAAGGCATCATATAAGCTTTAACCTGCCAGCTCTGTAATATAAAGACAGTTTAATTCCCACTACCATTGCATCACAGATTTGCATTCTTACATGCTCCTTTTGGTGACAGCTATAAATGTTTAGGGCTTGTGTGAAAACAAGGATGTAACATTAAAGTTGGAGCTTCCTTACATTATACTTAAAAACCTCTAAAATGAAAAGCACTAATGCGATAACCTCTGTGCTCTTTTTCTTAGGAATATATTTCAAGATGTCATGCATAAAGACACTTTGGTCAAGTCATTTATAATTGAGGTAAGAATCTAACAAATAAAATCATCTCTTGTTATATATAAACTGCTTTAAGATGAAGAAATTAAAGATGTCAGTCTTCATGACATATTGGTATAGTAGGCCCATTAGTAATGTCATAATTAAATGCAGAAAAGCAGTCCTCTCTTTGCTGTCATTTAAAGTAAAATAGAAATAATAATCAAATGGAGAGAGCCATATCTTCTGTGGTGTGAAATGAGAGTTGATGACCATATACATTGCTCTGTGCTTTATCTTTCCTAAGTTGAACTCATTTGTGACTGATTGTTGCTTGAGCCAGTCTGCAAAATCTTTCCTGTAATTGCTTAAATAAATTACATGTTTTTGCAGGTATGTGTCATCTGATTTTTGGCTCACAGTCAGCTCTGACTCAGAGAGATGAAAATTCAGCTTTTACTCTCTAGCTGTTATGTAGGAGATTTGTACATGGCGTCTACTTAAAATATCGGTGTATTTAACATTACACACAGTCTAATTTAAAAAATATATATATATATAAAAAAATATGCAGAAAAAATTGGGTTCAGTTTTAATTAGATTTGAGTCACAGAAATGTTCAAGGATTTCAGTTCATGAGCATGAAAACAGAACAGTTCCTGTCTCACTGAGTCAAACTTATAATTAGCCAAAGTGATGCTGAAGCAGATTTACATAGACAGTAATGTAGTTTAAATCAAATATTTTGCGGCGTATGCTGTTAATTAATACTTGTTTTCTAATCACTGAGTTGCTGGTTTTTAGAGGGTTATTGTCTAATCACCAATTAGAAAATATTTTTGCATTTATGCCACAGCTTCACTCACAGATGGCTGCACGCAACCACCAGAGCATAGTTGTAATTTTACTGCTGTGTGTATTATTGTGAAGTTAAAAGTGGTTGAGTCACTTTCATAGCTGGTGAGAAAATCCAGATCAGATTTGTGCCTGGCTTTATGGCAAATATTTGAAGCCAAGTGGTCACACCCCATCATTTGTTCACATGAAAGCGGTCTTAGAGCTGTTGCTGTTGTTAGGATTCTCCCCCCAAGACGGTAGCAACAGCATGATTGTTTCTCAAGGTTAGCACAAAGGAAGGGAGGAGTGTATTATTCTGCTCTTCTTCCAGCAGAGCCGCGGCTCCGACTACTAATTGACATCCTGTCTCGTACCCAGGTGTTCATGCTGAAGCCAGGCCTGTCCCTGCGGAGCACCTATCTGGCCCAGTTTCTGCTGCTGCTCCACAGGAAGGCCCTCACTCTGCTCAAGTACATCGAGGACGAAACGTAAGAGCTGTCACTAATAAGTCTTTAATCCAAATAAGAAAAGAGATTACCGTGTGGCACTCAGAGACACTGCACCACAGGAAGATTCAAGAAAATCCCCAAAAGGAGAGCTGATGATTTCCTTGTTTTCAACCATTGTTTTTGATTCGACTTTGCATTCTAGCTGCTGACCTTGCTTTGACCCAGCATCACCGCTGGGCATCCATAAAGCACACAGCCAGAAGTACCCTAAAGCCCTGTTATCAAAATAGTAGTTTCAGTTATTGTTGTGTCCAGGGTTTTGCTGTGCAGTAGTGAGAGTGCAGCAAGCTTGGAGGGACAAGTTACCAGAAAGTGGATAATTAGGATTTACGAAACATTTGATGAGTTAGAGTGAGCGCCCAGATGAAACCAGTCTCAGACATGATCGGGTAGATGGACAGTGGGAGAGGAGAGACGGTACCACGATAAGCCCACACCCTCAGAGTACTAACCCAAAACTATACCGGAGGAGAAGTGTCCCTTTATCGGTGATGTTAGATTGAAAAACACAGGAATATAGACAGCTCAGATTCAGCTGACTGCAGGTGTAAGCCTACACTTAAATCAAGATGAAGAGGAGTGTGTCAAGAAACGCGCAGAGTGGAACATAAGGTCAGGGGAACATGGGGGTTGGCTCTTTGCAGGAGAAGTAGTGCAAAGAATACAGACACTGTTCTGCTGAGCAGGAGGCAAAAAAAACTCCTGTGATCAGATGAGTCATCCTTCACACTGGTCTCAACAAGCAGGCTGTGATGCATTTCCCAAGGAATCTATAGGTCTGAGTGCTTGTTTTCCCCAAAGTGCTGCTTTTGGAGGGAATTTTTCTACTATGCATTACGTTCACCCTTTTGCCCATGAGCAGAAAGCGCAAACATTGCTGCTGTTGGCTTAAGCGATTACATCTAGAACTCATCTGCATATTGTTATTCTACAACAGGCAGCGATGTATATCCCCAGCTTTCAGGGGATACCAGATGCTAGTCAAAATAATGTATTTCGCAACCTTCTACCTAAGAGTGCTTATCTTCCTAATGTGTATTCGCAATGTCTAACACATATAAAGCTGTACTAGTGACATCAGAAAACCTTCTTTAACAGCTGCTATCCTTTCCCCAGGACTGATAGAACATGGAGATTACGTTTTAATAACATAGTCACTAGTAATCTGTTTTCATAATCTGCCGTTCTGTTTTGTTCATAGAGTCTGTATAAAGGATGGGTGTTGCAGCAGTGACATATCATCCATTAGTTTGTGAATTGCATATAATGAAGATGAAGCTTGTCTGCGGACTGGAAACTTATGAGTTGTGCCATATCGGCAACCAACGCACAAGTTTTACTTTGCAGGCAAATGTTTTCTGTTTCCAGTGTGCGTGGCACTTTTTCCAAGATTAACTGCGGCTAAATGATGCGAGTATGTGATTAGTGTTTGCAGACAAGTCAGCGTCTTGCCTGTAAACTACTGGCGACTATGGCGACCTGCTAGCAACCGAAGCCAGGGGATCACTGACTGGTCTCTAGGCCTAGTAATTCGTTTCATTGCATTTACTTAGCGACCAATCGCCAACCACTCAAGGAGTAATGATTTTTGCCTCTCGACCAGTAGTTGCTAGATGGTTGCTGACCAGTCTGTTGGCCCGTGTGTCTTGGGCCTGAGCATCCACAAACCATATGTGTGCACAGCAATGACGCAGACACCTGTTAATTGATCAAATACTAAAATTTTGCTCAACAAACACAGAGCACAGACTTTTTGGACTAAGAAATAGGCAACATTATTTGTCTGATAGTTGGTTAAAAATGCTCCAAAAGATGCCACGAATACAACTGTGGGCAGCCTACCTGCTCCGCAAAGCTTTCAGGCCTCCTAATACTGTAATCTTCAAGCCTTGCAATTTTAAGCTAACCCCCTGTATAGTTGTCATATAAAGGCCGTTATTGTTATTTTTATTTATGTATTTTTGTACCATGCTATAAACCCACCTATTTCTGCCTCATAAAGTTTGGCATTTAAATATGGAAAGATGGTATAAAAGATGGACGTATCCACTGCGATGTGACGCTTCAAGCTGAGCATTTTCACTGTCGCCATCTTGTTTGTGAGACGAGTTTGAAAAACTAAGGATGCATCTGCATGTGAAAATGCGCTCTTATTGGCTAATGACTTGTGACAAGTTGCTACTCTGGATAACCCTACATTGCTAATAAGAGGAAATGTGATAAGACTTTTACTCATCCTGAGGACAATTTTTGTGCCTTTTCAAATAAAAGCTGTAAAATATAAATAGAAAGGATGATTAAAAGCAAGAGGCAGATTAAAGAAAAGGTGGAAATATAAAAATGTGCTGTATCTCAAATGCGTGACTTGTGGTGTAAATGGGCAGAAAGTGACAAAATTTTCATAATATTGATGCTGTTAGCAGCAGATGGAGGTAAGAGATGGCAAAAAGCAGAAAAAATGAGATAATGGTGTAATCCACCTATCCAGTAAAGAACAGATGAAATGGTCTAAACAGTGTAAAGTACTGTTGAGCACATGATGAGTTTCAAAATGTTTATAAATGTCCCTCCTACAGGATGGGGAGGAGTTAAGTAGTCTTAATAGCCACAGGCTGAAAAGATCTCCTGTAGCACTCGGTCCTGCACCTCGGGGCAATGAGCCTTTTACTGCTGTGCTTCTGACACTTCTGATGACTGTAATTTACTAAATGAACTTCATCTTTTATTCAGTCTGACCTGAAACAACTAACTGAGTGCGTAAAGTCATCAGGAAAATATTTAAAGAGGAAAGGAGCTCAAGGATGTTTTCTGATTTTTATACAGTTTGAAGATTTATTTTGGGGGGGGCTGTTTTTGGAAACCAGAGGGGGTCACCCTCTATTGGCCTGAAAAAATGCAGGTTTAAGGCAGTTTTCAGACCCAGAACTTCGTACTACATCGTTTGTACTGTCTATGATAGAAGTCTGTGAGGACTGGGCGCCAGTTTAGCTCACAGCATGAGCCGGCGACCATATGCCACAAAAGCCAAATGCAGTGGCCTGGCCTTGATTTCAACCCGCAGACCTTTGCTACATGTCTTCCCCCGCCCTCTTTCCCCACCTTTCCAGTCAGCTCTCCACTGTGTTATCTGTTAGAGGCAAAAAATGAAGTGCATGACTGTTAATCATGGGCCCAGCTTTAAAACAGCAGACACTTATTGCTTTACATAAAACATTATTATCAGTGTTGAATTAGACATTTCTCATCTTTTCCAGTTATTTTCCAGAAAAGTTGGAAAGTTGTTCCGTATAACTGGTACCTTCACATTTATTTCACTCCGTTTATATTTAAACAGTGGCCCAACTTTTTGAAAATTAGGTTATTTGGAAGCTGCTGAACACTGATGAGTTTGAATAACTTCCCCTCTTCCATTTTTACCCCATATCTTCAAATAGTGTGCCTGTGTGCAGTGGAGAGCACAAAATGTTTGTCCTGTAGTTAAGCAGCAGTAAAATGTGTTTACATTGTGATAGCTCAGCTGAAGGGAAAAAAAAGATTGATTCACTTTTGAGGCAATTTGTGCCCTTCCTTGAATATAGTGCATCAGAGCTTTAATGCAGATCCAGCAAACTGTGAAAAAGAGGGCTAAAACATGAATAGAATACATCTTATGCATTTAGAAACCAAAGATTCCTGCGGTGTACTACTCTTTACAGCCCTGAAAACATAAATAGTTTAAGTGCTACCACACAAGAGTGCGAAAAATGGTGAATGGAAAAATTTTTATGACATCTGCACATATGTATCTGCTGGGGGCGGTTAGTAGAGATATGTGTGCGGATTTTTTTTCTTCTGCTGAAGAAGTAATTTATCAGAAAGAATACTGAATGCTTGCTTATGCCAGCTTTTCCAATATTAGCATTGGCTTTTCTCTGCAGAATGTGTTTTAAAAGAACATGATTTATTAATAAAGAGAGGAAAATAATTTCAGCTCTAATATGTGTAAGGTGTAAGGAGGAAACTGGGGAGAGGCCGACTTTGTAGCCACACAGGGTGATAAATCTTCAGCATCCTCCCAGAAGGACAGCTTCCCCATCTATGTAGTGCATGAATAATGTTTTTGAGAGGAAATGGTGCACAGACATTGCATTACCTTCACAGGTTACCACAGCTAAACTTCTGAAAGGGCTCTGGAAATTGCATTTTCCTCTCATCATCATCAAAACACTAAATTATGTTTTTATGATCGCCATTTGATCCCTGAAAATAATTTCTCATACCTCTGTTACCTCCCGGGCACAGAAATGTGACACTAGTCCAGGTTGCAAGGTGACCTGGTGGCTTATGGTGGCCTCATTCCATACTAAAGCTTTAATTAAGGCAGCGCGTGTTTGAAACCAGTACTGAAGCTTTATGCTTCACTATATGCTTTAATTACCTCCCCCTTTTGCTTGGTTAAGAAAATAAATAAATAAAGGGGGACATAATTGTATGACCAGTCACACTCTGATCCCATCAGGCTTATTTTACCCATCTCTGGTCCGTGTCCAGAAGCGCCTTCTTAAGCCCTTCAATTCATCTGAGGCTCTAAAGTCCACCATATTCCTCAGGCTCGCTGAATTGTTTCATGCCTCCCACCCCGTGGTGACCCGGTCATCGCTCCATCTGGGCTTGACTCATCTCCTTCTGTGCTCCACAACAGTTGACTGACCTTCCCCAACTCCCGTTGCTTCTACAAATCATTACTTTGATTTTTGCTCCCCTCCTGTCCAAAATGTTTAAACTGAGTCCAAATGAATTATTTTGAAGCCTACTCTTTCCAATGCATAAAAACCACCCAAACATATCTCACTCCAGAGACAACACTAACTACACAAGCAAAACCATTATTTGTGGGCTTGTGTGAAAGCATAAAACCGGTCTTGTTTATGGTGCCGTCGACAGCCTGAGGTCTAAGGGCATACTATTTTACAGGTGCCTTGACAAGGCTGTTTATGCTCAGGTAGCGTGCTTTAGCAGCATACATAATTCATCATGGCATGGCATTCCTGTGCACAGCTGCAGCCCGACTAAATGCTAATGCAAGTCCCCTGACCCTGAGTTTTATAGGTTAACGGTTGCATTACACTTCAACGTGTCCACGTCTTTCTCCACAGGCAAAAAGGGAAGAAGCCATTTCGGTCTTTGCGCAACTTAAAGACGGATCTGGATCTGATGGTGGAGGGAGACCTGAACATCGTGATGGCCTTCGCTGAGAAGCTGAGGGCTGGACTTCACTCGTTTGTGTTCGGGAAACCGTTCTACACGAGCATGCAGGAGCGAGATGTACTCACGAGCTTTTAACTTTCACTCGCACTTTGTATCGTTTTAGGTTGGTGACATTGTTGCATGAAAGCATGCGCGTTGATGCAAGGCTACCATCATGTGCTGTGTCTGTTTCTGCTTGACTGAAAGTAGTCGTCTTCGCCTTCCTTTTACACCTTTATCACACTGATTGTTGCTGCTGTTATGAGCCATCACAATTAAACTTTTGTTATATTATCTTGATCAAGAATACTGTCAGTATGTTTTCTGTAGGCTGATTCTCTGAGGGATGGAGTATTAGTGTTTTCTCATCCTTCTGTTAATAGAGAATATGCATTAAGTTATTGTTAGAATTGGCTTAGGTGTCCACCGGGATGTTTGCAATCTAATTTAAAATGATATTTATTCAAACTTGAGTTATTCGTTTCCTCCCTGCCTGCATCGTGCCACAACCTCTGCTGGTCTTTGAACCTCTGACACTTGCCTTTTTTCTTTTTTTAATTGTCTTTGTTCAATTAATGTGAGCGGTGTCGATTGCCTGACTTTACAGAAAGGTTATGTAATGAAGGCGCCCATATTTCAGTATGGACAAAGACAAAAGCACTGTAAATTAAATCTCCTCGTAATCCCTCCTGACAGACTCGATATGTTTGTTTAGTTGCCATTACTGAATGCATTTCCCAGTTGTATGTAAAATGGATTTTTTTTCCTTCCACAGTAACTGCCTAGTTATTGGATTGTTGGAAATGCCCAGCTTTACTGCAAGCCTGAATTTGCTGTGGTCTTAAAATCTTGTTTGTGTGGCTCTGTAATAAGCTTACTTGATGTTGCGCCATATTACATTTTTATTATATTTTTAATCTTAAACTTTGTACTTGCAAATTGGAATTCTTTTTTTTTAATTTGTCTAATTGTACATTAGCTCATGAATAATAAATGGTAAATGGTAAATTTACCATGAATAATAAAGACAGTAATAACAAACAAAGACGTATCCGGTTGTAAATGTTTGCCCTTCTAAGCTCTGAAAAAAATTAAGGTCTGAAAGCTGAAGGTCCCTGATAGGAGAGGCTGATTCAAGGTCATATTTTAGGCAACAGCATAAGGTTTAAAATGAGATGTTTCAGGTAGTCACAAGTCAAATTATACATATATAGTTTTTCATGCTTCTTAACAAAAACGGCATTAATAAGTTTCAGCAGTTTTTATTTCTATACTTGTGGTTAATTTTGCAAATGTGTATTTATGTCCAAATGTATTTAACAATGATAAGCTTATCGATATATTTTAATTTTCTGTTTGCCTCTTTAAATTTTAATATCAAAGAATTAGACTCTTCTACAACTGACTGGGTAAAAATCTGAAGCTGAAGCTTTTTAAGGTGTCTGTTCACGCAGAGGACCTCAGCTTCTCATCATAAGCTCGATGCTTCTCTTAGCCATGCCGTGCCTAGTAGGGCAACTACTAATATCTGCCAGACATATATATCCCATAAGCTTTAGTGTGGAATTTCACGAAATGGTGTGCAAACATCCGGTGTTCCCAGGAGATGAAGCTGGTGCATGTGCAGAGTCAGTTCTGTTTTGGTAGGATAGTGTACAGCAGCAGACGTGGTAATTTAAAAAAAAAAAATGAAAATCTGCAGGGTCCATTTGGTACCTTTCTTAACCACGTATCAGTTTCAGGGACAAGGGGGGTGGGGGCCTTCAGTCTATCACAGCTTTGGGCGCGAGGCAGGCTACACCCTGAAGAGTTTGCCAGTCAATCACAGGGCCAATACAGAGCGACCAAAACCATTAATGATCATATTCACACCTTCAGCCAATGTAGATTCAGCAGTTAACCAAACATGTCTTTGGACTGTGGGAGGAAGCTCAAGTACGCAGAAAGAACCCACACAGACATAACACGAACGTGCGAATTCAACATAGAAAGCCCCCAGCTGACCTGCAGATTCAAACCCAGGACTGTGAGGCGACAGTGCGGTCTACTGCAGGAGGTCTCTTTCCTGCAGGAGCCTCTTCCACTTTGGGCCCTTCTGTGGCACTTTTTGTCATACTTTGCATTTATTAACTTTGCCTCAGTTTCTGCTGGAAAGTAGAAAATTTGTAGTTGTTGGCATTATTGGATGGATAGTAATGAAATGTCTTACAAAGTATTATGGCCCCCGATATGCTGGCACCATTAAAATATTGGATTATGACCAATGAACTTGCAGCTGTACTTGTTTTTAGATCGTTTCCAAATATGTGCATCATTGTTTTGTTTAAAGCAAAGCTGAATATAGCTGAGAATGCAATCCCAACTATCGGGAATGTATATGCACCACTGATAGCTGGGGCCTCTCTCTCATCAGCAAGTTTTAGAACTGTGCTTTTGGAAGTGCTCCCAAACATCACTATGATTTTTACTGGCAAGCTCAGTTTGACTGGCTGATGAACACGAGAGTCCTCGATGTAACTGAGTGTGCCAAATGTACTTTAGCCAGTCAGTAATTGATTTCCTGAGATGAAGTGGTTAATAAATCCAAGTTATAATATCAGGCAAAGTGTTCACAATGAAATCTGATACCCTGATGAGACCGAGTGGAGGTCTTCAGTATGCAAAGAGAGCCGCACCGGACCTAAGACCCTGAGAATACACATAGCTGATCAATCAAGCGGATACAGTAAACACCAGTGGGCCAGTGTGAGAGCTGCCTCTGTGTGTTTCAAGATGTTTTTGCTGAATAACATTAATGACATTTGAATAATGCAGAACTGCTCAATGGTGTCAGAGAACGAGGCCTGAAGTGGAGGCCTTCGTAAGCTAACTGCAGCTTCTTTTAGATTGGACCGTCTTTAAAAATAAAAAACCTGCTTTCTGTAAACCATTGGAGAGAAAAAAAAGACAATTTTGAAGTTCATAGCCCTTCTGTAATTGCCTCATGCAAGAAAAGTCTAATTACGTGTCCTCTGGAGAGCCTTGAACTGCTGCATATTTAAAAACAGGAGGGTAATGAAGCAAAAGTGAAGGAGCTGTTAATTACTAATAGAGTATTTGTAGCTGCTACGCCACGGACATCCTTCAGGAATTCAGGTGAAATAACACTCACAAGACAGGAAAAAGGATTTGTGTGAGATGCGGGTTCCCTTAAAGCTACGGCGAAAAATAGGCTGGTCTTGTGGGAAAGGCTTGATTGGCAGGGAAGAGCTTTGAACCTGATGTTTGCAAGCTTTGCGGTAAAGCGACTCCCACGTGTTCTTTGGGGAGGCTTTGTTGTTGTGACTGGAGGAGGGCTTGACAACATCCTCTTACATTAAACAATACCCAAGAGTTCTGGCAATTCCTGGAGATAACAAAGAGTTGTGGCCTGTACTGTTTTCTGGTGTTTTTGAATTTTTTTTTTTTTAATATAACAGAAATCAAACTGCTTCTTGTTCTTCTCTTTTGGTATTATTATTTTTTATTATTATTATTGTTATGGCTTCCAGGCTAGAAGCATTTTCATCAACTTAAGGTTCAAATATTATTAACAATTTCACAATATTGGTTAAAATGGAGGAAGCAATTCTCTAAAAACCATAACAGAAGAAGTGAAGAGCAGCATGGTTTAGTTATGGGAACGGAAACTGTGGATATTTCAAAACACTTTGCTACAAAATGATTTAATTTTGCCATGAAATTTTGAATAATATTCATGGTCCCTACAGAAGCAAATGTATTTGAGCAAAGTGGCTTAATTTTGAATCGTTCTAATTTATATTATAACTACTTTATAAACAATCTGCTAAACACATAGATAGACTGACACATAACGAACATCTGTATAAAAATCTAACATGTGAACATGGCACATTTTTTCAGACCTTCTAATTCACATTCAGAGTCCCTGGACAGGGTACATAAAGCTATACAATATAAGAAAGGCTACATACATAAAAACATAAATACAAAAATTCATCACACTAAGTTGAATTCTCCCTTTTCAGAATTCAAGGATACAGAGGTCAGAGATCAGAATACTTTTCATTTCTTTCATTCTCTTATAGTGTCTACAGTTTAGCTTTTGAGCTCTTGACTGCAGATACAGAGAAGGGGAAACAGTATAACCATTTAAACTAGCTCTTCATCATGTGAACTACCTGCTGCTTGCTTTTGCAATATTTTTCTTACAACATCCCAAAACTGCTCAAATGTCAGTCATTTTCCACTGTACAGATATTGCCATAGTCTATAAGAGCAAAAATATCCAAAGTTAATATAACAACTTGGCAGAAAATTACATATATTCTTAGAGAAGGTCTTATTTTAAACATTCTTTGCAAGTTTGTAACAGAAAAATGTTATAAAACCATCTTGGGACCATTTACAAATCTAACAAAGAGAATTGTTTGAAAGGTCTAGAAGAATAAATATGAGGTTGTTATAATTCTTTTGACTAAAATATTTCACCATCCCCAAGACACAGAATTAGCATAGAGGAGCTCTGCTGCTCAACACACTGTAATATAATTTAGAAAGAATTTCTTCAACCAGAACATCAAATTAAGATTGTGAGACAGGCTGAATGTATAGTGTTGAAGTCTTGACGTGATCAGCATACACATTACACTTTCTGTTTTGATGAGATGCCAGGAAATAAAGTATTAGTTTACTTCTCTGGATTAGCCTCCACTCTGCTGGCAATGCACTACCTATTTATAACCATCTAACAATGTTCAAATGTTTTAGTCATAATAATGACTAAAAACACAAGCAATGCTGTTAAAGGTAAATTCAAGTTGATTGTAGTCATGTCAATAACACAGCTGATAGGAAATTGTCTTGATGCAGCCAGCAACACACAACAAAACGTGTAACACATCAGCCCCTTGAAGCAGTGCGGTGTATCAGTGTACCTAACTTTAAAGTGCTTTTTAGTGCAAGAAGGTAGAGCCCAGATTACAGGAGGAAACATGTTTCATGGCATTCTGAAGCAATATGTGCCGCTAAACTGAATTAGCAGGAGGTTCAGTGCATATTTAAATGTACTGAACAGCTTGAAGGTAGGTACCATCCCTGAAGAGTGATGTTCAAGTTATAGTTCACTAAAATAGAGGACTAGTCAACTGGAAAAATAAAAATACATTAAATTCAATGTTGTATTATTATTATTATTATTATTATTATTATTTGTTGTTGTTGTTGATGTTGTTGTAGTGATTAAAAAATGAAGAACAAATTCAAGATAATGAAAACTAATCCGAAACCGACAAAAATAAAGTCATCATTTATGAAAAATATAAGCATCTCTGTTCAGTATGTGCTCTTTGTTTAACACTCTGGCAACTTACAGAGTAATGTCTGTATTATTTTAATGCATGAAGTAATTTTTATGTTATGGTAAATAGATTTTATGCACCCAATACGACGTCAAACACCATTGTCACAAAAACAATCACGCTGGGAGGCAGGAAGAATATCTGTCAGCTGTGTGTCACGCTCTCATCTAATTGGTCAGAAGCTGCCTTGGCTCTTTTTTCCTATTGGTCGTTTTTGTGGCCGGTCTCGTCACAACAGGAAGAGATGCTAACTGGTCGTCTGCCTGGCAGGTAAATATTACACACCGGGCATGCTAGCTGTGGCCATCTCCGACACGACTAAAGGACAGAAACTCCGGACTAACTGGAGCAAAGATGAAACCCCATGCTTTACTGAGAATATTAAGGTATGTAAGGAGCACCAGCTGTTTTGTTTTCACAATTCAGAAAAGGAGAAGTTGGAGGGCGCGGCCTGCTGTCATTAGCATGCTAGCTAACCTCAGTGCTAACGTTATGATACTGAGCGGCTCTTAAATTAATGGCTTAATACGTCATTAGCGAAGAAGCAGGCTGATCGCAGAGGACAAATCAGTAACTCGGCCTTTTGCTACGAATGTCTAAAAAGAAGAGAAGTTAAATTCAACAACAGTTTTTTGTTGTTGTAGGTAACGCTCAGGAAATTGCTCAAGACTTGGGATTAGCTAGGTGTGTGGTTAGTTTCAGGTGTCTCTGGATTCCAGATTACACTGAGCTGGAGTGAGTAATCGTTTCACACCTGACCTTGTTTATCTTTTCCCTCCAATTCATAGCCTTCTATAAAATGATGCAGCGATGTCCTTTTATGTATGTCATTACCTCTGTCAACAAAGACAAACTGCCAGACAACTTCCCCATTTTTTTTTGCCACATTCGGATCATCTTGCAGTCCCACATTTATTTGGGTTAAACGTTAAAACGTTTTAATTGCTCTTTTGGTTACCTGTTTGCGCGAATATAATGCTAATAATCAAACTAATGGACATATTTTGGGGCTTTTAATCTGCCAGTCATCTTAGCTATTGATTCTCTGTATATCCTTTTTCAACTATAGCAATGGGACAGTGCGCCTCGATTGTTTGTGTACCTTTGTTTTTTTGTTGTCAGAATCCCAACCATAAGCTATAATTTATAATCCCTCCTAAATAAAAATATCGATGTTATGAACAGGTGCATTGGTGGTTGATAAATCATGTCCTCATACTTATGAGTTACTTTTATCAGTAAGTGACTGACTAATGAATTAGACATAAAACAGTACTGTTTAGTTATAACAGGGTTTTGTACCTGCATATATCTACTAGGATCTGAAATTGTAATGAATGCTCAATGACAGTAGACTCACTAAGTATAGAAAGAGACTTCAATTGGACTTTTTTCTGACATCCCAGCGTATTGTTCATCTGCTCGTTGTGTGAAAATGTGGATACTTTTATAATGCATCTCTTTAATGAAGAATAGAGGGGTGTTCCCCCCCCCCCCCCCCCCCCCCCATGTACTGAATTATGCAGTAGTTCTGCTCAGTGTGCCCATTGAATGGTCGTTGGCATGAAAAAGTTAGTTACCATAATTGTTGTATACAAACTAAAGACTGATGGGTGTTTACTTCAGGTGATGGCTTCTTGGTCTAATCTAGTCACCATTATGAACCTAAAGTGAAAACACTGAGCTTGCAGAGAACAATTATGAGTCACTGATTGCCAGTGCTGATATTTCCTGAAGGCCAGCATCTCATATCTTATGCTAGATTGTAAAACCTGAACTTGCCCTACAGGAATGGATGGGTAGTCTGTGTATTTCCAGAATACAGTTTTCATATGATTTAAACATCATACTTTGGTTTTGTATGAATGTGGGTAATGTGTTTGTCAGTAAGAATATTTTAAAGGTGATGATCATTGAGACTTCTTTGTTAAACTAATGGTTCAGGCAACCATGCACAATGTGATTTACTCTTAACAGATAGAGTCTATGTTTTAACTTTGGCAAGTGGTTATATGTTCTGTGGTTTATCAAGTGAAGTTGATCCCTTCTTTTTCATTTGATTTTAAAAATAGCAGCAGAAGTCGTAGTTGTAGTAGCTGGAAATGCATGTCAGAATATGGTGTGAGTTACAGTGAAGTATTTTAGAGAGGTTGCCGTTTTAACGCGTTGCTTTAACATGAGTGTAAATCTCACATCAGGAGTGATATGAAAAGATGAGAGGGGAGAAGAAATGCTGAGTGCATCATCATAATGTAATGCTATGATGACTTTAATGTGATGGGAACATGATCATTGAGGAAATTGTACGTTAGAAGAAAAATTTTTAATATTACTTCTCGATTTAATAGGGAGCCGATGAAGAGAAGATAATATGAGAGAAATATAATCTCTCTTTCTGTTTGCTGTTAGTACTCTTTATGTGTGTTTTGGATATACAGAAGAGTGAAGTAAGCTTTATGATAAGGAATCATGGTAGGCTAGCCAGGAAGTAAGATTCTGGAATGTGGGCAGGTTTGAACACAATGACCTAAAGGATCTTTTGCCCATTTCCTTATCATTTGCTTCAGAAAAGAAACCGACAGCCACAGCTGGATTAGCATCTAGCAGGTAGCTGATTTAAAGTCCATGTGAGATCAGGAACTTCTGTTAATTTAAAGTTTGTCAAATGTGACAAGCAAACACATGTAGTTACATGTAGTATCTGTCAGAAAGAAACTTTTAGAAACTGTGTTTTCTGTTGGAAATAGTGCTGGGATTGTTTTCATCTCACTGGTTTTACAGCCAACAATGTTTGGGGTGGATTAGATGAGGATTTGTGTTTGTGTGTACAGTACTGAAGCCTTTAAGCATGGGGTGACTGAGATCACAGCATACACGGGCACACATGAGCTTTTCACCAGCGTCCTCTCACTAATAATCCTTGAAGCAAAATACAAATCACCGAATGAGCCACAGCATGCAAAGTAGTTACACATTTAGCTAATTATGATTGTGCATCGTGTTATCCATACTGTACTGTAATGTACTGGAAATATGCATCATGTAACTGGTTTGAAGTCTTAAAGAAAACTTCACAGTAAGTTAACTATATACTAATAACTAATGCTAATTGTATTATTTTCATGCTTTGGGCTTGCCTGTCTGTACATGAGTCCATTGGGACTCACGGATGAACTGATTAGATTTTAGGAGCCAAGGTTCACGGGCATTGTGACCCGACAAAAACACAGTTTTGGAAAATCTACGTGCTGACTGTTAAGTTCTAATGTGTGACAATGTCTGCTGCATCTTTACTTCATGTCTACGTGATGTGAACTATAACTTGGAGGGATATGACCACAGGATATAAGATGAAATAAGTAATGATCCTTTTGCCCACCATTCTTCCTTCATCTCGTTTATTATTTTTCTTCTCTTACAGAATTATATTTGCAAATTAATCTGCCAGATTTTATGTGATGCAAATTTTATGCCAAATATGATGCAGCCCTGCCAGTGTAGACATAGTGTAGTTCTAACATGTAACTTGCAGTGTGGATGCAGCAGTTTTGATAACGCACATTGTTTATCATTATGTATGACACGGTTTGCAAAATAGTTAAGACACCGTAAAATGTAAATAAAAGCAGAAAAGCAAAAAATTGTGACTTATTTAAACTCTATATTAAAGAATTTTAAAGGAAAACATATTAGAGCTAGAAACTTAATTATTATTGTTATTATTATCATCTTTTTTTTTTAATGAGTCATTTTGAGTGTGGTGCAGTTGTGACTAAGACATATTTAGTTTTTTGCATTATTGCTGATTTTAGCAAGACTGGAAACAGGACCTTAGTTGCCTAGCTCTTCAGGACTTCCTTTGTTGTTTTTTCACAATGAGTCTAAACTTTTCAGCTCTTAACAAGTCTAGACATCCAGTTCAGACTTATAACGTCCAGGATATAGTTTGAACAAGTTTCAAGCCATTGCCTACAAAAGACATCTGGATGCCAGTATTTCTTTAAAACTTCCAAAGCTTGTTCAGAATTTATTCTTCATGGATGTGCAAAATGTTCATGTAGTGACCACTAATACCATCCCGTGCTTCCACGGATGCTGGCTTTCAAATTGTGCTCTGAGAAAGTGGAAGGCCCCTCTGGAAATCTGGAACTCTATGTACCAAAACAGTTCCTGTAATTTCCAAGAATAATTTTAAGTTGTTGACTCACCCCCCCTGAGGAGGCAGCTGTGTTGTTTTGTGGATGCAGAGACATTTCTAAAGGGAAAAAAAAGTTTAATCTTGTATTTATCTGCATGATGGTTGTAACAAGTCACTTTTGATAGTATTTGTCTTTCTCTACAGTAATGTAGTTCATTGCATACTTAAACATGTTCATGTGCCAGTGAAAGTAATCTGACATTTGATCATTTCAGTTGTAGACATCAGACTGTGAGCCTGTAGCCATGGATGGACATGCTGCCAAGACCAATGAAAGCACCTTCCCCAGCTTTGTGGATCTGGATAATTTCCTTACCAAGCATGATTCCAACTTCATCTGGCTTCTTGTTGGTCAGTAGTAAAATTTTTATGGAGACACTTAATTTGTATGTGTAGCTTTGTTAAATTCAGTGTTGGTTAACCTGCCAGTTGCAAATATTGGCTTTGCAGCAGTAATATTATTTCAATCGATGCACCTTTATGAGAGTGCAATTTAATTCAATTCACTGCACACAAAGGGCATTTTTTTGGCCTTTATACTCAGCGTTGAATGCATAGCAATGACTCAGCAATGATTCAGCTCAGTTTACAGTAAGTTTATGTGTTCTCTTGACATGTTGGACGTTTTGCTGTACTGAGCTCTAGGACTGAGTATAGTCCTAGATCAACTTTTTAATAGCAGGTGTCCTTTGAGTTTAAGCTTTCAGTCACTAATGAATATATATATATGTATATGTATATATGTTAAATAATTTATTAAACCTATTTCTTTGTCATGTTTGATAGTGGAACCCCATCTTTTTATAGAGAAGAGCAGGTTCACCTGAATTTGCACTAAAGCAGGTGAAATGGAGTGTATATGAATTCCATCTGCATTACTATTATAATCCCTAAGGAAACAGAGTACTTTCAGGTGGGGTTCCTAATGTGTTACTAGTACTCATGCTGTGCTGCTGCAGAATTTGACCCAACAGAAATTAATCAAGCATTGTGATTATATTTGAAAGTGTTGGCCTACTAAATTTTTATGTTTACAAGCAGACAGAAGCTTCTGTTACCCTTAAAATTAATTTTACTGACTGAAATCATGTTCTTTCTTTCCTCTTTTAGCCACCATTCTGTCCTGTGGATGGATTATCTATTTAACTTATTACAACTCACGCAACATTGGCCTCATTCTCACCCTCATCATCAACAGACTCTACAAGGATGGCTACATTCACATCGGTGTGTTCACCAGGAGCTCTGTGGCACAGTGATGAATAGGGAGGAGGAAGCTTTCAGTTGAAGGCGTTAACTCAGTCTGCTGAATATTTCATGATGAGCCAGGTTCTCTCAGTGATTATATCCACAGAGTCTGAGCAAACAATACCAGACTGAGTTTCTAAACGTGGGTGACACAATCCACAATCCAGTGAAACCTCACTTAGTTTTTAGGATGTGAGCTTCTCTTTCAAAAACGCATATCAATTAAACACAAACACAAAATTGAACCTGACTGACTGCATGAATGAGAAGTGCAAAATGACAACAAAGACAGCATGAAAGTTTAATGAGAAGAGCAAAGCGTAGTTGACATCTCTTTGTCAACATATGCTGGTACAAACTGAGCAGTCACCCTTTTGTTTGCGATTGTCTTTTCTATCCAGATAAAGAGAATGTACACTTTTTACTGACATATTTGTGGCAGGTGTTAAGCAGGTTCAAACATGCCTCGGGTGTGTTTCGCCATCATTTGGCTTCAGTTCAATCCTGCATGAATTTACAGGAAGGCATTAGCCTTTGTGGTTCTGTGTGGATTTTTGGAGCAAGTTAGACATTGTCTCGTCAGTCAGTGGAAAGAAATTCCACCAGTGTGAGGAAGTGTTACCTTGAATGATAATGCATGAAGCACTCAGGTGCTGTCGCTCTGTTTGCATGAAGTAATTGAAACTGAGAAAGACATGTTATGAGCCAAAAGAGATTATTAACAGGAAATCATGTTCGAGCTTTCAAATTCATCTTTCTCACTCAGTGACAGACTCTGACCCACTTGCTGATTTAGATCGTAATTAAAATTGTTTTTTGGGGTTTTTTTTCTCTCTCTTTGATAAGAGTGAAAGTGCGATTAAATATCCCAGCAACACCCATGCTCCTGTTATTGTACCAGAGCTTTTATAATTCTTTAATTGCAGTTTTGTAGTGTTTCATTTAACTGGTTAGGCGTGAATTGAAGACATTGCAATCAAATCCAAAGAGTTTTGCAGGATGTTACTAGTACGGTTTAATAGTAAAACCAACACTTTATGTTGCCATTGTTAAAACATGCTAACACTGTTGAACTTTGCCTTTGTGCACAGGCTCCTTCTCCTTCTCTGTGCTGTCAGGGAAGGTCATGTTCAGAGATGTCTACTACATCAACCAAGACATGTCTATCAGGTAATCTGACCGATGTTTCTGTTGTTGCTTCTCCTCCATCCGTCCCACTCTTATCTTATAATTTGCATGCTGAATGTTGTTTGTGTGTGTTACAGGATACAGGACGGCTTTCTCATATTTCGTTGGTGGAAAATGTATAATCCAAAACAGAAACAACATGGTGAGTAGGGAAGTATTTGATGACTGCTTAGATTAAACTTTTAAATGCATATGTTAGTTCACCACAGAAAAAATATATTTATATATTGGAATTCTTAGCTTATCTATGTTTGACTATCAAGATGCAACTTTTCTAACTGAGCTAGTTTCTATTTACAACTAGCAATGACTAGTGTGGAAACATCACCTTGAGTTCTGAGTTGTCTGTCTTTTTGCATCAGATCCCAAGGCAGAGACGAGGCTTTACGTGACTGTCAACGGCTTTGAGTTCCATGTCTATAACCGGACTGACCTCTACGCACGACTGCAGGAGACCTTTGGACTGGAACCCACGCTTCAAAGGCCCAAAAAAGATGAAGAGAGGGGGCGAGAGGACAGAAACAAGACACTGGAAAGGTATAACTATGGCATCATCAGGCAGCTTTGCTATTTATCCAGTGTTAATATTATTTGGAAATGAGTCTTATTTGAAGTTTCTAAGTTGTTGATTGGTAAACGCTAACTTCTCTAGTTGTGTTACCTTAAAATCAAATAAAAATGTCTTTGGATGACTTGTCAGTTTTTGGCTATAGCTGAAACAAAAAGAACACATGCAACAGTCTAAATCAGGGGTGGGCAATCTCAGTCCACGAGCGCCGGTGTCCCTGCAGGTTTTAGATGTGTCCTCGAACCAACACAGCTGATTTAAATGGCTAAATTAGCTCCTCAACATGTCCTGAAGTTCTCCAGAGGCCTGGTAAGGAACTAATCATGTGTTTCAGGTGTGTTGACCAAGGTGAGATCTAAAACCTGCAGGGACACCGGCCCTCGTGGACTGAGATTGCCCACCCCTGGTCTAAATGCTTGTTTACAATTTTTAAAAAAGTGTATATTTTGTTTTTTAACTGTGATAACATTGTTAGGAGTACAGCTTTATATATTTTCTCACCAGCATGTCTCTATGGTTTCAGTTCAGCAGAACAGAAATGAGTGCGAGAGCATATTTAGTGCTGTGGTTGTGAATGATAAACAGCTGCTGAAAAAGCTGCATAATCTCACACCCTTTTCTATCTGTTGTTACCAAGTGGATTAGGAGTGCAGACAGAACAGAGCTGCTGTCGTTTCCTGCTGACAGTCAAATGAAGTGAGCTGACTAGAATCACACCTCTACTTAAAGATCGTGAAACTGTCTTCTGTTTCTTGTGTAGTGTCAACATTAAAGCTGAAAGTCAGGATCCGTCATCATCTTGGCGGTCCCTCATTCCCGTCATCAAAGTTAACATCAGCACTGTAAGTACCTAAGAATGTCTCAAAACCTTTTAGGGGCATGTATTACCATTTGTGAAAGAAATAATGTGTGTTTGCTGTCTTGTAGGGTCGCTTGGCATTTGGGAACCACTACCTCCCACAGACTCTGTGCATGAACTTTGAGGATGCCTGCCTGACGTATGCCACCAAACCTCCCTCCAGCCACTTGGACCAGTACATGCACATTGTCAAAGGCTCACTGGAGAATGTGCGGGTCATGCTGGTTCCCAGTCCTCGCTACCTGGGCATGCAGAATGACGAGTGAGTTCAAGTCATCTAACAAAGATAAGCACATAAACAGTATTTCTCTGTTTACAGTGTTGTTAATAATAAAACTTTTTACCTCAAAGCATTTTTAGAGGAGTTGTAGCCCAAAAAATAACTCGGCTTGAAGAATATCCTATTTCTTTATTTCCACTTGTTTCTTTAAGCATATTATAATGACTGCAAAAGATCGGCTCATTATGCGGCGCTCTTTCCGTAGTGCTTCTCATTTATCCTGCAGCATGCATATATATGGTGTGAATGTTAAGCACAGACAGGATGAGACAGGGTTTATATTTTTCTGCTGGTTTGTACAAAACACAAGTAGAAGATTTTTGTTACCTTAGAACAATTTTATTTTAATTACTCTTGTTTTTTACTCAATTATGCTGCCAAGTGAATGTCTCTCTTTCAACTATGCTGAGACTGAATTGCATTGCATTGCATTGCATTAAAAGATCATGGGTTCACAGTATAGTAGAATAGGCCACAGAGTTCAGAGTCTAACATATTTGTCCCTGAATTGTCATTTTGTGAATTTCTCATCTAGACCTCCCAGACTGATGGGAGAGGGCTTTGTTGTGATGCAGTCCAATGATGTTGACATCTACTATTACCAAGATGAACCAGGTAAGCTCATGCTTGCACACATCCACTGAGATTTCTGTGCTAACACAGAAACATGAATAACTAATAGCTGCTGACACTAAATGTAAAATTTCCCAGCCAGTATGCTGTCTCTATTAAAGCATATTCATGATTGTTTTTAGTGCAGTTGTGTATTTTTGTTCAGCCTTCTGCTGATACCCAGGTTTTGACGTTTTCACTGTGTATATGTCCAGGTCTGGTTCCTGTGGAGCAGGAGAGTGGCGAGGAAGCAGAGACGAGCAGTGAGGATGATAAGCTGCAGGACCTCCCTCCTTGCTGGGGTCTGGACATCGTCTGTGGGAAAGGAACTGACTTCAACTATGGGCCCTGGGCAGACCGCCAGAGGTGAGTACAGATGGACAAAACAAAATCAGCAAGATGAAACCTGAGCTAATAGGTTTTTAGAGTACAAGCTGACAGTTGGAGGTATTAGTTTTAAAGATATCTCTGTTTTTAATTGTAGTTCATAGAGGTCCTCCTCAGGATTTTGCCACTGTAATACCACAAACTTATTATTGCACACACAGAATTTCCTTGGGTGAGCTGCCCAAACATATTAGCCCTGGCCCAGTTATACTTTCAAGCATATTTACAGTGATGTGGTATGAACTGAAGAACTGGAGCGTAACTCCTTTTCATGTGTTGTTGAGCTCACCAAGGCTACCGAGTAAAAGCGTCATCAGCTGCACTCCAAGAAGTTGGAGATTGTCTGTGGAGGCCATCACAAAGTACTAGGCATTAAAAACTTCTGCAAACAGTAGGCTGCGCACTGATGCTGTGTCCATCTCTTTATTGCCTTAAATCTCTGAACATTGTGTGAAATCCTTACTCACTGAATAGACTGTGTTCCTGTGTACACATAAAAAGCTGTTTGTTGCCTGCTTGCTGAAGTTGTTTTCAGGGTCATTATGCACTTCCATATTTTGGATTTCATTCCAACTAAAACATGAGTGAATGTGTTTGAGATGGTGACCTATTGCTCATGAACCAGGAAAAAAATTAAATCCAGCTCCAGTATTTGCTGAGGGCTGGCTTCTGGAAGGCAGCCAATCGAAACTGATGGGGTTTCGTTTTGATTGATGACTGAAAGAAAACTCCTGATTTACTGGCCAGTTTAGCTCAGAGATGTGCCAGTAGAAACTGGCTGAAAGGGAGGGGGGGGGGGGGGGTCATCAAGTCTTTAATTGTAACACCCCGATGGTATGATTGGTTCACACTTGTAAGTCTTTAGACTTGGCTCTATAATATGATTTTACCTTTCTCAGGGACTGTCTGTGGAAGTTCTTCCTGCCTGCAGACTACCAGGCCATGAAGGCAACTGAGGTTGCACAGCCAGGAAAACCCAGGCAGATCCAGGCCTTCGAGCTTCGCATGAACATCATTGCTGACGCCACCATCGATCTGCTTTTCACCAAAAACAGGGTGACTCTTGCTCTCTCTCCTGTCTGCTTTTTTTCCCCCTGCCAAACTCTTTGATCTTTACTCCTCTCCCTGCTGCTCTCCTCATCTTTGTCTTTATATCTCACCATGTTTGAGCTATTGATATTGGTTCATGTTTTATGCTTTTTCATATTTTCTTCCTGGAGCAGTGCAGGGATCTTCACAAAGCATGTGAAGTGCATACTAAATAACACCATTAATACACGTTGAATAAAATCCTAAAATTGCTCGAGTCAGGAAAGATTGTCATTTTATTACATCTTTTGAACACGTTTCTCTTCAGATTAGGTGATTTTTTTTTTCTTTCTTGTATTTTTATTCTCTGAAGCGCCCACTCATAATTTGACAGCATGTATGATATTGCTGCTTGCTTTCTCTCTCTTCTGATACGTCTTCATCCCTGTTACTAGGAAACCAATGCCATTCATGTGAATGTAGGTGCAGGCTCTTACCTGGAAGTCAACATCCCCATGACTGTGGGAGAGAATGGTAAGTGTGTGTTTCATTCAAATACCAGCAGTAGACCAAAATATGAGTGTTCACATCAGCAAATATCCCCCTGGCTCAAGGTCAGTTCTGGTTAATGTAGGCGCACGCAGCAGTTTTCTCATCATGTAGTAATAATCTTTTACACTTAATAATGGCTGAACTGCTCGTATGATAAGCAGCTTTATCAGATCTCACTATAAGTTCATTTAAGTGTGCAGCGATGGATTCTTCAACCTGCTTATAGTATGGCTAATGATGAAGATGAGGGTATCTCTGTTTTTATTATTATTCCAGATATTTATTACCATTGATATTCATCAAATTCATTTCTCAATAATGTTTAAGTGTGCTAAATTTAATTTTGCAGTTTATTCAGTTATCTAATGAATCATAATTCACTCTTTTTTTTTTTTTTTTTTTTCCTAAAATGATTTTTTTTCTTAAAGTGAACCAATGTAAATTGTGCAACATCCTCCATTCAAGTTAAATTCAAATTAGGGGCTGTAATGAATTTAAACTATTAAAATCTTTGGTACGTCAGTGTGTAGAGTGTAGGTTTACTATTATGGAAATCATTCTTATATATTGCACTGTAAAAATTCTAAAATTACATTACATGCACTTTTGTTTTGTGATATTACTCAGCGAGCCAGCCACCTGCCAGGCCCAAGACCTGGAGATTGTTTTCTTTTCCTTTTTTCTGTAACTAAACTTTAAATACAGTTTAGTTACATAATGCATCTTATCACAACACTGTTCTTATGAATGATTTTCACAAATATAAAAATAGTTTGAAAAAATAAACTGAAGACATTTAAACAAGAGTTTTAACTTAACTCCTGCTTCCTTATTTAGTAAATGACTAATCGCTTATTAAAGATTGCTGAATGATTGCCGAAAGTAATCACTCATTGGTCTATGTGATTGAGGTTAACCGTGCAATGATAAGCTGCAGCTTAAGCTGCAACTACTCAGCTCCTCTCTTCTGTGTGCTGCACACAGACTGAGGTTTGTCAACATTTGTTAAGTCATGGCCTGTAAGGAACTTTGTTAACAACTTTTGACTTCAGGAACTCTGATAATTAAGTATTTTTATAAGTAAGAAGTCAGTGAACTTGTGTAACTGTAAAGTGAAGATTTTATCATTGAGAATCATTATTTTGTCCTCAGTAAAAAGGACAACCAGACCTGGCCACGTTGAAGTCATAGAGTTGACCATGAACTCCTCTGTATACCAAAGTATTCTAGAGTCAAATGTGAGGCCATGAAACGGCTAACACCTGGGTCATGCAACAGGACAGTCATTCCCATCACAGTTGCAAAACTACAAGTTAAAAAAAGACAAGAATCAAGGTTGCAACGGCCCAGTCAAAGTTCAGACCTCAGCATGACTGAAAAGCTGTGCATAAACTAATGACTGCAAAACTCAATGAACTAAAGCAACATTATAAAACTCCTCCACAGCCAAACCTTTGTCTCACCTTGAAAGCACCCATAGTTTTTGAGATCTAACGATTTGTCACACAGAGCAGATGAAATTATGTCAGTGCTCACCTCTGTTCCCAGAAGTTAACATAAGCAGCTTTGGTAAATGACAATATTTCCAAGAACTTAACCGTAGCTCTAGCTTTTGAAAGATGATTGCTTTTCTGCTTGTGCCCTCAGGCTACTCTCCCACCATCAAAGGTCAGCTGCTTCATGTGGACACCACCAGCAGCATGCAGTACAGGACCCTTCTGGAGGCTGAGATGTTGGCTGTAAGTAGCAGGCAATCAGCAACGAGGCTTTTCACTTGACGTTTTGGAGAGATACTCGAAAGTTATTACATTTCAGCTCCCTCAGCATTCAAGGAGAGAGGAGCCAAAGCAGAGACTAATGTTGCATACGCACAAGGTGCCTCAAAGGTTAACATTTGTTTTGTCTTTGCCATTTTTTTTAGTTCCATGTGATAGCCAGCTACCCCCGGGTATGGAACATGCCCCAGTCGTGGCAGTGTGAGATTGAAGTGTACAAAGCCACGTACCATTTCATCTACGCCCAGAAAAGCTTCTTCACTGGTGAGCAAAATTTCCGATTCTTTTATTTGGCCATGTGTGACACATCAGGAAATCCCAGACAATCTTGAAAGTCACTTTTTCTTTTCCCTTTCTTTTTTAGATTTGATCCAGGATTGGGCGAGTGACAGCGCCCCTGACATCTACTCGTTCGTGCCGTATTCCTGGAAGTTCAAGATCCTTTTCCACCAGTTTGAGATGATCTGGGCAGCAAACCAACACAACTGGATTGACTGTTCCACCAAACAGCAGGAGAATGGTAAGAAAGATCTACCGAACAGCTGATGTTCATTTTAAATGAAATGTTTTCATGAAATCACTTTAATGTGTTTAAAAAACATCTTGAGTAGGTGTGCTCTCTGAGTAACTGTCACTTTACCAGTCGAGCATTCATTCTCGGCAAGTTAAACTAGTAATTGAAATGAAGGGACTGTAAGGTTATAAAAAGATTAGATTGATAGGATGTTAATTAGATAAGCCTAGAAGTTTAAAAGCCTCATACTGAATATTTACTGCAAATGTGTTTAACGATGTCCTGATTTGTTAGGACGTACCTTGCTGCATGTGTCATTTTAAAGGAAGTTATGTGTATGTGAAATAACACAGAGCCTTTGTAATAATAGTGATACAGTTCTACAGTGTGTCAAATAAACCTGCTGTTTATGCTTGTTATGTATACACTGTGAGATCAAAGTATAAGAAAAACATCCAGTTAGAGCCACGAAGGCAATCGATGCTTTAATACCTCTTTAACGTTGGCAGCTAAGGTCCAAGGCATTTTAACTCTATTAAGTCATGATACATCTTACAGTATATGTATACTCTACTTAATCCTAGGAGGACAGCAATCTAATCAATTGCATTATTGATCTTCTATAGTCTACCTAGCAGCCTGCGGCGAGACGCTCAATATAGACTTCACTTTGCCTTTCAATGAGTTTGTTCCAACCACCTGCCATACCCGCTTCAGCTTAAAGGTGAGTGAATCGGTTTATAGTTTATTCCAAAAATAAATATCCATATTTTTTATGTAGTTGTAAAGGATTTTCTTGTTTAAAAAACATTTCAAAGCAGTATTTTATAGATACAGATTTATTTGCTATGTACTCACAAATGTGACTCCAGAACGCGGGTGCGGGTGCGGGTGCAGGTGCGTTAATGTTCACGTACTTTGTCCTCCTCAGGCGGAAGATACAGACATGCGACTTTCCCTGCCAGAGTGCCATCCGAGCCGCTGCCCCCTCCTCACCCTGGCCAAAGACTACCAGAACATGAAGCTGCCGCCAGACATGTTCATGCCAGGGGAGAATCAAGGAGCTCCCCCTCCGAAACCCGCCAAGTCGAGGTGGAGGAACATCACCCGTGCAGAGTGAGTTAAGGCCGGGAATCGTTTCTCTCTAGTTGTGGGGGAACAAAGTGAGTGCGTTAGCAAAGAGCATGATGACTCACCACCGTAACACTGACTCACATCTCTTACTTCTGAGGTAAAAAGATACTAGGTGGTAATTTCAAGTAAGAGTAGCACTAACCTGCACTTTTCATGCTGTGGTCTGATCAGTTGTTGCTGCCATGTTGGTTTGAAGTGACATGAAGAAGACTTTTTTTTTAATGGAGCTCGTTTCTGCTCAGGAAAGGGACCTTTTGAATTGCATGAATACATCTTATGCAAGATGAAGCTGCAGTTGTGTGCCATTTAAGTCAAAAGCAGTAAATACAGACATTAAAAATGAAAAATAAGCCTTGCACTGTTGCAGTCATATCTTGTTATTTCATGAACAGTAATTGTAAAAGCGTGGATAGCTTACAGATATCACATCTCACAAACCCTCCTTTTTGTTTTTTGTTTTAACCCCCGAGGGTGTTTCTATTCTCGATTCAGGAAATGTCAGCCACTCTTACTTGCATATCTCTGTGTTCTGAGATATTTTAGGGTGTCTTGCACGCACATGTTTAAGGGCTGCACATCAAATTTTTAGTGATGTTCAGAGCAGAGTAATGCGCGGGCTGTTCCAAAAGCTTCAGTTTGTATTTCTTGAAGTAGGTGATGGGGGATTTTGAGGTCTCCTTTTTTTCTTTACGCCATTTCTTTTTTCTTTTTCTTTTTTTTTTTTAGTTTATTCACTGCATGAATTAAAATTTGAATCCAGAAATGGCGTGATACATGCTTTCCTTTTTGTTTTGTTTGCTGTGGAACAACCTCAAAGATTTTATACCCACATTTAAAAAAAGGCAGCAAACTGTTCTTCTCATCAACTGTTATCTTTTTCTCTCCCCACGGAGCTTTGTTTTAATACAGTGCCGTAATTTTTACCTGCATCTGGTCACAGCACTTGTTTCCAGAATGATTCTACCTTCTGTGCAGATGTTGTTTTCCTCTGATGACATAAAGAAGTGGTGTGCTGCTGCTGTACTATCTAAATGTTCTTATATGTGTAAGCCTTACCCAAGCATTGTACTGGTCTGAGGTGGAGAGGAGAGAGCGGAGCGTGAAAAGAGAAGCTGTGATTAATGGTCAATCTATTTTTCCATGTACGACCACAAGCTGTGGGTAGTGACCGAAAGAAAGAAATTGCTGAAATGAGCTTCCACCAAAGGATGTCTGTGGCTCTCGGTTAGCGATAGGGTGAAGAGCTCGGTCATTCGAGAGGAGCTCAGAGTAGAGCAGCTACTCCTCCACATCAAAAGGAGGCAGCTGAGGTGCTTCAGGTGTCTGAGTGTGATGCCCCCCAGATGAGGTATTTCAGTCATGGCGAACTTGCCCAGGATACACTGGAGATATTGTCTTTTGGCTGTCATCAAGTCTCTGTGTCCAATTAGAGGGGTTGGTGCAGGTGACTGAGGAGAAAGAGGTCTGGTTAGACTCCTAGCCCCACAAAGATGTATGTATGGATGTCTAGCAAGGTTTAAAAGCTAACTTATCTATTTATCAAGCTCCGAAATTATCTTGTATTGTGATATTTCTTACAGATGCTAACAAATCACTGATGAATCCTCAAATTTATTTTCAGTTCTGTGAACTTGAGAATATAGAAGAAAATAAATTACATTTTAAGAGAAGGACATTTTTTGAAATGCTTTTCTTGTCAGAACTCAGCAGGTTATGTGTTTTGCTCACATTAGAGCTATGTGAGATCAGTGTTGACAAACTAGGAATTGAACCGGGGCTTGTTATGCAAATGTGTAAACCACTCGGTCAGTGGGAGTTTAAAGAGATTGTAAAGATCCTTTGCTATTTAGGCAGCACATGCACATGCCTTGTGCACTGGGTACATGATAACCAACATCCAGATCATTTATTATACATGACCCACAGGCGCAGCACTGTCAGACACCCACTAACCCCCTGGGAGGTTACGATCGAATACTTTCTGGGCCAGCACGCTGTGTGCTACGGAGAAATCAGGCGTGACCTATTTGCTGCGTCTGCTGTGTCCTCGGATGAACGGGTCATGAAGCAAACGATAAAGTGTAAAATCCATCTGAAATGGTGATAAAGCATTATGACTGTGCTCTGAGTGTCCATGTTTCTCGTCCTTGCATCAGATCTGGTTGGGTAGATTGCTGGAGTGTGCCCAACTTTTTGCTTATCATTGACTACACCTGGCACCCCATTTATCCCCAGAAGGCTGATGAGCAACTCAAACAGTCATGTAAGCTAACTGCTCAGTATGAGTTCTTTAAAATCTGTCATCATTTTTTACATTCATGTTTAGATACTGTTGTTTTACCTCGCTCTGATTATTTCCCCAGTTTCTGAGATGGAGGAATCCATGCTATCGGCCTTGCGGCCCCCAGAACACACCTCAGTGGCTCACACATCTGCTTCAGCTGCCCACAGTCGGGCAACCACTGACCCCTCAGAGCTGCCCCCTGACAGACTTCATGTGGAAATGGAAATGTCACCAGATTCTCAAATAATTCTCTATGGGCCTTTGCTCCGAGCTCTGATTTCCATCAAGGTACTGAAATCCTACAGTCAGTAATACAGCTGCTATGACTTACTATGTAGTCACTGAACCAATTTATTAATAGACACTTCATAACATAAGCACCAAATAAGCATAAGTGGAATGTAATCATGAAAAAGTTGCCCTTTTTTAACAACTTTCTAATCTCCCTCATATTTTGTTCTCACAGGAAAATTATTTTGGCGAGGATGACATGTACACAGACTTCGAGGAAGCCGTGTCGAGCCCTGTGTTGTCCACTTCTACTTCCTCGGGCCTTGGCTGGTCTCCTCTGGGAATGGAGGACAGCGAACATAAAGAAACCTCAGACATCCATCCCCTTGACCTGCGGCCCTGGGACATCACCGTGCTCATTAACCTCTACAAAGTTCACGGCCGGCTGCCAGTGGTAAGACTGATGACACAAGTAGTTGAGAACGAGGGGTGGGGAGCAGAGTTAGTGCACAGAATATGGTTATGAAGCATTTACTCACTGCAGTTGGAAACAGTCAAGTGTAAGACGAACAAAATAACCCATACTTTTAAAGTACAGCAATCAGTTACTAAATATTGTTTTAATTGGTAAAAGAAAAATGAAAGAATGTAAATTTACATCATGTAGATAGATTGTATACATTCAATTATATATATATTCATTATCTTTGGTCAGTAGGTTTCCATCAGTGTGTGTCTGTGCTGATGACTCAGTATGTTTGCTTGCTGTCTCTGGGCTCTACAGCACTGCAGCAGCGAGGGTCCCGAAGCTCCATCCGGCTTCTTGGAGCGGCTGTGTTTTGAGATGAAAAAGGGCTACAAGGAGACAAAGCTTCAGCTGCTCCTGTCCCCCGTTCACATCTTTGTCAGTGACAACTACCAGGTATTAGACTCACCTACCTGCTGATGTAGGGCTCCTGTGATTTAATAGGGTGCCTGGAAGTTCTTAAATATATAAGTATTAGACTAGATCTGATTGGTTTTGTTTTAGATGCTTTTAGTCCCGTCTCTGTGTATTTCCAGCAAACAATGCTTCTATTTCACTCCCTCTATGCCTTTCAGTGACTCAAAGCACCTGCATCTTAGTGCTACACTATTTTTGGACTCCCAAACCACATTCCTGTTCAGAGGGCTGTCCTGCAGGAGAGCACAGAGTTACACTTTACCATGTTAATGCAGCTGTGTGATTTAGCCAGCTATACTGAGTAAACATAAATGAATAACTGAAGTTAAAACAGCATTAGACCACATCAGCACAACTTCTCAGTATTTCAGTTGAACCTTCAGATAGTTTTTATACAAGCTAAGATTAAGTATCGTGACAGCAGGCTAATTCGGTACATTAAGTAGATTTTAATCACTGGTTGGTGACTACTATGCAACTCATGTCTACCTTTGTGGTTTTTAAAATATATGCCAATAAAAAACTGTTAGAAACACACACCCAAAAAAGCAACCAACCCTTAGGCCCAGCTGGGTCCAGTTTAGGCTGCGTCCACACACATATATGGATTTTCTTTTTCTTTTCTTTTTAAAAAAAAAATATAGATATACTGCTTTAGTTTAAGAATCTCTGTCTCCATGAAAATGCAAACACCTATGTCAAGTTCTGTCAAGGAAGCAACAGGTGATGATATAACCCCTGAGAAATGTTGGCCTATTAGCAGCCTGATGGACCAGTAACACAGTGCACAGTCTGATGTCAGATAAGGAGAGGTGTAAGTCTTTGTTTGTCATGTCCACATGTAAATGCAGAAACTGAGTTTGTGAAAATCTCCAGACTGGAAGGTGTTTTTCAAAAGCTGTTTACCCAAATGTGGACAATAACCTTAGACCTCCAGGGTGCTGGTGTATTTTTCTTTTCTTTTCACATACTAATCACATTTGGCAAGTGTTCTTTAACTTAAGCAAATTCTGCCATTTCTTTACTCTTTCTTTTGAACTGACAGCAGTTGTGTTTAGTAGGAGTATTTTCAGTGCAATTTTGCTATTAGCTTGAATTTATTCGGATATTACTTGAAACCACTTAAGTCAAGCAACTATGTGGCTTCACATTTGAATTGAGTCAGCAATAAAAAAACAAACAATGACTTTTTTAAAACTTAGCCTGAAAGGGCAATTCAGTCCTTCAAAAACCATAAAACCTGCTGTAGATGTTGCATAATGTGAATCACGCTTGCAATTGCCACATGTTTGCATAAGCAGCTGCATATTGTGCAACTGCACAGAATTTGTAATCTTTAGCTGTGTTAGATCCTATTTGCTGCTGAGTTAATAACTTTCACTAATCCTCGACAGAGAATGTGTCTTCATCTCCCTCCCTTGGCCAGATAATATGCACTCTTTAAATCTGGAATACAGAAAATCTGGAGGCTTATTAAAGAACGTGGTCACAGGTTACACGTTAGGGGAAAAAAGCATCATGTCATATCAATTTATGTTGGTTTGTGCAAATCCTTTCTTTTGTGACAGCGTCCCACAGCTGATGGGGTGTTGAGAGACGGCCACCTGAGTCTGTCTGGCCTGCAGATGAGGGCCCACGCCATGTTCTCCGCTCAGGGCCTTCCTCTGGGCAGTGACACACTGGAGTATGCCTGGCTTATTGATATGCAGGCTGGGGGTCTCACCGGCAGGGTCACTGTTCCACAGGTGTGTGAGTCTGTTTTATTAGCTGGAATTAAACACCAGTACAGTAGAAATCAAACCTGCGTTTGCAAATTTTGAAGAAATGTGCAAATTGCTTTAATGTTTTTCATGCTTCAAACTCCCGTAATGACTGTATCTATTTTTTTATTTTTTTCAATGTGACTGTTTTTCTCGATTATTTAGGTGGCCAGCATGATTGAGTGGGCAAAGACTTTCCTTTTCCACGTGTTCTCCCGAGAGTTCCAGCTAGAACAACCCAAGCCCTCTGTCATCTGCCAGCACGGTGTTGATCGTCGCATCTGCGATGCCAAGGTGCAGCCAGACAGCATACAATGAAATACTGTGTGATATTTGAGACTTATTTCTACACACATTTTCACTTTCTCTGCTGTAGCTGTCAAGCTCCGGTTTGAACTAGTTAGCAGTCGTGTGTCTGAATCTCTTACTGGAAGCTGCTAAATTAGATCATTATGGCTGAAGGCTGCTTTTTGTGAGATTTGAATGCTGGTCAGAGCTGTCCTTTGTGAAATGAAATGTTCAAATGAGACCAGAAAATAAACGGAGACCACTTTGAGCCTTTCTTTAATGATGCATGACTCAGAACGTGCACTTTTTCTCACAGAAAAACAAAGTCTGAGAAAAAAGTCTCACCCGTATCTATTTATCTGCTTGGAACAGCTGCACATACACAGCACCATGATGTATAAAATGATGGAACATGTCTCACAAAATGTCTTGTCTGTGTTTGAATACTAACAAGGATATTTTTGAAAACACTGCCTAAAAGCCCTCATTAGTGTCTAAGCCACTGTGTCTGCAAGCTGTGCAGCAGTATTTAAAGCACAGTCTAACACTAAACAGGAGCTCGGCTTTTAGTAAAGGTTCAAAAGTTTCTGCTACTAAATGATGGTCGTCTTTCAGTTGAGCTGCCTCCCCGGTCACTGTCGCACATCCGAGGACCTGAAGTACACCATGACACGCCTGGCCATGGATGGAGTTGACCTCTTCATTGTGGAGCATGGCTGTGCTGCTAGTATCAAGGTAATAAGCGTTAAAAAAACTAAACTAAACTCTGAAGCTATAACTGTTTAACTTCAGAATGTTTCTTTTTCTATACTCTTTGAGGATCTTCTCTGTTTTCTCTCTTCTTCCCCACCTCCAGACGGGCATTATTCGTGTAGCCAACTGTAACCTGCACAACCAGGCAGTGGGCGAGGGCATCAGCGCCGTGGTGCAGGATGTAAACATCCGGCAGTACATTGAACAACAACACGCTGAAGTGACCAGGCTGCAGCCGGCTGGACAGGGTCAAGGTCCGGGTCAGCCGTTAGGTCTCGGTCAGCCACCTTTGCTGCGACGTTCTGTCTGGCTGGAGGCGGGTGCAGTCAACCTGAACCTCATCACGGCAGATATTGCCCTGGCTGCTGACCACCCAGCCAAATGTGAAGTGCAGAGGCAATTTCTGGAACTGCACGATGCTCAGACCAAAAGGTAGAAAAAAAAATCTAAACGTTTTGTTTTCCAAGCAACTATTTAAAAAAAGAAAAATAAGAAAAAAAAAAGTTTTGTTTTTTTATCTCAACTTTCCAGCAGTGCGCTCACTAGCACCCATGAGACAAATCATGGGAGACCAGTAATAATTGCACGTTTTGGAGAATGTAAAAGCTGACGCTTCCTTTTAGAGGAGGACTGACTCACACTTTGAATCACACTCCTCTAGTATGTGTCACTGAGACAGTCGTGAAGCTATTCAACTCATTTACATGTCATTCATTCTATTTCGTCATTTACAGTAACCTGACTCATTAAACATGATATCAGACTAGAGTATTGATCACCTGCTGTGATTGTAAATGGAATAATTCAGAATTTGTTAAGGAACCAGTGCTAGTGAAGTGCTTTGTTTTCAGTCCTTTATTCCAGCATGTGTATTATTACTGTAGGTAAATGTTACAGGTACGTTTTATTGACAAGGTCTCTGTATGAGTGACTGGACAAAATCAGGCATACAGCAGGGAAGGAAAAAGCTTTTTTCCAGCTGAGGAATAGAGCCCAAATACTTTCTTTTTCTTACTTACTCCATTCCTCTTATTTTATTCACTCCTCTTTTCCTCAGACTCTGGTTCCTGTGGCCAGAGGATGCCAGCATTCGGAACAAGCGAAGCAGGAACCGCTGTGGCTGCCTCGGTGGCTGCAGGTTCTTTGGAGGTACCAACATGGGGCTGGACTTCTTCAAGCTAGAAGATCTGACGCCCTGCTCCTCAGCTGCGTTCTCTTCATCCAGCACCGAGTCAGACATGTGTTATGGCCAATCTTTGCTACAGCCTGGGGAGTGTATTATTGCAAAGGAAACACCCAAAGTGGATGGTAAGATTTATTCTTTATTTTCTACTATCAACAAGAGTGACTCTCGTTTTAAGGAAAAAATAAAGAATAAGATGTGATCTTTTTAATTCATAAGCAAAGGAAAAGGAACCTCTCTGACTAAACAAGACCCTGCAGGAAGAATGCGTGTCCTTTTCTGTCCACGGTTTGATGACTGAGAATGTTTTAGATAAACAATATGTTGATGTATATACATTTTTGAATCCCTCTCTTATAGGAGGGAAGGCTGTAGGACTGAAAACAGACACACACTCCCCTTGTCTGCCTCCTGAGCTGCCTGAGAGACATGGTCAGCAACACCTGAGTCTCCAGGTGCCCCAACGATCCCACAGCTCGGCCTCTTCCTCTGAAGAAAACAGCTCCTCCAGTGCTGCCTTACCCTTACTTGCAGGAGAGAGAGATTCCCCCTCGCCAAGCACAGAGGAACGCGTGTTCCCCATGAATGGCAAAAGCCCTGCTGAGTGAGTAGCACATTCATGTAATTTACTGTGGTCCCAAAGTTCTGAACCCCAAATATTGAACTCTTCTAGTTTAGTTGATTTATTAGATATAAAATGTTGAAGTTTTCCCTCTATATATTTCCTGTCATGCCTGCTAAATGTTGCATTTTCCCCGGTTTCTTTGCAGCACCCTAGGGGAAGTCCCAGAAGTATCACCGGTCTCACCCAACAGCTCCCAGGACCGCTCCTCAGTGCGCTCACCCCTCTGCTCTCCTCTCAAGCGTCAGTCCTCTGTGCACTCTGGTCGGCTGGGCAGCACCAAGAGCCTGTCGGCGGCCGTTTTCACAGATAAGCCGCCACCGGTGTTGTCTGGAGGCGTGCAGTTCAGCAGCGAGGTTTCCCGCAGTGATGAGAACGTCTTGGATTCCCCCCATCAGCGTAGAAGCTACGGCTCCTTTCCCTTCACGCCATCAGCAGACTCGAACACCTTCCATCAGTACCGCTCTGCCGACTCCAGCATGTCAGTGGCCGACAGCGAGGCCTACTTCTCCGCTGCTGAGGACTTTGAGCCAATCAGCAGCGCTGACGAGGGACCGGGGACTTACCCAGGACGCAAAAAAAAGAGGAGGCAGCAGATGCAGCAGCCTCAGCAGCCACCGTATCACATGGAGAACTACAGGTCAGATGAGATGATAACATACTTTAGAAAATGGAGCGTGCAATATTCTCCAAATGTCGCTAAGCCCCAGGGAAGCTTGCAAAAGTTCTCAAAGTTGAAGAGTTTGAAAATTTGAGAGCGAGAGCATGGTCAGATCAAGTACAAGGTTAAGCATGGGGATTAAGGTGATGGTAGACTGAAGACAGCTCACAGTAACATCAAAGAGTCTCTCATTTCTCCTCTCTAAGAGCAGATGAATTAATGACCTGTCTAGAAAAGTTCTGACCTTGCTGCATTTCCTTCAAAGTGCTGCCCCTTTTTAAATAATATTAATGAGCAGTTGTAAAGAATTTTTTTTAATATATATTGTACATGTTAAGATTCAAACTCTGTTTAAATACACCAAGAGAATGAGTGGTTTCACTTGAAGTTTGAAGGTAGCTGCAGTTGGAAGCAAATTCAGAGACCTTTTAAAAACAAGTAACAAGACGACCTTCAATCTTTACAATGATTGTAAAATGGCTCAATTCAGCTATGAGTTACAATACTTGAACTGTGTTATGCAATTTTTATGTTTAATACCAAACTAGTTGCAAATATCAATGTGTAAAGCAGTTTGGCCTGAAGCTAAATACGGTGCAGCTTTATTTTATTTCTCCGATTCAATCATGCATGCACGGCTGAACGTCATGTAGGGGATTTGAACAAATGAGATGTTTGATCCACGGCAGCCACTCACTGCAGGTATGTTTCACAAATTGGATTTCGCTCTCGTTCTGAAACTACCTCCTCATTTCTCTGCTGCCATAAATTGCCCTCGCATTGATTTCAGCACGCTTTTCTGATTGATACAGCGTCCACGAAAACATAAATAATCGATTCGCTCTCGTGAAAAGTTTCAGTTTCAGTCGTGGAAACTGTGAAAGCATAAAGCTGAATTCAAGAGCATAAAACTGAACACGGACGTTCTCAACATTTTGGTTCACAACTAAGCTTTCAAAAGATTTTTGCTTTTAGATGCAATAAAAGACCATTTTGCACCAAAACACTGACATTATTTTAATACCTTGACAAATTAATTTGAGTCCTTTTTATTCATATTTTGTCCTCCCACAGCCGAAGCTCCATCTACCACAGTGTTGAGGGTCCCCTCACGTACGTTCTCAATGGGGAGCTGATCACTGAACCACGTCCTCTGCCGCTGCCTCCTACACTACCTCCACTGCCGCCTCAGCCCCTGCCCAGCCACACATCTCAGGCCTCCTTTGTCTCAGCCCTGGCAATGGAGGAGGAGAGCTCAGTGGAGGCAGAAAAGTTGGCGGAACCGGGCCCAGTAACTCGACAGCCTCACGTCATGGCGTGTTACCAGAACTACCTGGCCCACTACCAGGTAAATTCTTTGGCATTACACCCCTGATGGAAAATTAGTTCATCTATAGTCTGACATTATGATATGATTATTATCCCTATATTTAACTTTACCTCTGCTAGGTCTCAAATTGGTCTGTCAAACAACCCACCAATAAAAGAACCTCCAAGTCTTCGCTGCATCGCCCCCTTGATCTGGACACGCCTACCAGCGAGGAGAGCTCTGGCTCTTTTGACCAGCTCTCCGTCCCAAGCTTTAAGGTCTTTATCTTAACAGTATTAGTCTTCATGTAGTGAGATTACTGACTCAGCCCACATGTATTATTTCCTCTGTAATGCTGTTAATGCTGGCGTCGTGCCTCTATGTCCATTATTCACTCAGACCATCAGTTTAAGAATGGGCCTGTTTCTTATACATTACAGGTAATAAAGCACGGCCTCTCAGCCAGCTCCCTGTTAGACAGAGGTGTTCAGCTGATGGGTGAGAACAACAGGTATTTGACCTTCATCTTTATAACTTCCAGTTGAAGCATTCTCATAGGAACGTGTGCTTTTTTTTGCTTTAAAATCATAGATTTTTCCAATAACTTGTATTGCCGCTCAGCTTCATGGCATTGTTTTCTTTTTATCAGCCAGTAATGTGTCAGCCACCATTACTAATTATACTCTGCACCACACGAGTTACAGTCCTTTGAGGCTGCAGCTTCTTCTTTGTTTGCTTTAAGCCTATGAATGTGTCTTCATGTCTACAGTACCCCGTATACACCCCTGGATAAGAGGGCCATGGAGAACACAGATGAGGACACAACCACAGATGACTGGTCTCTGGAGCAGCCCCTAGCTCAGACCAGAACCACTGCCATTGTGGAGGTGAAAGGAGCCATCGACGTGGTGCTCACACCTCTTGTGGCTGAATCCCTGGACAGGTAGTTACGAGGCTTATCAGACAGAGTTAGCTGGCCTGGAACATTTGTGTTGTCAGGCTGCCTCATTAGCCACATCTCCTTTAGAAATAGGTTTTTAATACTGGTCTGAAAAACCAGATTATAAAGATAATCTCATGACTGCCAAAAAACTCTTTCTCACACTGCACTTTCTTAGTTTCCGGTTATTTTTAGCCTGAGGCTAAGATTTGACCTTAAGCCAGTTTAATCCCTCTGCACACTGAAACTTGGATCTAAAATTCTGCTTACAGAGCTTCAGAGTCTGGTCCTTTTCTTGATTGTTTAGCAGTGGGAATCTTTAGTTTGCCAGAGGCCAGCAGCACTGGGTTGGAAATGTTCTAAAAGACATTAATCACTTGTTCAATTTGGAGCCTTTACAGTTTTTTGCAGATAGGTAAAACTTGTATCAACTCTTTCTATAAAACTTAAAGTTTTCTAATAGCTCTGTGTATTTGGTTTGTTTCAGGTACATCGAGTCCATGGCCCACTTTGCAAGTATCCGACACCCAGCAGCGATTCTGGATGACCTGCACGGGAAAGTCCTCAATGAAGCCTATCAGATCAGCAAATCTACAGTCACTGAGTCTGTAAGTACAGCAAGTCACAGCGCAGAGCTGCAACAGCTTAACATTTAAATGTTGAGAGATTTAATAAAATCTCCACCTTAGCTTAAAAGTGAGTAGAAGCGGGGTTTATTGCCTGTTGACTCTTGTCCCTCTATTTTGGGTCTGGATCCGCACAGAGCCAAACAGGCAAGCAGGAGCATAAGCTGTCCAAGACAGAGGGCACGACCCCTGGCTCCCTCAACATCTCCCATGGCCAGACAGACCTGTCCGTCAAACCAGATAATGTGAAAATCAAGGGCCTCCAAGCCAACGTGTCCATCCCCAAGGTGAGACCTGTGACCCAGAATAATGAGAGGCCAGTGGCTTTCCTAAAAAATATGCTCTAGCCACAAGGGGTTTGGGAGCAAGCACAGACTCATGAGCACTGCTGTAGATCCCTTTATACTGAAACAATGAATATGCAATAGTTTCTGATTTAGTGTGGAATATTTTAATAACAGCTTAGTGTTATTTAGCTGCTTATTTATTATTTTTATTTTACTGTGGAAGCGTGGCCCTTTCCGAAGTTTCAGACCCCTTTAGATTATACAAGCATTTTTAATTCCTCTGAATGGAATGTGTATGACTACCTAAATGACTACTATCATACTCTTTCTTGTTATTCTGGACATGAGTATTTCTGAATGTTTTATTTTGAAGAACAATGTTTTTCCCCACACATCATTTAACTTAAAGTTGGATTTGTGTTTCTTTCTCTTGTTGTCTTTTATGTGCAGGTGAACCTTTGCCTCCTGCAGGCCTCTGTAGAGGAAGGGTCACCATCTTGCTCCAGTAAGAGTGTCACACATGTGTCTCTGGTGGCACTGTGCTTTGACAGGATTGCCACCCAGTTCAGGATGAACAGGTAATGCCTCCAGCTCTTGTCATGACATTGTATGTGTTTGTGTGCTTACAGTGACTAAGCTTTTTGGAGTGAATATGCCCGGGGCAGATATCCCCGTTTGACACACTCGGTTTGACACACTCCATCACGTTTGGTTGTTGGATTGCATTTATTTATTTATTTATTTATTTTTAGTACTTTTCAGTAGGATTTAAGCGTTCAGCCTAATTCAGATTTTTATTGTTTGATTGAAAAGGAGATATGCAGAGTATGAAATCAACTAAATTTACATTATAAAGATTTTTACATGCACATTTTCCGCTGCTGCTTTCAGGGGTATTGTAGAAGAGACTCCCAACACCACAGAGCATGGCCGACCTTCGGTCATGTTTGAGAAGTATGCTTCAGCCACTAAGATGCAGCCTCAGTCTTCGGGCTCTTTGCGCTCCAACGCCGGCATCGAGAAAGGCAAAGAGATTGCTGCAAGACTCAACATCCACCGAATCCACAGCCAGCTGCGAGGCCTGGACTCCACAGGTTGGCTTTGGGAACAGTAGTCTTATTTGAACTTCACTCCAACCTCTTTGTTACAATGCTGTGTGTAACAATGTGGAAAGATCTGCTCTTATTTGACCTTCACTATCAAGACTTGTTGGATTTTAGCACATGTTGTTTTTATAAGGTATGTAGCATTTTCTAATAGTTGTGTTACTTCTTCTTCATCTGTAGATATTGGCACATGTGCTATCACAGCAATTCCTTTTGAGAAGTCCAAAGTTCTCTTTGGCCTGGAGGAAATGGAGGAGTTTTCACTGGTGGATGAAACTGATGCCCAGGGAACAGCAGGCGATCTGAGCCGTTCTGCTGCATCTCTGGAGAAATGGGGCTGGATCATGTTTGAATGTGGCATTGAGAATCTCACAGTCAAAGGTAAGTCAATGCAGGCTCCTTAAACATGTATCCTGACTAAGTTTGCTCCTGGAAATGTGAATATTCTGATTTAGATGAGGGGTTTTTTGTACCCATTTATAAATGTGTTACACTTGTTTTGCAGGGGGCCGTCAGTCAGGAGCTGTTCTTTACAATGCGTTCGGTGTGATGGGGCGCTCAGACGCGGGAGGGAAGGCAGGAATGTCAAAGTCCAACGGTTCAACCGGCTCTCAGACAGGAAGCGGTTATAGTACTGATATGTCTGATGACAACCTCCCACATGATGCTGTCAGTCCAGCCTCTGATGCTAATGAGCACTCAGACTCAGACGACCAGGTGAGAAATCAGAAAGTCTTCTCTCCTGTGAAGTGGCTAAAAAAATGAACAAAACTCTGATGGCTTTTTGGTTAGGGTGAAACAGCTAATTACCATGACAGTAAGATATAGGCCACTGCACAATAAAGAGTGATGCGAAGTGGTCCTGGTAATAAACAGCATAACAGGAGGTTTAACCAAAATCATAAACTGTAACAGTAATGGATTTGTAAGGGGGGTGAAGGGCAGCTGCACTGAAAAGATGAGGTTACTGAAGAAGTGAGATATTCATCTAATAGGCAGAAGTGTGAGAAACAGCAAGACACACAACATGTTCATCTTGCTTGAGCAGGCAGGCAGTAGGGCTGCTCGATTATGGCAAAAATGATAATCACGATTATTTTCACTGAAATTGAGATCTCGATTATTTGACGATATTTATTTAACAATAACAATGTATTAAATAATGGCTTTAAAGATTGTCATAAAATAGTGTGCAAATACTGATTACAGTGGAAATGTTTGCAATATAAAAAATAAATGAAAAATGTAAACATCTATGTTTAGTGAACTTCAAAATGCTGCACAATATTTGATCCACGTCTGACTCCGCAAACCCATAATGTTTGCACACCACTGAAGTCGTTTTACCTCTCTTTTCAACCAACGGCATTCTTTCTTCAGCAGCCATTATCCTCTCCTCTCCAAATAACTTCTGCTTAGCTTTCCGAGCTTCCCTCGGGTCCTCTTCGAAACGCAGAGAGGTGCGCTCGATTTGCCACACGGAGCAGCTCGAGAGTAAAGCACGAGGGAGGTGCTAATAATCGGCTCAGTCATTTTTAATGATCGTTGAAAGCTCAGATTGTAATCTAGATTAAAATTAGATTAATTGAGCAGCCCTAGCAGGCAGAATTTTCACAGCCGACAGGTGTTTCCAGATGTGATGCTTAAATGTTTCTGCAGAAACATGAAACAGCCCGAGGACTGAAAACTGAGTGAAGCTGGCAAAAGACGCATCAGTCTGACTTTGCTTCAGAATCAAACGATGTTTTGCTGTGCCATCAGCTCCGATCTGGCAAAAAAATAAACCAAAAAAAGCAAACAGCAGGACCCCGGTGCACCATTTCTTATGGAAGACTCGCAGGAACAAACAAATGCTGTGAAAAGCATGGATCTACAGTTTGTCCCCCACATGCTTGACGAAGATGAGTGTCTACAAGAGGGAGTGGAGCACTGTGCAGGTTCCTCACGGGGGCTTTATTTCTGAAAATAGATTTCAGTCAGAATTAGTTATTTTAATGCTGCGAATCAGCATTAAAAGTCAGATTAGTGTTCATTTCCATAATCCTGAACAACTAGGCAACAAGCTAACAGTGTCATAAAAAAGTGCAAAACCTCTGCCGCACTCATTTCAAACTGAACATTGTCTTTAATGCACAACAGTCATTATCTGGGACCATTATTTGATTCAGATTTGTTTTGCTCACAATAAAATTAATGTTCAGATATGTGTAAAAAAACCACTTTTTTCTCACCCATGAGAAAAAAAGATGCAACAGCCTTGAATACATTTTATTGAATCTGAAAAATGATCTGTGATGGGAAATGGAGCTCTACACAGAGGAGAGCCATAAATTCGTTACCTCCTGTTAAATCCTCTTCGCTTCTGCTCTGCAGGATGAAGGGGTCGAATCAGACGACCTGAAGAAAGACCTTCCTCTCATGCCCCCACCGCCTGACTCCAGCAGCATGAAACTGACCATTAGAGAGATCTGGTTCAGTTTTGCTGCTCCCACCAATGTGCGGTCCGCCTCACAGGCCATCTCCAGGTAGGGCTGTGATGACTGTATGACTATACACTGTACAGAAAAGCTGTATTATAATCACACCAACTCTTTTCTTTATGTCAGTCGCTTTTCATCATCGTCTGTCTGAAGCACAATAAGCTGATTAGTCATTCTCTTTTAGTTTTAAGTTGAGTTGTGAATTTCCTCATTATTCAGCCTACTGTGGCTGGCATCTGCACTAGAAAATAAAGAAACAAAGCAATTCTTAACCACTTGCAGTTGCAGGCATATTAATTTAAATGCAGCGCCTTTTAACCTATAAACTTTGCAGAGGTCTTATTATATTGTTGGTTGTAATGACCAGTAGTTATTAGGTGAGTAATAATCGTCTGACTGTTGTGTATGTGTGTGTTTATAGGCAGTTGAATCTTCTCAGCACAGCCACACCTGCCATTGGAGCCTGGTTGGTTCCCATTGACCAGCTCAAATCGTCACTTCGGAAACTGGACATGGAGGGCACGCTGCGCGTTTGTGCAGTCATGGGCTGCATCATGACCGAGGCTCTGGAGGTTAGGAGCATATATGTGTCTGCATGAGGAGTGTATGGGTCTCCTGGTTGAATTATTATTTCAAAACATTTTCTTAAATGAGCTTAATATAATGGAAAAACCATTTAAAACTGTTAAAATTGCCAGCAACAGATGGCTTTATGTTTTTTATTTATTTATTTATTTATTTCTCAATCCCCAACAGAAAAAGAGCATCCACATCCCGATCAGGAGCAAGTACAACCGCGTGACCAAACGAGCCCGCTACCTCCACGAGAACCCCTCCTGCATGCTTTGTAACATCCTGCACCGCTACCTGCAACAAGCTGACTACTCTGTCATAGAGGAGGCTACTATGGTTAGTGCGAGCCCTTTGACTCTCTTCACTGCTGCAGGATCATAACATGATCATGTGTAGTTTTATGACTAATAAAATTAAAAGAGATTCAAACGTCTCTTTTCTCTTGTCTTCTCTGCATTATTTAAATTAATCTGTTATCAGTGTGAAACGGTGGCGCTAATCCGGTTCTCTCCTCTCCTTTTACCCCAGAATGATGGGGTTCCAGCCCTGGTCACTCTAAAGAAAGGTTTGGTAGCATTGGCCAGGCAGTGGATGAAATTCATTGTGGTAACTCAGGGTTTCAAGGCTATTGGCCTGATGAGGCCCAACCAGCTTACCAAACCCAAGGAGCCTCAGCAGAACCAGGGTGACACAATTTTGGGACTGGACAATGGAGCTGCTCTGCAGAGTGACACCAGCGCGGATGGGGCTGAATTTGAATTCGATGCAGGTGGGAAACTACAGCTTTCACAGTGCTAATAATATTGTGAGGCACCCATCTGTTGCCACAGATGGGCTGTGAAACTCTTGACCTTTACTTTGTCAGTGTTTGCAAAGATCTGTTACAGACTGATACCACTAGTTTGCTGAAAGGAGCTCTGGGGTTGAGTGACAGACTGTTCAACCTCTTTTAAGTATTTTTTTTCAGAGTTTTATTTTGTGTTGTTATTTTTAAGCCACAGTGAGTGAACACACGATGTTGCTGGAGGTAGCATGCAGCCGCCCCCCACCGAAAGAAGCCAACTCTGGTCCTGTGAGCGGAGTGGAGATCATGAGGAAACTTTCCAAGTCACACACACACAACGAGTCTGTGCTCAGAATAAAGGTAAGAGTTTTGGTTTTATGTCATGCATTCATATGCAAACTAGGCTGTAAAGATGGCACAACAGATGGACGTACTTTCTTGTAATGAAAAAAATCTTCAGAGATTGTGGATTTCATACATTTGGATTGTTGGTTGGATGAAATGAGGAATTTTAGGTTGTCGTGAGAGATAGTCATTGTTTTTTTTTTTTTTGGTTTTATTTTTTCTGGCATTTCAAAACCCAAGGTTGCATAATGATAGTCTGGTTTACATAAACACTTTTCAAAGGTAGGCGCTCTCCACTGCAGACTGATTGTGCTGTCTTGGCTGTGGTATGAAGGTGATCCTGCTTTTGGAAAGCCAGGAGGGATTAGAGCTTTACACTGAGTGACGAGATGACATTTTCCTCTCTCCGAAATTAAAGTGTGATGTGTTTATACAATATTTTTTTTTAGACAACTCGGCTCTTTTGTCTAAAAAAGTATTACCTCAGCTTTAGGTTCAGCCGTGTTCATAATGTTGCCAGACAAAATTTATCCCACCTGTCGCTGAACTAGAACAGGCTCTGGCAGCTTGAGAAAAAAATTATATAGTGTGAACACAAACTCCTCTCAGCAATCTGTACATTTGTCATACCCAGGGCTCGCATCCCTACCAGTCGCTGAGCTACACCAGCGGTGACACAGCAGCTGACTCACCCGCCCATGTGAGCCGCGCAGGCCTGCCAGCCAAGGACAGCCCCAGGAAGGAGAGCCTTCTGAGCAACCTGACGGGCAGCTTTCGGAGTCTGCACAATCTGCTGGAGGGCACGCCCCAGAGGAACGAGCCGTCTGCCGCCACCGCAACCAAGAGCAGCTCGCTCACTCGCACAGGTGCTCACACTCGACCGCTGTTTTGTTGCACTGCTGCTAACTGCAGTATGGGGAAGGTTCTGGTAAAAGTCAATCATGAGTTTGAACTTGATTTTCATCACAGCTTCAAACAATCTAGTTGCATTTCTGTTCCAACACTGACCTCTGCTGTTCAGCAATGTCAGTAATGAATAGGGATGGGTATCGTTTAGGTTTTATCCGATACCAGTACCAAACTGGTACTTTTGAAATGGTGCCGGTGCTTAAACGGTGCTCGAACCGGTGCTTAAAGAATGGAGAACACAAACTTTGTCCAAAAACCTCTCATGTTTAGCTGTTTTCCACTTTTTCTTTGGTCATTTTAGCCTTTTTGGCCAGGGTGAAGGGAGTATCTGCCATCAAACAAGAAGACAGCCGCATGTAACTACGACGGTGTTTGCTAGTTCACCTTACATGCATTAATTTAATAATGTGGTTAGCATACTCAACGTTAATTACACACAAACAACATGAAGCTACTCACGCAGAGAAGAACGGCTGCTGCTGCCATCATCATCCGTCATCATTCTGCTACACTGGCAGGGCTAGGGGCCAGGACTCTACTCTTCGGGTTGTTGGGGGATGTTGCTAACTCCGGGTCTGATAACAGGCACCACACCCGCAGTAGATGTGCACGCTGTGAGGTCTCGCAGCAAGCTATCAAACACGGTGCATTTCTCCGCTTTTAAAAAAACGCTATGCGTCGCCAGGTGTTTCATCAGGTTCGAGGTGTTACCTCCTTTGCACAGTATCAGCTTAAAGCACTTGTTGCAGGCTGCTGAGTTTGCATCTTTTGCTGTGAAGTACAGCCAGACTTTTGACCGTTTCGCCTTGGGCATTTTTAATCTGTAGCTCTGCTCTAAAAGAATGTACGTACCTGGGTCCGCCTACTATCCTCGGAAACGTAAAATGATTGGCTAGAATCTAAAGTGTATCACATCTCAGGGAAAAAAAGAAAGCACTGAAATAAAGCACCGAAATGTGCGCTGCTTTTCGGTCTGGTTACTACCGTTTATGTCAGAAGCGGTGCCATCATGGCACCGGATACCGGTACCCATCCCTAGCAATGAATAAACTGCAGCGTGCTCTTAAATCAGCCACCAGCTCACTGTGAACAAATATGTAGACAGAGAGAATTGCACTCAGATCCAAGAAGGACAAAGATGAGAAATAAAAGCTGTAAAAAAAAAAATAGAGTAGAATATGTTTTTAAGGTGTGAAAGTGGGAACATTGTGGAAACATCTCCTTATACGCATTATCCACGTGCTGACTGTAAAAGATGAATTATGCATGAACAGCAGTCAATCCAAGTGTGATATCGAGGTTTTTGTAGTCTGTTCCATGATGCAATATACACTCAATCTCTCCTTGTTTAGGGACAGACATGCTGACTGAGCACCCGCTGCTGTCGGAGCCCTCCTCTGTCAGCTTTTACAATTGGATGTCCAACGCTGTGAGCAACAGGACAGGGGCTGGAGTCCAGGAGTCTCCGGTCAACCGCTCCCAGCACAACAGTCTACAGACAGGTGAGACACCATGAGCTTAATAGAGCTATATAATGCTCTATTTTATGCATTTTTGTTTTAAGCATTCCAGCTGTTTTGTTATGATAATGATGGAATAGATAAAAAATTATTAACATATTCACTCTTTCGGTAACAGTTCAAAGTTTTCTGTAATGTTGTTTCAGTAGCCTCACTGGGTTCTTCTGTCAACCCCTGCTACCAGTACCAACCACTGCCAGATAACAGTCCAGAAGGAGGTCAGGCCTAAATAGTCACTGAGTGCTGTGCTGATGGTGTTGTTGAACTAATTAGCTGACTAGCAGCTAGTTTGTGATTTCCCCCATTAGTTTGTTAGCCATCCAGAACACCTTCATATATACTAGAGAGATATTTTTGATTTATTGCAATGGAAGAAATTAGAAATTGGATAACAAGCCTTTTTGTTTTGCATGTTTTGCAAAATTAGCACAAAACTCTTTAAAATTGTAAAAGAAGACAGAAACCAATTTGTTTTAGAAAAATATTGCAAGCTATTCCAGACTAAAATGAAATGAGAAAAGGCTCTACACAGTATCTGAAGCCTCAGCTTTGAATTTCTGGCTGGTTGTTTTTTTGTTTGTTTTGTTTTGTTTTGTTTTGCTTTTTAGTTTTTTTTAAACCAGATATGGCCTATATTTGGATGAGAGAGTGGAAGACATGGCATCCATGATCTTATATGAACGAGTCATTGTTCTCTTAAAGGCTCCATCAGGCTTTACTGTCTTCTTGCCTCTCCAAAGTTGTGAATTCCCACCAATTGGAATGATTAACTTAAAAAAATTTTGCTACAGAGCTTCACAGCCTTGCAAAGCTGGTACCATGATCGCTAACTCTTAAGCTTCACTTTCATATAAAGCAAGTCACTCATCACCTTTCTCTCTGCAGCTGACAGTTGATCACTAGTGGACATTTCAGGCTCTGGTATATTTCCCACCGCCACAGATGTCAGTCCTCATTAGGCCTTTTCATTTGTAGCCACTTAAATGAGTTTTCCTCAACACTGGGACTAGTAAAGCTCTGCATCATCAACTTAACGCTACCAGCAGTTACTTCACTGATCTATTTGTCAAACTCCCATTGTGGTGCTAGTCTCTTCTTGTGTTTAGTCTTGTTCTTATAAGCCTCTCAAACTGTTCTCACACGTGAATTCTGGATCTTATTAGAAAAACAAGTCGGGGCCCCTGTTGCCTTTTCTTACATGTAGCACACAACAGATGGTCCAAGTCAGTTGTGTTGTCACTACTGGAAATGCTCTGTGTGGTTTCGATTAAAATGCTGCCTGGGCACGCAACATCCACTTGGTCAGTGTGAATTCATGGTTGTCTAAAAGTGCAGAACACATGTAGGACTGAAATGTCAGTGATGCGACTAAGAAAGCGTCCTTGGATGGGCTTAAAAGCATTTAGAATTACATTTACAACGTAGTAGGAGCCGGCGTAAAGATTCTGACTGAGGAAGGATGTAACGATGCCTCTGTTCAGGTAGATACGGAGCTGTAATCCAGGTGTGCCAAGATGAACCCGTATAACAGTTATATATAAGATACAGACAGACGCTTTGCCTCCAGTGTGTCTTCTCTTTTTAGCTGTAGCACTGGTGCCATTTCAGGTATTTTCAAAACCTTCACATTGCAAAGATCAAATTTTATGTGGTACTAGGACTCCTTTTTGTTTTGTGAGTCTTGAAATCTATACACCTCAAGTCATGTGGTAGCCTGTTAGCCTCTCTCAGCTTGAAGCTGTGTAAGAAAAGCTCACGTTGTTTCCTCACTGGTGCTTTCCTGCTCAACACACTCTCAGTTTAGTGACCTGAAATTTCTCTTATTCCTCACAACACCGCTCTATCCCTCGCTCTGTTAGCCTGTACTCCCACTCATCTTCTAAGCTACAAACTGCGGCACCCTGCATTTTGTTTCATTCTCTCTTAACACCAGTTTATTACTTGGAATCAGCCATGCAAATGACTGAAAAACATTTGTTACCTTCGCAATTGTGGATACATTTGTAAGTGTGTAATGATCGGATTTGTGCCAAAGATGATTAAGTTCGTCGTTATGTAGTCACCCGAGTGTGAGCCAATGACAGCACAGCAAATTAGCTGCAGCAGTTTCTCACAAACAAATTAAGTAAGTGTGATGTGGCTGTTTACAGTTGCAAATTGTGCATTAAATGGCTGTAAAGTTCCCCTTAACGTTCTCTCTTGCTGTCTGTGTAATTCATTCCAACATGTTTTTTATGAGGAGCTGGAGTGGTAAAGTGCTCTGCTCTCTCACTGCTGCTTGTACGTGTGCCGCCTTTTCTTACACCACGTGGATCCTAAACCTGTGTTAAACACCCTCAGGTGGGACGTGTAACCTGCCCACCATCCCTTCGGCCTCAGACTTCAACACAGTGCTGTCCAGTGACCAGAACACCCTCGACGGGACCCACTCACAGCATTCCCAGCACAGCACGAGCCAGGACGACATGGCCGACATTGAAGAGGGGAACCAGTGTCCAGCTGCTGTTCAGCTGGCTGATGCTCAGGTTTGTCTCTAAATCTGTTTTTACACTTTATAATTAGACATTAATTAGTCAGGTAGTTTGTGTGATATCTGCTGCTCACTGATAAGTTTTAGAACTGGTTCAGAAATTGGTTTTTAAATTAGGCTTTTTTATGTTGATGCCATTGAAGCAGATAAAAGCTAATGCAGGCTTAATTCACACTGATTTGCAATTAGTCCGATTTGTTTATTGAGTTAGAAAAAGCTGAATATCCAGCAGGTCTGTTGATAAGGAATCATTCTGTGTTAATATAAATGTCACCTGTCTCATACCGTTCGGCATTCATTGGGCTTTCCATTTCCTTATTTCACCGTTTTATTTTAATTTCATACGCAGATGTCAGACGGATAGAAAGCTTTTAGTTAAGCCTCTACAAAAATATCTTCTTTTCTGTGCCTTGATCGTCTGTTTTCATCCCCTCAGGTTGTTTTCAAGCCTTTACTGAGCTACACAGGCATCCAGGCCCAAGATACCACTCCGCTTAGCTATAAGATGTATTTTGGAGAGCACCTGTCTTTTTCCGGCAACCTCGAGTGCCTCAGAGCAGACATTGCCGACTCTGATACCACCAAGGAGCGCAAAAACAAGCGATCCAGGAGGTAAAACTGTCCTAAAACACGGCAGGCACGTGTTGCATTACCCATCCCTGCTTTTTGGCTTTTTAAGCCTTTTCCTTGGTTTCTTCTCTTAATGAAATCATCTGCTAACACTTTTTGCTCCTTCTATATTAAGGCAAGGCATGGTGAACCTGCCTCCCCTTGAGTTCAAGCCAGCGTTGCTGATTGAGACTTTCAGTGTGAATGCCGTGGTGATGGAGAAGTCAACCAGCGCTCCTCTGGGCCCCACCGCAGCCCCGCTCTCCTTCCACGACCTCAACCGCCGCCACTACAATACATTCCACTGTGACTTCACTACAGCCTGCCAGGCCATCAGCCAGCGCGTCGACATGGCCCTGGTGCGCCTCATCCATCAGTTCAGCACCATGATCGATGATATCAAGGCCACGCAGACTGACATCAAGCTGAGCCGCTACACCGCCGGCTCGGCCTCCCCGACACCCACCTTCAAGGCCCGGCCGTATCGCTACTTCAGGTCATCGGACTTCAGCCGCAGCTCCCGTGGAAGCCTGAATGGGGCGGGCCGCAGTGGAACCCAAACTCTAAAGAGCAAGAGAGGAGTGGGTGGAGGGGGAGGATCCGGAGGCGGAGGTGCAAATGCTGGTGGTTTACCTCCAAACGGACCTCCATCAGGCATGGACACGCTGGGAAGAAGGGAGCCGAGAGGACGCAGCTCCCTCGGACGCTCGGAAAGACGCACCTCCAAGGTAACGATGATAATGACAGAACAAGATGGGAAAATAGCACCATGGATAGAAAGTAATGTGTATTTTGAGGAGCCAAACGTAATAAAGACTTAACTGTAAATGGCTCTGATCAGATTTGATAGGAGTATGAGCTCAAACGGAAACTTCCAAAGTCTCGTAGTTCCTTTGTGCCTGTTCAACGGTTTTGTGAGGCACACCTGTCCAGACCTTTTAGTAGAATCACTAAATTCATTCAGCAGCTGACATTTCCTCCACACAAACCCTAGAGGGAGCCAGTAGATTATAAGAATTTCTCAGAACAGACAGTGGTATCTTAAACACATCTGTGATGTTTCAGTAAGAAATATTTTGTTGCTCGGCTCTGCGTTTTCAACTTTAGAAATCTTCTCGCAAACATGTTTGACTTGGTGAAAGTTCTGTTGTTTCAGAAGTTCGAATATGAGCTTTGAAGTTTGAGGCGCTAAGCACTTTCTAAATGAGATTTTTATTAAAGTAAATGATGTATGAGAGAGGCCCATGATACATTTGAAGTATTTTCCACTCTTAGGAAACTCTCCTGAAATAACTGAGTCACCTCCCTGTATACCAAAGTTCATTTCACAAGTGTCTGTTTTTAGCTTCCATTAAGTGGCTCTGTCGTGACAGCTTACTGCATCATAACTATACTGTCAGAGTAAACAACGGGGTAATAAAATAAGGAATGAGTCAGCAGGCCTGTTTATTTACCCTTCAGCCCCATGATGCATATTGTGGCACGTCTATTTTCTGTTTCATAATGTGGAATATTGCGTAATGCCCTCAGGTGTCACGGAAAGGGTCTCGTGACGTGGCCGACCACATGGCGATCCAGATGGATGACTCGGACTCCATCACGGTGTCAGAGCAGAGCGAGCCATCAGCAGAATGTTGGCAGAACATGTACAAGCTGCTCAACTTCTACTCCCTCATCTCCGATCCCACTGGCATCCTGGAGAAAAGCTCCCCCGAGAACTGCCTTTCAGGTGGAGAAAAGCTTCCAGCACGCATCCAATTCCACATTTCAGTTGTTTAGCTTAACTGTGCCTTTTTCATTCCGCTTTACTCTTCACTCGTACCTTTTCGTACATTTGTTGCAGACTTTATTTTTAGAAGTTGTTACTGTCTTATAATCTGCACACTATGCTCTGCAAATCTGACTTCCTTCATGATCACTGTTTTATAAACACCTTTTCATTAATTTCTCCTGTTTGTGACACACCTATTTCAGTTCATGCTACTAGAATATTTTGCTGCTGTAACAGAGGAGGCTATGACGTAGTGACCATTCCTCAGGAGTGGGAGGATAAACTTTGCCATTTAAAAAAAAAAAAAAAAAAAAAAAAAAAGTGGTGCATCTGTCATCACCGTTTTTATAAATGAAAGTACAGAAACAGTTTTTAATGTAACGTGTAAATCTAAATCCCCTCCAATCATTCATATCCACAGAGACAGGACGTCACACCTCGGAGCCGTTCTGTAAAGTGATATTTGAGAATGAGCAGCAGGATCCCAACACGCCCAGCAAGCCTCCCGGTGCAGGTGGAAGGCGACGCAGCCTTGTGAGCTCCGAGCCTCAGCACGTCACGCTCATCGTGTTCGGCATTGGCATGGTGAACCGCACACACCTGGAGGCAGACATCGGCGGGCTGACCATGGAAGCAGAACTGAAGAAGATACATGGAAGTTTCACCCTGAAGGAGAAGATGAAAGGTTAGGCAGGGATATTGACAGAGATAATGATTTTTCCATCTTTTTTTATGGTAGGAAAGATCCGATATGAAACTTTGGAAAGTCCCAAAGTAGATCGATGCAGGTGTGCAAAAAAAGGGAAGTTCCTGGTCAGTAGAAGTTTGTTTTGTTTGATCTGATCTCTTTTTTGGTGTTGTTGTGCCTGCAGATATTCTGCACCAGAAAATGACAGAGACGTGCGCATCGGCTCACATAGGAGGGGTAAACATCGTTCTGCTGGAGGGGATAACTCCTGACATTCAGTACGTGCAAACTCTCCTTCTGTTCAGCCTGTCGATTAAATATTTTAGCAGCTATTTAAAAAGAAACAAAGCATTTTAATCGAAGCGCTTTGTTCCCGTCTAATCTTAACTGTATTGATCCTCCCTCTCTCTCATTGTAATGTTTTTCTTTCTTTTTTAATAATTCAGCAGGTGGTAGTGTTTTTCTTTTCTATTAGTTTGAATGTTTCTTTAAAAATGTGTCTTTTTTTATTTCTTAATCACAATTTTGTAAAGTAAACAACTTTTGCAAAATGTAGTTTACTCTTATCAAAAAAAGTTGATTGAGTGTTTAAGCATAAACTCCATAAACACCTTTAAAAGCCCACTAAAACATGGTTGTGTTAGTGCTCAGTGAGAACTATTTACAGGCTCCTATCCAGCCAGGTAATTTTATTATGTTTTCTTTTTACTGCAAGCAATTTCCTCAAAAGGTAGCCAACCTAATCAGGTTGCAAGCCTTGTATTTATGCTTTTAGACAGGCCAGTGTGTCTCCACAGTTTTGATTCAGTTTATTACATAAATACATGGCTTACTTAAGAAATCCTCCCACTGTGAAAAGAAAACTGAGCCCTAATACTGTTTCCATAATGTACCTGCACACTCTGCCTGTTTTTAGATTTATGTGGCCAAGACAGTAGCATTCTCGAGTTGTTACTGTGATTGCTTATTTTGGCTCTTGTCCTTTTGACTCAAGTAATAACAGTGTGCAAAGACAGCAGGTCCCAGTGCAGAAGTAAAACAAAACGATGGTGTCTGACATACCAGTGGGTTGTCAGAAGTTGTTTTAGTGTTGCCTTCTAGATGCAGATTAATTAAGAATATGTTCAACTGTGGTTCTCTGAGCTGCCTGAGCTCATCTTTGTGTTTTAACTGCTTTGTTAATCCAGAGCCTTATCATAAATAAAGCCTGAACTTCTAAAACATTTTAACAGTACATTTAATGTGAAAAATTGCTCTGACCTTCAAGTTTCTCAAAGTATTTTACACTTTCTTCTTCTTCTTCTTCTTCTTCTTTTTTTTTTTTTATTTTTTTATTTGCTTTCTCTTCCAACTACTTGCCTAGACTGGAGGATTTCCCAACATCTCCCACCAGCACTGCTAAACAAGAGTTTCTGTATGTTTATGCTGCCTTTTAGGGGACTCATTAAACCAAAAGCATTACTTCCTTAAATGTACATCCATCATTTGTTTCAGTCACCTGTTTACCACATCTGTTTTCAGTGAGCATTTACACAGCTCTGTCCCCATGAAGTTTGTGTAAATGGAGCAACTGCCACTGGCTAAAGACCTGTGGATTGTTGTTGCTGACTTTTTTTTCTTCCCCAAAACATAAAATCATCCGATTTCTTTCTCATCTCACTTTTTTCTATAAGATGTCAGAAAAATAAAAGTGAGTCAGTGCAGTATCTCGTTGTGCCAGTGAGAAGCAGAAAACCTGGAGGCACTGAAGCCAAAAAATGGTGTCTCATTATCTATTCAGCTTTCTTGTATTTGTTTACAGCATTCATGTTCTCTTCTAATGTCATCAGTCTGATAAAACACTTGCAGTGTATTCATATTTAGTCCACGCGATATCATTTTCCGTTAGCTGAGCCAGCCAGGCTTGCAGACCATGCATTCTTTGTTATTCATTCATAGCGTCACTACCATTACGCTCATTACGTCCCTAAAAAAACAAAAAACAAAGACGCACACACAAATAATTGCAGTCCTGAATCTGCATGGTGTTTCACTGTTTGGTGTCTAACCCCACCTTCATTCATGCGTCCACGTCTTCTCTATGATTGCATCTTTTTTTGTCCCGCTGCTTATTCCGGTTTCCTCTGTGTTTACAGAACGGTGGTCAAATGCAACATCGCCAAGTCTCAGGCCTTGTACAGCGCCCAGCGGGGCCTGAAGACCAACAACGCTGCTGTCTTCAAAGTGGGGGCCATCCTGATCAACATTCCCCAACACCCGGCTACGCTGCACAGCATGATGGTCCGCAGCTCCCATCAGCTCTCCAAGCAGATCTCCGACCTCATCCGCCAGCCTTCTAATGCGTACGTCTGCTTCACCTATTCAGCCTTTCTCACAGCTTTTTTCCCCCACTTCAAAGTAATCAGTTTCAAAATGTGCTCAACTTGAAACCATAAATGAATCCACCATCCAACACGTGCTGTCTCTGAATTGTAATGTTTACTCATTCAGTTCTTAATGTCTACTAAACTGACACGTTACTACAGCAGGTCCACACTGTCGCCTGCCTTTAAAACCTGCGTGTGGTCAGTTTCCATGGTAATATGCTGAATTATGTTAATATATTTATAGAGTTGTAGGTGTGCTTTGGGTATTAAAGAACTTGTCTATAATTTGATTTTCGCTGGAATGGAAGTCAGTATCTGCAGAGTTCTGAATAATAACACACACATAACTGAGCAGCGACTTTTCCGAGTGTAGCTTCCTTCAACGCAGTTTACCTCATAACGCTGGGTTGGAAAAATCGGAGGCACTGCTTCCCAAATCCCGTCCAGACATTAACATATTACATCATCACTTGAACATGTAACTATGTAGCACTTTTCTACTCTCACTGACCAATCAGAGTGATTTCCACACACATTTATAAAACACTTTACTTTCTACTTAAGCACTTTATCTACCCACACACTGGCAGCCAATTTAGTATCATCAGTTTAAATTAACATGGACGTTTCTGACTGTGGGAGGAAACCCACGCAGCCAGCCACCCTCCTGACGATACAACACACATAGTAATAAACATAAACTTTATCAATATAGCACTTTAGAACAAAGTCTCATCCTATGGAAGTAATTAAATCATCTGAAAGAAACACAGAAATATTAACAAGAGGAGATTATAAAAAAGAATCAAACACGCCATTGGGGAACAAGGCGGCATTTATAAACACATATCAAACATTCATTAACGCCTCGGAGTAAAAGAATGGATTTAAAAGGCGGTAAAGAAGTTGATGGATTTAAGTGGGATTAAGGCTATGTAATACTTTAAAAGCCAAAGTTGTGGCTAAAGTAGAAAGTCATGCAATCCTGACCTCATGAGTAATTGTTTTTATGTTTTTTAACAGCCAACCTCCTAATAGGGAGGACACCCCCACCCCACAACCCTCTGACAAAGCATCCAGCATCAACCAGACCCCCGTCGAGGCCAACGAGTTCCCTCAGCTTCCCGAAGGCCTGGAGAAGAAGCCCATTGTCCTCAAGTTCAGCGCCATGATGGATGGCATCACCATTGGCGCAGCCCTGCTCCCATCACTGAAAGCAGAGTACAAGATGGGCCGCATGAAGAGCCACGGCATGACGGGTGTGTGAAAATATATCTGATACTACCTTCTGCAATGATATTTATTTAAAATAATTGTTTTCCTCCCAGCCTTTTGTACCAATTTGCTGAGGTTAATGAGTCATGATATTCCTTCTCTCACCATCTTGTCTTTAGGAGCACAAACCAGTTTCACGTTTGAGTTGCCGAACCACAAACTTTGCTTTCAGTCAAAAGTGTCCCCGGTGGACATGTCCCAGCACACTATGTCGCCATCAGCCAGCCTCACGCTGCCGCCGGTTACAATGTCGGGAGAGTACATCATGGAGGATCACGATAGTCACTCAGACCAGGGCTGGGTGCAAGACGACTTCCCAGCAAAACAAGGAAACTACCTGCAGGGCAACTACCTGCGATGTGTAGCTGAGGTAAAAAGCTATAGCAGCAGGTGCTTCACCTAAAGGCCTGTTGATTCACAATCTGCGTTTTAAATCTTTAAAGTTTTGTTATTTTTAATAACTAACTGATCTTTGTGTTCGCTGTCCTCTCTCATGCACAGATTGGCTCTTTTGAGCACAACCTGACCACAGACCTGCTCAACCACCTGGTCTTTCTGCAAAAGGTTTTCATGAAGGAAGTGAACGAGGTCATTCAGAAAGTGTCAGGTACTGTAACCTAAACCTTCTGTTTTTTAAAATTCTTATTCTAATTATTATTTTTTAACATTTTTACAGACTTAACAGAATCACGTTCCAGTACTGTATCCTTTATGTGCTGCTGCAGCAGCCGAGCTTTCCTCTTGGATCAATAAAGTTAATCTAATCTCAGACATCTGGCTTTTCCCCACAGCATTCTGTATCCTGCAGCTGCTGCTTCAGTTGCTAAAAAAATCGTTTTCCCTCAAATATCAATGCCCGATGCACTGCTACAAATCCACCCTTGTTTATTTCCACAACATTATTGATAGTAATTTGTTAAGCTCACCAGGCTTGATTGATATAATTGCCCAACAGAGAGAGTAGTGGTAGTTTTTTGCCATTTTAGAGAAAAGAATAACGATGGAGGCACATTAAGGAGGAAAAGCTGCAATTGAACACTACAGCAGATTAATACTTGGACATCTGCCCACCGTCCACATTGCCACACTGTAGCTATGTTTTATCCAGCTTGTGTGTGACCTGAAGTGACCTGTAAGGTGTGTTTGTTCTGTTCTGACAGGAGGAGAACAACCCATCCCACTCTGGAATGAGCATGACACCTCAACAGATGCAGACAAGCCCAAAATCCTGCTTTATTCTCTCAGCCTCAGGTTCAAGGTATGTGATGTTCGGTTGGTTTCAGAAATGCAAAATTATTCTCTTTGGGAGAAGCTTTGTGTTGTTTTGAAGGGATGAAACCAGTTAAAGGTTTCTCTGTGGAGATTTTATTGTTGTCTTCGTGTTCACAGGGAATCCAGATGACAGCAACCACTCCCTCCATGCGAGCCGTGCGCTTTGAGACGGGCCTGATTGAGCTCGAGCTGTCCAACAGAATCCAGTGCAAGGCTCACTCGGGAGGCAGCAGCAGTTACCTGAAACTCTTTGGAAAATGTCAAGTTGACCTCAACCTAGCCCTTGGACAGATTGTCAAGCACCAGGTATAAATGAAATCCTGCACTTTCTTGAGCAGTGTGTCTTACTCAACATACAGACAGAAACCTCACTTCTTAACAGGTCCCGTTCGTCCCGTGCTTTATCGTATCAGATGACTATTGGATTCCTTTTCTCACTTTCACTTTAAAGGTGTATGAAGAAGCTGGCTCAGATTTCCACCAGGTGGCATACTTCCAAACTCGGATTGGTCTGCGGAACGCTCTGCAGGAGGAAATCAGTGGATCCACTGACAAAGAGGCCGTTCTCATCACACTCAACAGGCCAGTTGTTTTCGCTCAGCCCGTGGCATTTGACAGAGGTTAGGTTTGCTTTTTTTCTGTCTTTGGTGTATAGGTCTTTTAAAACATGGGCTGCATGATATTTAATCTGTATTTTAAGGTGATGATTTTTCTGACGTTCAAAGTTTCTCACAGCTTTCTTGACTGAACCAGGATCAGAAGCCTCATTATGTATAATGCAGTACAGCAAACATACGTTATCCTTGAAGTCAGACTTTTCTTTACGTGGCAGCTTTATTGTTAAAGTTACTTTGGTAATTAGAGTGGGCATGTCCTTTATGAAATTATGGGGCGGTATATATACACGTGTAATAAAGTGTAGTAAATGGATGTGACAGCTTAAAAGCTGTGACTGTGTGAGGAAAGTACACAGTGTAATTTGTTGTTGGATCCTTATCAAACCTGTCTGGGATAATTTGTTCCAAGCGATTAAGTTTTTGCTTTTTTGCCATGTGTTTAAAAGTCGCTGCTACTAACTGATGTTGCAGTTAATGTAATAAACTGAAAACATCTACAGCTGGAAGCAACTGCCGAACTTCAGCTCCTGTTAACATTTTTTCAAACTCCCATTATACATTATTCATTGTTACTGTGTCTCAATAATCCGACCCATCAAACACTTTGTAGAAATTTTAGAAACATGTCTGTCTGTTAAGATGACTCCATCGGTCTTACTTAGTCTGGTTTAATAAGACTCAGATATGTAGCTGACATATTTAGGTGACATTACTGGAGAAAGACTTTCTGGTTTGCATAAATTAGGATGCTGTTCAAGTATTTTTGTTTGGAGAAAAGTCCTATTAATGTTGTTGGGTAACACTGAAGAATCAACAGTATAAAGTATAGGTTTCATATTTTGATACTGTGTAACATTATTTCACACTTTGATGCCAATTCCAACACTGGTGGATAAAGTGTGTGTGATTTATTCATGCTCTGGGAAAAACTGATTTTCCTTATTTAGATCCGTATTTGGAGTTTTTGGTTCCTTAATGTCTCAAAATTTGATATAAATTACTTAAATGACATTTGAGATCTTATTTAATGTTTATTCATCCCACCACTGTGCTCTCCTGCAGCTGTGCTCTTCTGGCTAAACTACAAAGCAGCATATGACAACTGGAATGAGCAGCGTATGGCCCTCAACAAGGACATCCACGTGGCCACAAAAGAAGTGGTGGATAAGCTGCCAGGCATTCAACAGACCTCTGCCCAGGCATTCAGCACCCTCTTTCTCCAACTGACTGTCAATGACCTGGGTATTTGCCTGCCAATTACCAACACATCTCAGGTAATATGCTATGACTGAGTCTGCCAAGTGTCATTGGTCAGTCCCTTTGAGTGTTAGAATGTTTTCTTATAAATAATCTTATATGTTTTTAAGCAGCAGTACAAAGTTTAAAGTCTGTTCTCTAAGTATCCTTTGAAAGCAGGTTTAGGATATAAAGTGCATCACTTATTTTGTTTTGTAAATAGTTTTAATATATGCTGACTTGAAATACACACTTTCAAAAGTTATAAAAAACAAAAATCACCAACAAGGTGTTCTGCTTGTGGCTCTATGGCTTGCTTCCATCACTGCTGCTTTTTTCAGATCAGCCAAATTTGAATGTGCTGATGAATCTACACTGATCACGAGTAGATGCCACAATCTGCAGTAGTTTTCATGGAAGACATTGATTTCCTATGTCTGCAAATGCTCACCTAGTGTAGCAGTAGGTAAACTGGAAATGCAGACTGCTTGCCTTCAAAGTAAAAGTAGTTTATGCTGAAACATGTTGGTTACAGTCATAAGACACTATCTTTACTTAGAAGGCAATTTCCAGTTTGTATCACAATTTACAATATTTAACTGCTGCTTGCCTAGTAGTTGGTCGCAGTCTGCTGTACTTGCAGCTCATTCCACCGAGCAGCAGCCAGCAACTTGCAGCAAAAAGTTGAGAAGTTAGAGAATCCACATTTTTCCCTGGCTTCTGGAAATTTCCAGCTCATCACCAACCAGTCTGCAGACATGTTAGACTGATACCAAGAACCATTCAGTAATGTTGAGCTACTCCTATCATATCTGATGTCAGTGCTTCCTCAATAATCGCTGTAAATCTGTATACAGTCCCAACAGACAGGCTTCCTCACAGTTATTTTAAGTCAGCATGTGCATATTGGGTGTCCTATATTTTACTGTACTCATTCATTATAGTTTGAATTATGCTTATTCTACTTTGCATGCTAGGATTGGAAAGATTTGAGACACAGACAGTTATGTTACACTTATTTCCATAGAGAGGACAAGAACCAGTTACGGAGGGCACAAACTCTGAAGCTGGGGCCAGCTCATCAGCAGGCCAGCAAAGAAATGCACGAAAAGTAACCAAAAGTTTATTACATCTCTTGGGATGGCTTGGTGTGAGGTGTTGACTGATACTGAGTGACGCTCTTCTATAAAACCTGTCACACTGCAGTATACTGCATCATAGGTGCTTTGTGGTTTAAAAAAAATGCTTCTCTAACGGCGGCATAACAAGTAGTGAAGCTCGGGCTGGTGTTTGAGGTGTGTTTTCATCATAAAAGTTATGCCTGTTGGTATTGAGTATTGATTATGTGAGTGCCTTTAAGTTACGTACATTTCTATATACGAGACTAATCAAGAATATAGTTAGGTGCAGTGTTGCACATGGTGGGCTCTCTCTACGCTTGTATGCATGTGGTATTTTGCATTGGTTTATATCTGGGATCTTGTAATAGCTGCCCCAAAATTGTGGTCTGATTATTTTCATCCAGCTGATTAAAAATGGGTTAGTAAATAGTTCAGATACAGATATATGTATTTTCCTAATGATGATGATCAGACTGCTATTCTGGGACTAATGTCAGGTTAATCAAATTCATGTAATTTGGATGTGTGGGTTTTTGTTTGTTTGTTTTTTCTTCTTTAATCACTGATTTTCTGTGTTTGAACTTGAAATGTACTGAAGAGCTTGGTAACACTTCACTCAGAGATATATTTATGTCAGTAGCACTTAAACTTGTTCCCTTGAAGGTTTTAAAGTGGACCTCTCTTGTTAAGCTTTTGACTTATTTTCAGGTGGACTTTAATATTAAACATGCTAAAATAACAAACAAAAAAGTTTCAGACTTTTTGGATCTTTATGATGCTAATGAGAACTGATATGCTGACCTGGTAAGGTACACAGTTCTGGCTCCACTCTTTCACCTGCCATTCAAAGCTTCTGTTGGTGATTTTTCGGCCATAAGAGTAAAGATGCGTTAAAGAGAGGGTGCAAAGGGTGTTAAACCACCTTGTGTGGAGACAGACTATACAGAGGCCCGAAAGATGTAAAAAGGATTATTTGTTTTGTACTGTGAATCATGTATAATCTAGAGTCCAAGCTAAAATGTATAAAGCTGGAAATAAGCATAGCAAATCCCCTTTAATGTGCAATAATTTGCCATTGTGCTATTGTTCTTAATATTTAGTTAAGTTGATGACGGCTGTACAGAATGAAGTGTTGCCAGCGCTTCCTTTTCCAAACAAATGGAGGTGGTTTGTTTTTCCTTGTACTCTCCCACCTTCTCCTCTCTCCCTTGAGGCCAGAGTAACCTTTCTCCCTGCCATTCCACCAGGCCAATCACAGCATAGATTTTGACACGGGCTCTGCACTGGTCCTGACCATCGAGAGCACACTGATCACCGCCTGCTCCTCCGAGTCCCTGGTGAGTAAAGGACACTTCAAAAATTTCTGCATCCGCTTCGCCGAGGGCTTCGAGACCTCCTGGGACGACTGGAAGCCTGAAGTCCGGGGAGACCTCGTCATGAATGCCTGTGAGTGACACAGTTTATGCAAATGTTTTTATCTAAGTGTTGCAGAAAGCCATTTCAAGTACAAATTGTGTACTGTGTGAGCCCGTTCACATTTGATTTGTGAGCTAGTGGGCAGGAGAAGACTATGTCAGTGTGTCTCTATAGAGATCATAAAAGATATTTGTTTGTATGTACCTGTGTGCAGGTGTAGTCCCTGACGGTACATATGAAGTGTGTTCCAGGACTACAGGGCAGCCCTCTGCAGGCAAGTTCTTTTAACTGTGCTCTGGTCTATTAAATATAGATCACACCCTAGAGCTGCACAATGATATTGAGGCTGTGTGGAAAATTTTATTATTTATTGCATTAATTTTGCCCACATCATCCACTGTTTTCCCTCTCAATCCTGGCTTCCTTTTCACCAAAACAGAAAGCAGCAGCGCTGGTACCTGGACTCTCAATGTGCTTTGGAAGATGTGTGGAATCGACGTTCACATGGACCCCAATATCGGCAAGCGCCTCAACGCTCTGGGTAACACCCTGACGTCCCTGACGGGCGAGGAGGACATAGACGACATCGCTGATCTGAACTCTGTGAACATGGCAGACCTTTCAGATGAGGACGAAACCGACTCCATGTCACCCACCACGCACATGGTCAGATACCCCTCAGTTCGTTTTTATTACAGTTTAGTTTGAATTCGGAAGATTGCTAAAGAGTAATTGTGTATTTCCGCCACAGCTGGATTCAGTCGTTCTTTCACAGCTTGACTTTAACGAGACACAAGCAGCTGTTACATCAGTCAGATCAGATGGTCTCCTTTAAGTTAGAAAGTTCTCAGGAAATAGCTAAAAAAATATATATTTCCAGTGTTGAAAGTTGTGAAAAGAAAAACTCTAAACTGAAGTGGGGATATTCAGCTGTCGAGCTTACTACTAGTCAGTATCACAGGTTGAAGAAGAAGTTCAACATTCAGGGAAATGCATCTATTCTCTTATTTTGCAGCTGGTAATATGAGAAGATAAGTACCACTGTGGTGTATGTAAATGAGATAACAGACTGCAGCAGCAGCTGTTACCTTAGTTTGATGCAAAGACTGGAAACAGGGAATGTGTTGATAACTAAAGCTGCCTCTAAAACAAATTGGTTTGGGTTGTCTGGGGGGCTGTTATGATTTTCTGCTGGTTTCCAGCAGCCTCACAAGATTGAGGCCACAGCTCCCAGCTAGGAAACACTCAGGCACGTAACCCTTCAGTAAAACAGCAAATTGTTGTTTTTTTTCTCTTTGGTTTTTGCACAGATTAAACAAACTGATAAAATGTGTTAGTTTGGGTTCTTTAGGACTGCCTATATTCTCTTTTCACAAAGCTAACCAGCTGCTGTTCATTGTGGTGTCGCAGGTAAGATCTACGATATCTTCTCATCGTGCTGTCGACAGGATAGTGTTTGTGGATTTCTAAAATGTTGAACTATTCCTTTAATAATGCATCAGTCCGTTTGAACAAATCCTACCTGGCTTGCATTTAAAAAAAGCTTCAGAAGGCGAAGTCTGACCCAGGCTGTCCGTTGTTCCACCTTTCCATTCACCTGTCCCTGCTGTTATTTACAGACTCCAGAGTTCAGCCCTCGGCTGACCTTAAGGAAGCGTCTGGTAAACCACATCCTGGGTCTCAGCCCCAGGCCTCAGAGTGTATCTGTCCCCGCCGACTACTTAAACTGCGCATCTCCTTGCCTACCAGGCAGTGGCAGAACCCAAAGACCCCTCTCCTGGGCTTGTGTATGTAGCCGCCCGCAGTGTTAAACTTTTCTCCAGGCTGGTTGAATCACTTACAAGGTCACATTTCAGGCACCTGCACTTAAGAGATGAAGGCTGTGGATTCCAAAATTCTGAGCGGTGTTATTTGCTTCCACTGCCCTCCTCATTAAGCTTCAACGATGGGTGAAAAGAAGTAGATTAGTGGCCCATAATTCCCTTTGGCAATAAAGCTTTGTTTCCTTCTTTCACTAGGAGTTGTGGTGGTGGTGGTGGTGTCTCTTGTTTTGTGACATGGCTCCTGGTGTGTGGATAATTCTACAGATAAACTTCTAATGATTGAATCACAAAAATGCACCTTTTAATCAGACACGGGGACATCGGGACGATGGATTCTTAATTGCACCATCAGTTGATCAGAAAGTTTGTCACAGTTGTCAGTCAGTTTTACCACATCTGTGTGTTTGGTTTCCTGCTTTGGTGCAACAGGAGACGGTTGACCCCAGAAGGCCGATGGTGACGGGAAACCAGATAATTGATGCTCGTGGGAGGAAGTTCACAAAAAGGGTTGTTGACATCCGAGAACTGAATGAGCAAGCCAAAGTCATCGATGACCTCAAGTAAGACTCCAGCTTTTTGTAACTGTTCTGTTTAAAGAGTTGCAACAACTAAGTGACTAGCCACGTCCTCTTCTTACGAACGCAGGAAACTGGGGGCCAGCGAAGGGACTATCAACCAAGAGATCCAGCGCTATCAACAGCTGGAGTCTGTGGCCGTCAAAGACATCAGGAGAGATGTCAGAAAGAAGCTGCGTCGCTCCAGCATGAGGGTGAATCCCCCGTCTCTCTACCTTCCCCGAGTAGAAGTGCATTCGCCACAGCACCTTAACTTAAAATAGCATGAAATAATGCTAGAGTGTTGGTCATATTTATCCTTTTATGGACCCGTTTCTAGCTGTGTTTGTTCTTTCCCAGGCGGCCTCTCTAAAGGATAAGTGGGGTCTTGGCTACAAACCAAGCTACAACCGCTCCAAAAGCATCTCGGCGGCAGCGGGCCGGCCACCTCTAAAAAGGATGGACAGACAAAGGTAACAAAGGAGGGCAGCAGGAGGCACCTTCCCTGGTATCAGATTATCATAGAAATGACACCATTAAGGGAGCTTCACTGTAAACAAACAGGACCGTGTGACCTCTGTCTCACATCGCTGCTGCCGCCGCCGCCATTATGTTTTTCAAACATTTTCCCATTATCTTGCTGACAAAGAGGGACGGAGTGACTCACAAATTAGAATGTAGTGAAGAGGAAGTGCTCATTGCATTTGTTTATAGTAATTATGCAGATTATCTCAGGATTAATGTAGTATTGATATTCAGGCAGTTCACAGACCTTTCACAGGAGAAAAATATTTACTCTGGAGGGGTCAACAAATGCTCAACAATGACTTGAAATGAATCGTACTAATCACAGGCCGGGCTTTGAGAAGTGTTGGCTGCCATATGTTCTGAAACAAAATCAAATAAGAATGAGATTCTCACAATGTTGGCTTCAGTTCCAGAATCGGAGATGTGGATGCAGATTTCCCTGATATCCGTGTGGACGTGTCCTCTCCGGCACCACGGGTCACCTTCAACATCCAGGACACGGTAAGCCTGCCTTCTTCATGTGTCAGATATGCTGTAGCACATTGATAGATTGCATTGTACCTCTTAATTGATTTATTTATTAATTAAAGCAGTTCCAAACAAATCAATATTTTATATAATGTTTTTTTAGTTTTGTGCAATTTTATATGCGATCATCTGCATCTCATCCACCATTTACATGTTTGTTTGTTACCATAACTGATCTCTGTAAAAGCTGATTTGTACAGTATGTTGCAGTAGAAACAGAGCGATGAACTCGTTTTAAAAATAACTCTTCTGTCCAATTAAAGATTAATAATCAGGGTTTGGAGTCTGCACCTGTCAGTCCAGGAGATATATTCAAGGTATATGGTCCAAGAATAAAATTTAAAAAATGAAAATACATAACCAACGCTGATCAAAAACTTCTGTTTCCTCTTCTCCTCTGTGATTACCTTGACAGTGCTGACAGGATTTTGAATATGCAAAATCAAAACAGGATGATAAGATGGGAACTTTCGGCTATATGCAGTAGACCTGCAGCAGCGCGTTCATTTGCATAATAACTTACACTTTTGTGTCCACAGTTAGATTTTGATTTATTACTGGTGCATAAGGATCATCTGGATTTATAATAAAATCTACTATTCCCTTAGCTGCTGAGTGTGAGAGTCAGCAATTTATCCCTGCTTTTATTTAGATGACCTCAACCCAAGAAAGTTCTCAGAAAATCAATTGTTTGCAGAATAAAAACACTTTACAGTTGAATTGCTGCTTAATGAATTATAGTTTCACACCCCACACACACTCATCCTGTCTTGAAGCCGCATAAAATAATCCATCAGCTTTTTTTTTTTAACCTTAGTATATTGAGTGATTTCTAACAACTATGCATGGGTGGCCACTGAGTCACAGTCTGTCGGCTTTTGTTTGTCACTACAGCAGGTCCTTAATCGCCCCCGACAATACCAAAAACTTCACAAGGATAAAATAAATAATACGTTTAATGTAAAGTCACCAGTTTACCTTTTAAAATGCCACAATCACAAATAATAACTCAGCCAATACCCGGGGAAAAGAATCAATTCTCTTTAACCCCACATCCCTGAAGCAGCATTAACTTTGTGGCTCATACTGTGAAGACTGCAGTCATGTGTGTTGAGCAGAATTATAACTATATAAGAAAACTTTCTTATTATTTGCAGTCGTGAAGGCATGACTGCAAACATAAACTGCAAACAACTTTCATAACTGTGGTTCCCAAACCTTTTTCAGACAATCCTCTCTCTTCAGAAGCCACAAGAAGGTTCCCTCCCCCTACCCCACAGTTTTAGTTACTTTAGTGAAATTTTAGAAAAAGGCTGGAATCCGGGTTAAACAGGTGGTCACAGGCATGTGTGAACGTAACATAATCCATCATGAAAGATGATTTTTTTAAAAATCATTTATTTTTGCTTAATTTTAACCAAAGCAAGAGATGGAAGTCTTAAAATGAAGTGGTGACCTTATTATGTAGTTGCCAAGCAACCTGTAGCCACTTAAAATATACGTCAATAGCATAATCAAAATTCCTTTGATGACATGAGTTATTTAATCTCTCAGTTAGTTATTTAAGCTTTTGTTGGGTTTATTTGCTCAGCGCTGTAACTGAATGGTGATGAATCTGTTGTGCAGTTGTTATTTTCTTGGTGAGTGTACATTAAATCTTTTTTTTTTTCAATAAAATAATTAACGATGAAATTGATAACAATAATCCTAATATTAATTTAAAAAAAAAAATCTCTTACTCTTTGATCAAAGAACAAGATTTGCTCAATAAATCAATACCACATTTATATAAAACTCTATATTGTAAATATGTCCTATAAGGAGTATTTGTGTCGCAGACGGATTATTTCTAATTTAACTGATGCTCAGCCTCTGTCACTGTTTGGGTTCTGTCACTATGTTTGTTCCTACACAAATGGGCTTTTTCCCTGGCTGTCATAAGGATACTTCTACACTTTCTTGGGCATTTTTCTGTTGTCACCATCTTGAGACGGGGTGTGTCATCTTCTCATCCTCATCTTCTTCCTTTGTTTCAAGCTGTCATCCCTCCTCACAGAAAGTGCATGACCTCTGAGCTCCTCGGGTGAACAGTTGCAGGTAGTAGTGTTCTGCCTCTGGGCGTGTAGCCATAAAAGATTAAATTTGATTTGAGCAGTAAAGACAAATTTCAGAACTGATCAGTTAAACTAATTAATAAGGTCCAGTCTACAGAACACTGCTTCCTTTTTTGGACGAATTTCTGCTGAAGACGTCAGCTCCAGCTCTCAGATTCCCTGGATCGATGTCTCCACGTAGGAACAAATTTAGACAGACATTAAACCATTTCCTGTGTGAGTCTGACCTTTTGTCCTTTTCTAAAGTTCCCTGAGGAGTCAGAGGGGGACCTGTCGACAATCTCCATTGACGATTCATCCCATCCTCATCACCTCCATCCCCTATCTGTTGTCGACGGTCATCACTCAGTTTTCAGTGCCCCCGCCACCCCTGCTGTCTTCTCACCCACACTTCCCTTCCAGCATGACGACATAAGGCGCGATGACCTGTCCTCTTCCTCCTCGGAAGACTCGGACAAGGAAGACTTCGAGCATGACAGACAGCAGAGCTATCGAAGGCCTGTGTGAGTTGTCTTATTGCGTTTGTCAGTGCAGGCGTACTTGTTATGACAGTTCGGAAAAGAAAGCGCCATTAATTTATTTTTTGTCTAAAAAAGAAAAGCTTTTCAATTTTCAGCATTCACTAAACGGTGCTGTCCTCCTTGATTCTCAGCCAAACGTCTCAGAGAAAGTCCTCGGGCTTTTCTGCTGTGAGTCAGTTGTTCAGTGAGCGCTGGCCAAGCACTCCTGCCAACCGCAGCTTCAGTGGCCCAACGACGGAAAGAAACATCGACTTTGAGCTGGATGTCCGTGTGGAAATCGACAGCGGGAAGTGCGTCCTTCACCCTACTACTCAACAGCCCGAGCACGAGGATGTTTCTTTGAGGAGGTGCAGTAAAAAGTTCATTTTTCAATCTGGGAACTACAAACTCATATTAAAAGTTGGTCTCACATTTCCTCCTAAATGTAGTATTAAGCGTAGATTAAATCAGACTCTATATTAGCAGAAGTACCTGAACAGCTGTGATGGTTTATCCTCACTGGACAGAAGAAATGAGACGTTCTATATTCAGTAAAGTAATTTGGGTTTTATAGGAGTTGTGAGCGCAGCCTCCGAAACCTGGACCAAGAATCTCCTCCCAAGAAGAAGAAGCTCCAGCCCAACTACCCCTCATCCAGCCATCTCCTAGCTGGAAAGAAATGTCCCTCCACTCTGCCGACCAAATCCAATGACATGGAGACTACAGTTTTCTACATTCCAGGAGTGGACGTTAAGGTCAGCTTCTTCTACATCATCCAAACTGCCAAGTTTTTTTTTTTTTTTTTTTTGTGCTTTAAATAATTATTTTTTCCTTTATTTTTCCCTGCAGTTGCACTACAACTCCAAGACCCTGAAGACGGAGTCACCCAACGCCTCGCGTGGATCCTCTCTGCCCCGCACTCTCTCCAAAGAGTCGAAGCTGTATGGTATGAAAGATAGCGGCCCTCCAAATCCTCCCAATGCTGTCCAAAGCAAGACTAACTCGCTCCTACCTCCCCCGCCCCCACCTATTCCATCAGGTACTGAGCATTCCCTCATTTAATTGCATGCCCTTGTACCATCCATAATCACCGACACTAGAGTGCCACGCCTCTTCGATCTGATGATTTAAGTCTACACATGGACCGACCAAATCAAATGCATGCGATTCCATCCCTTTTTTTTTTTTTTTTTTACGGCATGGATCTAGAGGGCACCCTTTGATCAAACGGGTTCATGCATATTGATGCGCCCCACAGAGGGAGAGACTCAAAAAGACAGTTTAAAAGAACCTCTGTTAATATGATTCCAGTTTATTTAAAGTTCAAGAAACAAACTTCTGAAAGTGCTGTCAGTGTATAGTTAGAGTGTGGAGATGACTTTAACTTTCATGTGTTTTTGCAGCTAAAGGTAAGAGCAGTGGAGGGGTAAAGACGGCCAAGCTGTATGCCTGGGTGGCCCTCCAGACCCTGCCAGAGGAGATGGTGATCAGCCCCTGCCTGCTGGACTTTCTGGAAAAAGCACTTGAGACAATTCCTATCACTCCAGTGGACAGGAACTACACAGGTGTGTTTTTAAATCCAGTCCTTTGGGACCGTGTTCTTGGAGGACTCCTTGATATTCATAGTAAACTTCTTCTTCTGATGTCTTTCCATCAGCTGTGGCCTCCCAGGAGGAAGACATGGGTCAGTTTGATACAGTGGAACAGCTCGAGGAATCGACCACCTCCCTGGTTTCCTCTTCAACGTCAGCATACTCCTCCTTCCCCGTGGATGTGGTTGTCTACGTCAGAGTCCAGGTACTGATGAGCTGTAATTCGTGCAATTTCTTCAGAGCTGCTTTGGAATTTAAGTCGACTGTTTACATAAATAATAATTAATGTGTCATATGTAAGAAAAAACTAAAAGCACAAGGAAAGTATTATGACAAATAACAATTACAAGTCATACATTTACACTAAAATAAGAATTTTAGTGTATAAAAACATCTGCTGTCTTCTGTTTCCAGCCCTCTCAGATCCGCTTCAGCTGCCTGCCAATGTCCAGGGTGGAGTGTATGCTCAAACTGCCCTCGTTAGACTTGGTCTTCTCCTCTAACCGTGGAGAACTGGAGACCCCGACAGGAGCCCATGTGACAGACGGGTCACACCAGCCGTCCTCAACTCCACCCGGGCAGCATATCCCCAAACCACCTCCCAGCAAAGGTATCTAGAGCATGACTTCAGTTTATTTTGGCAGAATAATGGCGCTCTAATGTGTGCAGAGATACGTGAACGAAACATTCTTTTAAAGTCTTTCGCACACCGTGAGAATATCTATTAGCTGCCACTCCATGGCATGTCTGGGCCCTGTGTGAGTTAATGTTGCTCGCAGCATGTTCTCCTGCATTCATTACTCTTCTCTCCAGTCTGTCTTTATGCCAGATGATGCATGTTAAGATGCATCTCAGGTCTTGGAAATCCGCGAGTCACTAAATGCACAGTTTGGATATCTGGTAGCTCACTCCTTTCCATCCAGAAATTGTGTTATTGCTAATGCATTCTAAGAATTAGACTTAAATATATCACAAGTGTTTAGTGCTGTTAATGAGTGTGTGACTGGATGTTTTTCTGTCTCTCCTGCCCCCTTCCAGCATCTCCGTTGCTGGGGAGCCCTCTGGGCAGAAGCCGTCACAGCAGCAGCCAGTCCGACCTCACCGGGCCCCCGAGTAACTCCTCGGGCCTCAGCTTTACAGCCTGCATGTCTGACTTCTCCCTCTACGTCTTCCACCCCTATGGCGCCGGAAAGCAGAAATCTGCAGTCACGGGGTTGCCTCCGGGGCCAGGGCCGTTAGGTATGCTAAACTTTTGTGTTATTCTTATCTGTTAAAGATACAGGACTGCATTTTATCCACTAATAAATGCACCTCGTGTAGATAGGATTCATGTAAAATAATTACATGCCAGCTGATCCCATCACCCATAATTTTTTCCCCCTCCTGAAGGTACCGTGGATGAGGAGTCGACTTCAGTGACAGGAAGGAAAGACTCTCTGAGCATCAACCTGGAGTTTGTGAAGGTCAGCTTATCGAGGATGAGGCGAACAGGAGGCCCCACTTTCATTGAGAGCTTTATTCCTCCTAAAGGGGGTAAAATGGACACCACCCTCATCAACATCTCAGGTACACAGTCGTCTCCAGAGAAAAACACCTATCCATTAGACAGATAATAACAATATTGGGAATTTGACACAATTCCTGCAAAAGTTAAGGTATATTTATCAAATATATGCTTTCTGTTATGCAGCACAAAGTTATACAAAGTAGGAAGTTGTCAGTTTATTCTTGGGTTTATAGAAGAGTTTGCAACAGCAAAGGAAGGTGTTTGTCAAAGTGCAATGTTCAGGGGGGAAAAACGTCTTAAAAATGGATTTTAGGGCAGAATTATCAAAAGCTGATTTGACTGGTGATTATTTTCAGCATTTCTATGTTCTCGTGACTGCCCACATAAATACACTGAGCCATTTTAAGATGGCTCCTGAGTCGTGAGGCTTGCTTCTGGAAGGACTTTGCTCCAGCATGGTGCTGTGTTGATTCTGCTTTGATACTGAACCACGCAGAGCTTTGAAGATCCATATCTTCATGTTGTATCTGTCGTCCGCTAACGTGGGGGGACTGTCAAACATACTGTATGTTGAACTACTGGAACTGAACAGTGCTGAAGCTGAGGTTTTGCTGTGTGTTTAAAAATGATTCACTCTTTGCATTCTGCTTTTCATCAGTGCTTCTTCTTTGTTGTTGTGAACTCTGCTTTTTATCATTTTTTTTGTTACTTTTTAAGCCCCGATTTTCAGCCAGTCACCTTTTCTTCTACGTCACACTGTTGGTTTGGACTGGACGAGGCACAAGCGCGTCAGTGTTGCTAATTAGCTGGTTAAAATTCCCACAATCCTTCTCTGTGCGACCATAAATCACCTTTTAATCGCTTCACTTAAATTGCTTTTAAGGTAAAACATCAATCATGCAGTTGGGGCTGACATTTGGTAGCAGCTTCAGTTTTGAAAAGGGTTAACTAAACCTAAATTAAATTCTGAACATAGGCGTAAGGCAAAGAATTTTAGTTAACTGGAGTAAATTCGGTCGCATGTGTCAGCACGCACAGCCTGAGGAGTCCTGGGCAGATGTGCTTAACAAGACTGGGACTGAGTGTTTTTGTTGGCCATCCTTTTTGTGAACTGTCTCAAAGTTTGTCCCAGCTCAGCAGGAACTTTCACAACGTTGTGTTTTTTTGGAACTCCTGCATAGTGCTAAATATTTCATGTTCACTAAAAGTGGGAATCAAGAAGCGTGCCCCTTTCTTTCTCTCTGTAAAGCAGTCAGAAATACAGCCAGAATATATGAAGTGGAAGTGATGTACAACAGATGTGAACCCTTTCAGAGAAGCATCTTTAAGGGATATGAAACTCTGTGTTGAGTACTCAATCATATCAGCAGCACCGTGGGAATGTACTCCAGCACAGAAGCAGGCTGTTGCGACCCCAGCTCATCGGGGGGTAACGGCAGTAACACAAACAACCAGATGGAAACGGCTGAAGGCAAAAATGTTATCTTTTTATGAAAGTGTTGAATACAAACAGTGAAGCCAAGCAAAGCACAAAGTAACAAAAGAAGTAGTGAAAGAGCCATGGGCATATGGATGCTCCTCAGAACAAAGAAATAAAGGGCTCCGAACTTGCATTCGAATTAAAATTTACTGATTAAAAAGAAAATTGGAAAAATAGCAAAAGAGCTTTACTCCATTAACCAGCCAGATTAAACCCAAACAGTTAGGACAAGCAACCTTAAAATCTGAGTGTCACTTTACAATAAAGTTATTCAACAAACCCTCTCCAGTCTCCAGTGCACAACCTCTGCAACACGCAGCTGCAGGTATGCATGATAAGGTGTCTGCAAACTAGCACAGAGAAAATGAGTGTCTGGAAGCACAAACCGCTAACAAGCAAGTTAATAAAAAGAGAGACAATGACGATCTGCTCATACCAAATCAGCCTCCCTGACTGACAGATCACAGCCACTTTTCAGAGCAGGTGTTGGAAGGGTTGGTGCACAGGCCTGGGCACCAGTCCAGTCATTCAGAGGCGGGCCAGAAGCAGCAGAAAGGCAGGATGTATGGTGAGTGTAGGCACCGATCCTGGAGAGCCTGCATGTTCAAAAAGAAACACTCCAAAATGGTTAGCCACACTGTAAAAAGAGAGTGGGAACATCAAGAGCTCTAACGCAGGGTTTGAAATAGGCATCTCACAGTGAGTGCTTGAGCTGCTGAATGGGACATTTTACAAGCACATAAATGAGACTGAAGAATACGTCTTTCCAATCTGTGAGAGTAAGTGCATACTTTTCCCCCTGTAGCTTTTAGAACTGTGGCCTTATCCTGTGCAATCTTATAAAGAAGTCTTTCACATGCTCACTAATGTGATATTCTTCCGTCAGCTGTGTGTGACATCGGCTCGGCTTCCTTCAAGTACGACATGAGAAGACTGAGCGAGATCCTGGCCTTCCCGAGAGCCTGGTATCGTCGAAGTATCGCCAGACGCCTCTTCCTGGGGGACCAAACCATCAACCTCCCACGTGAGTGCTCAGCGGCTGCACTCGGGTGTTGTGATGGCCGTGTGTTGTTTACGTTGTTGGCTTTCAAGTTGTTGTAGAATTTCAGCTTTTATGTGGCATCTGACACAGGGAACAGTGAGCTTTTCCAGGCTTCTGGCAGTGCTGATCTTTATTTGAAATGATCATAGTGTAACTGATGTGCTTTTACTAAAGCGAGATATTGTTGGCTTCTATATAAATCTCTGCACTGCCTTTCATATGGGTTTCTAAAAACAAAATCTTTAACTCGGTGCAGAAATGAGTGAACATTTCTCCCCCAAAATTCTAATATGAGCACCAATATCCACCTTCTAACCTCTGTGCATTTAGCCTTTTTTCATTTTTAATATCCTGTCTCACTGGCAGTCCTTTAGCAAACATTTCCTGCAGTCACTTTACGTTGACATTTACAAGGGTGTCCTTTACTTACCTCTTCGAACCTTTACTTCGCTTCAGCTTCCGGCCCCGCCACTCCCGACTCAGCTGAAAACGTCACCCATCACCTGTCCCCCGAGTCCAGCCGGAAAGCTTACTGGAGGACGTGGGACGGCAGCACCGGGACGCAGCATGTGCCCCAGTCCCCCAACGTCTTTTCGGAGCACTCCACCGGAAGCAACATGTCCCCAGGCAGCCTGGGCCACCTCAAGTCCCCTGCACCTGGTCGCACCAGGAGCGTCTCTGACTCCTCCGCTCCAAGGAGAGGTAACGGGGAACATTAAATGCCTTTTGTTACCTGAGCATGAATCTTCACATACACCCCAAAATCCAGATAAAGAAGAAAGAATAACTGCAATTGCTTTTTTCCTATTTTTTCCTTGTTTTTTTTTTTTTTTAGATTCAGTCACAAAAACATCGACTCCTTCATTTGGTAAAAATGTGAAGGCAGCAGGTCAGCAGGGGTCACCGTGGGAGACGCTGGTGGTTTTTGCCATCAACCTAAAGCTGCTCACCGTCCAAATGAACATGAGCAACGTGATGGGAAACAATACGTAAGTGCACCCACCGCTGTGCAAACACGTGCTAATAATTAGGATTGAATTCTTACTCTGGTAACTCAAACACAGAAGCAATTTAAAATTATTGACTATATTTTCATTTATAGAATATCTTAGCCACACTTGTCCAGTTTCGCAAATCATGAAAAAAAAAAAACATTAAAATCAAAAGAACATAAAAGAAACTTTAGAAAAACAAACACAAAATATCATTAAAAATGAATTAGCAGGGGGATTATGCACTAAAGGAAAAAAAACACTAATTAAATGGATGAGAGATAAAAATCTTTCATCTGAAAGTATCTCATGATTTTCAATCAAAGTATATTCTTTGGCTGCCCCACTTTAACGCTTGTTGATGGCTACAACAGACTCTCGTCTCACAACAAGAATCAATTGCCAACAACATATTTTTAATAAGTACCTCAGAAAAGCCAGGCGTTTTCACAGCCACACATCAGACAAAATCAAGCCTGTTTACAAGTGTCTGTATTTTCTTTAGTTTATTCTAAAGTATCCTAACAGGTGATGCAATCATTGAAACCAGCCTTAAACTTAAAGTTGCTTTCAATATAATCCTTAGTTATCCTATACCCGGCCCTGTTGCAGTCCCTCAGGTCATATGTGGTTTGAAACCAGCTGATTTAGTTCCCTCCTCAGAGCCTGAGATGTCCACATTATATTATCCTTTCCTATTATGGTATCATTAAGATCCAAGAGGAGAAAAGCTGTTGGAAGCTCTCTTATAGATTGGTCTGAATCCTTAGGTTTTTTGCTCACATGCTGGTCTAATTGTTGCAATTTTTGCTACTGTAACATATATCAAGTCACTTTAAAAGCTATAATAACTTAAGTGAAAGATTCCACGCTTGAACAGTAAATTACTGACTGGAAAGCACTCTTCATTATTCATTGTAGCTCTAAAAGTAAAACTAAAGTTATAAATTTAGCTTAAGAACGTTACTGTCTAAATAAAACATAGCCAACATTGTTTATTTACCTTTTTACTGCAGTAAACAGCTGTTAAACTGGCGTACAGATGCCTCTGGGGTGCTTCTCCTGCACTTCTTATCACCCTTTATCATCCACTCTTATGGGTTCGGTTTAACTCTACTGCACTGCTGGATTTTACTGTTCACCACAATATGGTGTCAGTACACCCCTGATCTCTACGGTTGAGGCTGAAGTGCAGAAAATGATGCTGAAGCAGTGGCAAACACAGCACCCTCATAACTAAGGCTGTACTGTTTTATGAGCTCTGTGTCTCCATAACGTTAAAAAAATAACCCTCTTCCACAGTGGAAGTGTGTGGGCTCCACAAACAACACACACCTTCTGCTTCTTTCTCACCAAGGCCAGACGGTACACTTCTCCAGCTCTAATTAAATCATTTATGAGCTCAGGATATTCTTCTTTCATAAAAACTTTTATGCAAGGGTGCAGCCTGGATTTAAAGCAAGAATTGTATTGTCAAAATAGCTACGCTTGGATATAAGCAAAAAGGCAATAACACATCAAACTGCTGAAGGTGAAACGCACAACGACACGTTAGAAAACACAGTTGACATGTTGACTTGTGAAAATGGGTTTAGCGCTCAGAACTGGCTGTTCATTTCTTCCTCTGTTACCTGTGTTTATTCCTTGGAAACTTCTTGTGATGAGTCATTTATGTTTCATAGAGAAGCCTTCTACATTATTCAGCAGCATTTCAGGAGCCTCACAGTTGTGTTTGTCCCTGCAGCTGGACGACCAGCGGGCTGAAAAGTCAGGGCCGACTTTCTGTCGGAAGCAACCGAGACCGAGAGATCAGCATGTCTGTCGGCCTCGGCCGATCCAAGCTCGACTCCAAGGGCGGGGTGGTGGGTGGCAATATAGACGTGAACACCCTGGAGATGGTCTGTAAGTAAACAAGGCATCAGCTTTCCGACATCTGGTGTTTTTCTCCAACTCGTTAGCAGCTTTTATTCTAACAGAGTGTAAAGTGTGGATGTGGAGCTGAGCCAAAGTTCAGTGCTAGAGTTCTTAAAACACCGGGAGCAGTAATGTAATATTATGCACATACAAAAATGTTTACTCTGCTAAATAGGCATAAAATGCATTTTATTTTATATCTTACATTTGATGTTTTAATAGGCTAATATATAGATTCAGCAGCCACTTGGAAGCTGGAAGCAACTCAGTGCATTTAGGCATGCAGACATAGTTAAGACGACCTGCTGAAGTTGAAACTGAGCATCAGAATGAGGACAAAAAGGCGATTTAAGTGACTTTGATCGTGGCTGGAGCATGGCTGTTGGTGTCAGGCGGCCTGGTGTGAGTATTTCAGAAAAGGCTGATCTGCTGGGATTTTCCTAAAAACCATGTCTAAAGTTTAGAAAGGCTGGTCTGAAAAAAAGAGAAAATATCAAATGATGAACATTTCTTTCAACAGGTCAGAGGAGAATAATAATAATAATAATAATAATAATGGATTGGATTTCATTAGTCAGACTGTATCAAGCTGACAGGAAAGCAACAGTATCTCAAATAAGCTTTGTTAAAAAATCTAAATGTGCAGATGAGCATCTATCCTTAAAGCACATGGAGTGCAGCAGCAAAAGACCACACTGGGTGCGACTTCTTTCTGTTAAGAACAGTAAACTGAGACTAAAATCCACTTTTGCACAATAGACGATTGGGAAAATGTTGCCTGGTGTGACCAGTCTCGATTTCTGGGATAAAATCATAAAACGACAGTTTTAAAAACAACAGTTGCGGCTGCTGGCGTAATGATGTGCAGGATATTTTGCCGGCACGCCGTGGGCCCCTTAATACAGACTAAGCATCATTTAAATAACACAGCCTGCCTGAGTGACCACACTGTGCCCATCTTCTGATGGCTATATCCAGCAGAATATTACAAAGTGTTACGAAAAGCAGCTCTAACTCATTCTAAACATGATGATAAATTTGTTGTACTCTAAACTGGAACACCTTTGGGATGTGGAGATTGAAATCATGGATGTAAAGCTGACAAATCTGCAGCAACTGTCTGACTCTCTGAGGGTCCAACATAGTCCTAGCAAAGTGTAACTAATGAAATGATCAGTGATTGCATATTAGATCGTTGTTCATTGAGTTTAATATCTAAATGCAGAACAGCCATTCCCAAACTGAAAACTTTCATTTTCCTCTTTCTCCTGCTACAGGTTCACATGTAGCACTGATCACTGATGCTTCTGCTTGAGATGCAGGCAGCTAAAGAAATTACTTGTTGGCTGAAATCGTCCCTATTTGTTGTCCTCTCTAGATGAATTAAATCTGCCACAGTGTGTGTGAAGAACACATCACCTTCTCGCCTGTTCACCTTCAATAGTTTATAAATAGACACAAAAGTGAATATTTACAGCAAAATGAATCATTTTAACTTTGGTATTTTAGACTAAAAACATAAGAACAAGGTGCTGAGCCATTTTTATCTGAGAGGAGGCTTCACAGTCAGTCTCAGCATGTATTTAAAGACACTGAAGCCATGAAGCTGTGGCTGGATGTGCGTGACTTTATAAAACTATTATTAGACCAAACATATTGACATGTACCAGTTGTGGTTTCTACCTACCAAAAGCCTAAAGCGTTTTCATGAATGCCAGTTGAATATCTTAACACAAGTTAGCTTACCATTTTTAGATGATATGCCTTGTTGGTTGTGGAGCTGTGAATTTAAGCTTACAGGGCTGGGGAGGAGGGCAGTCATGCTCAGACAGATACAAAGCAGCCATGTGTAGTGTGAGTTCTGCTGTGTAGGGTTGCCCCGTTGCTGTTGTGGTTCGGCAGCAATAAACAGAAAGGTAAACTAGAAAGAAGTCAGTCCTTACTTACTAGAATCCACTGATTTTGATGTTGAGAGGTATGAGATTGCTTGTGGGCTCTCATTGGTAACTATTATCGTGTAATTCGCAGCCCACATCTCAGAACATCCAAACCAGCAGCCCAGCCACAAGATCCAGATTACCATGGGCTCCACGGAGGCGCGAGTGGACTACATGGGCTCCAGCATCCTGATGGGAGTGTTTAGTAATGCTGACCTGCAGCTGCAGGATGAATGGAAGGTCAACCTGTGTACAGTGGACACCAGCCTATCAGAGAAAAGGTGTGGTATGATGTCAGCGTGACTGCACCGTTCAGCACAACACGATCAATACAGCACTTTCAGATGAGTCATGTTTAGTGCCATTTATTCATTTCATTCTTGTGGCCATCAGAGATTAGCCTGCTTCACGTCTCCATGTCTCTGTACTTTGAAATGCAGATGTTTTCTCTACAAAGAGGTTTGTATTCAGTTTCTGAAGTGTTGAAACACAAAGCACACTAACCAGAGAGCACAATTTCAAAGCATCGCGGGTTATGAAGAAAAACAGACAATTTGCTGACATTTATTGCCCACGTTTCAGAATGCTCGGCAAGCCGAACAACATTATGTCTGGACTCGAGGGTTTGTGTTTATATCTAGTTTGAACACAAGAATACAGAAATTACACGACATTATGTCGAGAATATATGCCATTTTCTTTCATCTGCGAGCCATTTATGCCTGCTTTCCTTTCCTTTGTTTCTTGCAACATCCTTTTTCACTCATCTGCTCCGTTTCCCTCCCCGTCTTTTCTCCTTCCAGTGAGATCTTCATCCACGGAGACCTGCAGTGGGACATTTTCCAGGTGATCATTTCACGGTCCACCACACCAGACCTCATCAAGATCGGCATGAAGCTGCAGGAGTTTTTCACTCAGCAATTCGACACCAGCAAGCGGGCCCTCTCCACCTGGGGCCCTGGCCCCTACCTGCCCCCCAAAACCCCCGTCGTCAACACTGACAAAGGAGCTGCAGAGCTTTGTAAGCATGCCTCGTTCCATACTGCTGGGTGAATGTTGAGCACAGTCTGTAGCATAATAAGGCGCGCACAGCAAGCGTCTTAGGCGGCTGTGCTGCTTACAGGAAGTGAAATGATTTGTAATTCTAATAAGCCTAATTTGTAAACAACTTTTTCAAACAGTTGAAAAGGTTGTTTAGCAACTGAATGTAATCAGCCTCACTCATGAGATAATCAGAAACGAGACAGGCAGCTACATTTTAAAGATCGAGGGCTTTATAAGGACAAAAACAACATGACACACTAAATCTGATCCTGTTAGCGCCAGCAACAAGCCTCGTGTTCCAGTCAGAATTCATTTGTCCGCCTGCTTCTCATTTTCCCTCCTAACCGTCTTTGTCACGCAGACATGGATGCAGCCCATCACCGCCACTGGCCCGGGGTGCTGAAGGTAATCGCCGGCTGCCACATCTCCCTCTTCCAGACGCCCTTGCCTGAGGATGCCGTGCAGCTTGGCGGGTCGATGAGCCTCCATGGCAATCACATGACTCTGGCCTGCTTCCACGGGCCAAACTTCCGCTCCAAGTCGTGGGCCTTGTTCCACCTGGAAGAGCCCAACATCGCCTTCTGGACAGAGGCACAGAAAATCTGGGAGGATGGTGAGACTAAATGTTCTTTTTAGGGACTCGTGAATATCATTATTATTCAGTCAAGATGATGCTCGCTCCTGATAAATGCCATAACTAAATATATAAAGGTGCATCTCTTTATGAATTGTTCCTGTTACACACAGGCTCCAAAGACGACTCTACCTACATCGTGCAGACACTGGATTTCCATCTCGGCCACAACACGATGGTCACGAAGCCGTGTGGTGCTCTCGAAAGCCCAATGGCCACCATAACCAAAATCACACGACGGCGACATGAAAACCCTCCACATGGTGTCGCTACTGTCAAAGAATGGTTCAACTACGTCACTGCAATGAGAAATGAAGGTAAACATTTCAGCAAAATCGTTTCATTCATGTCTTCCCATTTGTTTAGTGCAAAGCCTCCTCAGTGGGCCGTTGATGCTCGCTTATTTGGGATCGAAAGGCTTGAACGTGTATTTAAAAAGAAAATATTTGGGACTGGAAAATACAGGAAAAAAGTGCAATCTAATTACTGTGATTTGTTTTTGGAGCTGTCCAATCAGTCAGTGTGGGCTGATGGGGGACCTTAAATAGCCTGAGGCTGAACTTACTTAAACTATAGGATCAATTTGGATCTGTAAATCATGTTGATTAATGCCAAGAAACCCCCAGATTTAAAATAACGACCTGGAAATGTGCAGGATATGTCCGCTTCAACTCTGTCATCAACTTGGCTCACGCTGTCCTTGGAATGTGATTATTCCATGAATATGGGAGCAGTTTTCGGTTGGATATAATTGTGCGTTCTGTCTGTAGTAGCCAAGACGAGATCCCTCCAAACTCAGTCACGACAATAGAAGAAAAGGGGAACAGAATCCAGAGTCATTGTTCTGTGCAAAAATGCATTCAGGTGTCTCTAAAACGAAGCTTTCACACTCTGAGTGAACCAAATCAAATGGGAATTTTCCAGGATCACACCCTTTTTCTCACAAAGTTGATGTGTTTGTGTTTATCTGTTTTAGTTCTGCAGGGGAACACAGTCTGGGTAAACAAAGCGAGAATCTCACTTCATGCTTGGACTATAAGTTTAGAATATATTCACTCGATTTGTCTCACATCAAGTTCAGCTGCACAGAATTCATTTTTAGCCATCGGTCACATTAGGACTCTTGAGACCGAGTGAGAACAAAAAGATCAATTAATGGGACCAAATGCTGCTTTAATGTCATACGAGCATGCCGATATGTGGGTGCGGGGGGGCAAAGTAGCAACCACTTCAAATGTTGATAAAAGCCAGTTTGGGACTGTTGCAAATCAAACATCCTGCATTCTTTAATCAGTGACACAAACTTTGTAGAAGATAAACAGAAAGGAAGGAAAAATAAATTTCCTAGCCTTAAGTAGCTTCAGAACTGATTTACTAGACTATAAGTGTTAACTGGGGGTATCTGGGGAAGAAAAGATTGCTTCAGACTTTAACCTTTTCTTCACTTGAGACAGCTCAGACTAAAAGGAGATATTTTCTCTTCTCTCCACCGCGCAGCAGCTGCGTCTTATCTTAAATGTAAAATAGGTGGAGATAGCATTTAACAAAGCGGAAAAGCAGAGCGTGAGCGTGACCTTAAACTCAGGAAAAGAGTTCCCACGTGTTTTATCTCCTGTCGCAGAGCTGAACTTGCTCAGGAACGTCGAGGCCAACAACCAAGAGAGCGGATCGACTGCTAAGAGCTCCAGTCTGCTGAGCAGCTTCCGCAGCACATCCAGCTACAACCACGAAACAGAGACCATCTTTGCACTACCCAGAATGCAGCTGGACTTTAAGTCAATTCACGTACAAGATCCGGATGAGCCTTCTCTAACGGGTAGGTGACAGTAACACCATAAAAACAATCTGCTAATGAATGAGCTTTTTGTGATGTTCTAGTTCACACAAGTCTGTAAATGAACTGTTGGGATCACACTCGGCGTATGGGAGTGTCATAAAATTACCTGCGCTTCCTTAAGTAAATTAACAAATGAACGAATAATCAGCTCGTCTTGTTTGGAGCATCTGCATCCCAGCCCCGTCTCGCACTGCAGGAAGTGACGGCAGCCCTTCGCTTTGCTCCGTGAGCCTCAGATTTCTGTGACTGTGAACCAGTTCTCGCCCTGCTGCAGGTTCTTGTTAGTGCCTGTCTAGCTTGCAAAGCAATTTCAGAGCAAAACCAACGCAGTCTTGTGGCAGTTTTTTGTTTGTTTTTTTTAAATAGTTGCAGCCCGAATCTGTTTATTCGTATTTCTGAACAAGAACTTAATAATTTCATCGTGTCTCATAATTTGTACTCATTTCATTTTTGTCCATATCCACATTTGGAGGTCGGAGGGATTCATACCCGACTCAGTTATTAATTCTAAATGAATTACTTGGTTCAATTTAGACATTAAAACTTACTTGGTTGAGATTAAGGATTAAAACCTCCCAGGTTAGGTTCAGGGGAAAACAATCAAGGTTTCGGTTCAAATACAACAGTTGCTGCTGCTTCTTACACATCTGGTTTTTGTAGTTGCTATGGTGACGTATCCCCCACTTTGCCTGGACAACACAAATTATACTCCCTACTGAAAAATATTACGTACAAATTCATGCTGACACAAAAAAAATCATAATTTTCTTTGTCAAAGAACAAAGAGTCAATCTGAGTAACACAGAGGACTCACACAGTCAGCAGCAATGGAAACTTCAAAATAAGAGCGAGGAGATAATCCCATTGAGTTGGATAATATTCTTGAGTATGTAGGAAACCAAAGGTCATACTAACTCTACATCGATGTCTTTGCTGAAATTGATTTTGTTTTATTTTTTTGTTTTGTTTTTTTTAAATATCACCTTACAAATCCAATCCCTTTGTTTTCATTTGTTCCAGACTCCAGCAGCAAACCCAAAGTGGAGTGCAGCGTGGTGACAGAGTTCACCGACCACATCTGCGTCACCATGGACGCTGAGCTCATCATGTTCCTGCACGACCTGGTGTCAGCCTATCTAAAAGAGAAAGAGAAAGGTTTTGTCTTTTCCATGTTACTCATCGATGTTAGTCTGTCAGTCAATAGAAAAAAAACCCAACAACAATGTTTATTCATTTCAACTGCCCACAAATTTATGACTCATCTAGTCACGAAAAAACACCCTCCAGAGTTCCAAGCATTGTACAGTCTGTCAAGAATATGAGTCATCAAGCCATCGGAGGAGAAGACCACAAGATTAAGCACATCTGTCTGTCTCTGTACCTGTGAAGCTGTTCATGTGCTGTGGGACAGATTTTTGGGAGCAGCGTGACACGCAGCCGTCTGACTGTCACTTTCACACACAGCAGGCAGGTCAGGGAGCCCGACGCGCGCCGCATCCTAATGGGTTTCAAGTCGTCACAAAGGAACAAATTAGCACTCTTTATGCCGGCGACCTCGCTTTCATCACCACAATTAAAACAGCCGCGACTTTGTTCTGTTGATTCTGCAGCAAAGTAGAAAGAGAAGCACTGCGAGCGCTTCAGATTTTCACACGTTTCATTTATTCTGATTAATTGAAGTAGGACACATCTATGTTGTGCTCTGATGTTGTTGTTCACAAATGTGTTAAAAGAGAAAACTGGAGCGTTTCAAAGCAGAGACCTGATTGCCTCTCTCCCTCGGTGTCCTCAGCTCTTTTTGCCCCGCGGATGTTCGCACCTCGGCCCGGCCAGAAGAGCCCCACCGCCCTGCACGATGAAAGCTCCGCGGATAAAGACAAGGACGACAGCATCAACTACACCACGGTGGACTGGAGGGAGTTCATGTGCAACACGTGGCACCTGGAGCCGACTCTCAGGTCAGCTCAGCATCTGTTTCTTATTGTAAGACGCACACTTTCACATGATGAGCAGGAGTCCTAAAGCTCACTCAAAAATGTTACAGGAGAAAATAAAAAGCATCATTCTCTACGACTTTGTTCTCAAAGCAACCGTGATTGCACAAACCAACAAAAACAAACAATGCAGCAAAGGTTTAAAATAAAATTGCTTAAATTTTTGTTTAGTTGGTGAAACAGCACAACCATTTCTTCTTTCTAGCACAAACACTAAGATGTGGGTCTTTTGGAACAGCTGAGCCCCAATTATGGCCTAATTTTGTTCTGTTTGTTGGATTTTTGTGGGTTTTATCATCTCTTAAAGACTCTTTGAATATTTTCGATTCCACTGAGATGCAGATGAGCTATTTAATGAGCTGCGTTGTAAAAAGTAAAAGTGCAATTAGCCCATTAAAAATGTAAGTTTTGAAATGAACAGAAAGATGCGCTGTCAGTGCTGGGTTATCTAAATGTTATATTTCGATTTTTACTAATATTAGTAACTCTTTTATATGTGAGAAGCAATTTGTGAAGCTAGTTTAGGTGGAGCCTGTTAAAAATTAGATTCACATCAATGTATTTATAGCTGTATGATTTATAGCCCTAGTAATACAGTGAGAAAAAACCAGTATCATAGAAAGAACCCAACTCACGAACAGACGACCTCCTATGAGAAGGTACTTGCAGGTGATTGCAGGAAGGAAGAACTCCTTTATCACAGGAAGAAATGTCCCGCAGAGGCAGGCTCAGGCAAGAAGAGGAAAAAATGACGACTAAACTCAAACTACAGGAGAGAGAAGACCAAAGTTAATGACCTGCAACAGTAGAGAAGAAATGCTCAGTGCATCATGGGATGTCTCCCAGCAGCCTGAGCCTGTAGCAGCGTAACTGAGGGATGGTTAAGGGTCACCCGATCAGCCCTAACGATAACCTTTATCAAAAAATAATGAACGGAGGTATAATTTAACAAATGGCCTGTAAAGGATGAGCAATAACTTTGCAGTGTAGTATCGCTTATTAACCCCCTTAGTCTTTTTCGGATACTAGTTCATAATTACTAATCGTTAGTCTTTTGTGAGTTTGTACAAATGCAGCACAAACACTAAATAAATAAAGCATCTTAGTCTCTTTACAAAGACTTTGCTTCATTAATCCCAGGAAAGAACAAAGATTTTAATTAAAAAAAAAGAATATTTTTGAATCTTTATATGAAATATCTTTGTACAAAGCACCAGCTTCTCCCCTGAGATTCAAAAGGAACAAGCAAATCCTTTAATGGAGAAAGACGTGCAGCAACAAGGACTCTTTTCATGCACCTTTAGCAATGCTTAAACTTCACCTCTACCTTCAGGCTCATCTCCTGGACGGGTCGGAAAATCGACCCAGTCGGCGTGGACTACATCTTACAGAAACTGGGCTTCCACCATGCCAGGACTACAATTCCCAAATGGCTGCAGAGAGGTGTGATGGACCCACTGGACAAGGTGCTGTCAGTACTCATCAAGAAGCTGGGCACCGCTCTGCAGGACGAAAAGGAAAAGAGAGGCCGAGACAAAGAAGAACACTGAGGAACTCAGACAGTCATGCCACTGGAATCAAAGCTGTGCAAAATGTTTCAACACTAGTTTTCTGTATTTAAAAGGCCACTACTTTACGATGTCCAGCATTCTGCATAGTTGTTTACTGTGGTGCTTGCCTCTAGGGGTTCTGACTGAAGCATTTTGCACTGCTGTTTGTCTTTTTCTGTACATTTTGAACAAATTAGCAAATGCTAGCGTTATTTGATTGCTTTAAAGGTAAAACCCTGCCTCTCTTACCTGTTGTAAATGACCTTACTGAAACTGCTTCAAAGTTTATTTTAAGGCTTACCAGTCGTTCATGAGAAATGATTTCTTAAACCATTGCCTTTTTCTCTGTTTCCCATGGAACACATGGTCGGTATGCTTGATGTAATTTATAGCGCAGCTTCGCGATATTTAAGAGAAATTTGGTGACGCGTTCCTCAGTCTTGACACGAACAAATAAATCCTGGGAGATTTTTCTTAAAATCATCCCCTCACTTGTGAGGATGATATAAGCTTGTAATTATAATTTGATCATTATTTATGATTTTGTGAAATTCAGCGTCTGTATGATGTATTAGCTTGATGTGTCAAGCTTCTTTTTGTCTTTTTTTTAATCCACACATTAGAACCAATGTATATAGTTAAATTTCTTAAATGTGTTGATTTCATAACTTAATAAAACTATTGCCATGAAGTTTTAAAAGATAAAGCTCACGTCTGTTAATTTTACACAGCCTAAAGGTAGGTTACCTGTTCCATGAGCTTTAGCAGTTTTGTTGTAAATGTAAAACAGCCCTCATGTCCTCATTATGAGGTCACCCATGAAGCCAACATGGAAGACAGTTAGTGTAGTTTTACATGAATTAGACCCCCCCCATCTCACAAACCTTGAGCTCTGCCTACGACCAACTGGCAACCACCAGTCCTGAGAGAAAAAAGTGAGTTTTCCCCGACTGGTTATGAGTGGTAGCTGGGAAACTGATAATGTGCTACTGAATGTCCCAGTAATCCAGGCCTACAGACCGCTCAGTGATTCCCTGTTTAAACATCTGTCATTGTATCCTCCATCCAATGTCCACATAATGTCACATGAGGCAGCTTAATAGGAGTCCATGGGAAAATGTCCCTCAGCACTAACAACTTTAAACACTTTCCAGATGATTTTATGGGTTCAGTCACCGATATTTCATATCTTGTTTCAAAACGCCAAGATGCCAACAGGACTTGACGGAGGGATGTCATTTCTACTGTCTTTGGTGTCTAGACTTGCCTCTAGGTGGACTGGTTCACAACTGGATCCAGTTTAAGAAACAAAGCCCTTTTTTTTTTTTTACCCTTTAAATAAAAGGGCAGCACTCTTCTTTTTCTTGTCTAAAAGCCACTGACTCACGAGCAGTTCTTTCTCAGATCTATGAAATGCATCTTTTGTGTTGATACTTTTCCAGGAAATGTCAGTCAGGTGTTACAGGAGCAATGTCTGATGCTTTTAAGTGCTTCAGATGGTTTAAATCAGAGCTGTAATGGTATCTGCATTAATACATTTCCTTTCTTGAGGCAGTAATTTGCTTCACCTCTGGATTTTTGGAGGAGGTAATGAGTGCTCCTGTAAGACTCTTTGTAATTTAACTCCTACTAGTTTCCACTGATGTCTGTGAGGGAAAAAAAAACCTCCCCACATGTCACCGGCTTTGCTCACTGCGGGGTTTTGTTAATACATTACTCTGACTGTAAGACCCCCTTCCCCACCTCCCCACCTCTCCAGTGCTAATCTCTTCCTCCGTGCCTTCCCCCCCTCACCATGAGCCATGTTCCACTTTTGGTTCCATGCCATGCTTTTTGAATTTTTGATGGTGCGTTGGCGGGTGGAGCAGGGCACGCGGCAGCACAGCAAAGGGGGAAGAGAACTGCTGCGTTTCCTCTGTGATGTCTGCTGTGAGACTGCAGAAGTGTCACCTGAGGAAAGGCAGACAGCTCAGTGTGAGAGCACACTCGTCTTTGGTCTCGCTCGCCAGGACCGGACATTATTTTTGATTTTTTATTCTGCCTACTCCACGCGCTCTCCTTTGAAGTGATTTCCGATTTGCATATCGTTACAGCATATTTCTTTTATTTCCTTCATTTCCTGGAGCTACAGTATATACATATAAACATGAGAGCCAAGCAAATGACCAGTAGATGGAGTCAAAAGCCAGTCGTCCTACAAGCTGAACACCTTAATGACACCTCCCTTTAGTGTACTGCTGTGTTCCTGAATTATAAAATAGAAACGGAATAGAAGACATTAAAAAGTCATGAAGTGGCCAGAGATGTCGAGCAGCTTAAATTGGCCTCGTCTGCCCTCGATCCGTCCGGCTCAGGCGCTCTTCGCTGGAGTTACCAGGTCCAGGAAGACTAACAAAGACCATTAGGTCGCCTCCATGTGATGACAACAATCTCTATTTGATAGATTAGAGTGCAAAACACCGTTCTGAAAAGCTAATTGTAGCATTAATTTCAAAATCACTGCAAACTTGGTGGTGGTGCAGACCAGTCTCTCCGGTTTTCACCAACCCAAATGAACAAACTGAGCTGGACAAAAGCACCAGGGTTCCTTTTAACCTCACAAACTGGGTGCGAAACTACATGAAAGTCATTAATTAGCATGTTTTTTTATATCTTCTGTGTTTGATCACGGCAAGAAAAAATGTAATTGCAGAAATTGCAAGTCATTGCCACATAGAAACACCGGGCATCTCAGCATGAGAGCCACGCTCGAGTCTTTGTTGAGGTGCCAGAGTATGTCTTGAGTTTTGGGACTACAGGAGAGAATTCACCTAGACTAAAAGATGAAATGAGTTTTTAGCCTTGTTGTTGTGCATCTCTTTATTAAGTTTCTTTGTTTCATTTTGTGTTACTTTGCACTGCTTTTCCATCTGTGCTCATTTTGTCTCTTTGAACCCATTTGTATTCATTTTGCAGCCTCATAATCGTTTGTAGTTACTTACCAAAAGATCTGGTGACTGTGGAGCACATTTGAGTACAGTGCTGTGAACATTGCCATGTTCATGAGACAGTTTCAATTTTATGACATGGTGCGTTATCCTGCTGGAAGCAGCTGTCAGAAGATGTACACCGTGGTCAGCAACAGTACTCAGGTAGGCTGTGATGCCCAGAGTGTGCCAGGATAATATCCCCCACCCCATTACAACACTAGCAGCAGCAGCCTGACCCATTAATAAAAGGCAGCACAGATCCATGCATTCCTTTCATTTATTCCTTAAAAAGAAACCTAATTTAAAGTTCAGCTTGGATACAAGCTTTTCAATGTGCATTTTAAATTACATTTCTAATAGTAATACTTAATATATTGTGACCATTTCAATTTCAGCCTCGAGTAGTTTTGACCTTGGGAAGATGAGATGGTAAAAAATAAGCTGAAGCAAAAGCAGTATACAGAACACAAGTGAGAGCATAACACTACAAAACAAGTATATCACCTTGAGCTAGTTCAAACAGCAGCAGCTTGACTTCTGGTTTATCAGATGTCATCACATCACCTTAGACATGACTGCTCTCTATTGGATCCTGTAAGGAAGACTTTACTGATCATTTTTGGTCTCTTGCCCCGAGCTACACAGCAGAAAGCCTGGGTGAATGTGCCAGTATGAGATTCTTTTAACGCCCCTGGACTTTAGGAGGGACCATATATACATACACAGATAGCAGCTAGATAGCGTAGTGGTAAGACTACACATCTTTGTAGTGGGAGTCACAAGTTCGATTCCTGCCTGGGGTGACCTAGAAAGTGCAACACACATGCTACGGCAAGGGGGAGCCAGGACGCCAGGTCAGCGGGGGTAAATATCATAACCCCTCACTCACAGGAACAAAGCGAGTCAGATGATCTTTATCTTGGAGGAAGTATGAAGAAGAATAACGACAGGAACACTGCTGGAAGCTGGAACCTCTTCATGTTAACCAACCTGGTGTCCACCTCCCCCCCCATGGCTGTGTTTAGCACCTGAGTGGGTCCTTGTGGCTAGGGCTAAGCATAATACAATACATAATAATTATGTAGTTGAAGGTCTGACCAGAGTAGCTAGACGGAGTCAGTCGGTGCTTGTGTTAGTTATCGTTGCTGCTTAGTTATCATGCTAACTACTATGTATAGTTCTGCGTTCTCCCTTGTTCCTTCATTCACAAGAAAGATAGATAGATCTTTCTTGTGAAATTACAGATTCTTATTTATTTACTTAATTATGTTTTTTATTTTTTTTTTATTTTTGTTTTTTGTTATCACTGCTAGCCTAGCTAAGTTTGACGTCCAAGCTACATAGACGGAATCATCTTGAAGGACAATTTACAACAGAAGACGACGTTCTTTATACTTTGGTTGGTGTTGGTTAATGGAACACACAAAATAATACAAGCTTGTTCTTGGAGTCAGTTTGTTAAAAGTTTTATTCGAGCAGGTACCAAACTCTGTCAGCATTCCTGCACTAAATACTTCAAGAAGCAACAGAGACTGCTGGTGCCAACATTTTGAAGAAAGAAGCAAACCAAACCATACCAAACCAAACCAATACAGTGAAGATGAAAACTGCAGGATGCTTGTGTCTCGTTGTTAGACGTGTTGACACGAAACGCTCCCCAGGTCCAGGTACGACGGCTGCAGGTTTTTAAAAGAGATTTAAGCGTTACCACCGTATGGAGTTGCGACCACAAAAATTAAGTTCTCTGCACTCATCCAGTGCACACCTACCCTACCCTACCCTACCCTACCCTACAGATAGGTAGACTTGAACCTGCTGCAGTCAGGTTCAAGTCTAAGCAGACAGGGAAGGCTTTTAATTTGAAATCCACAATACAGTAACTGTAAAAGAAAAAAAGAATAATAAGCTGAAGGATATAAAAGCATGCTTTATAAACATTGACGAGATTATTCAAAATGGCAATATAAACATCAGTGACAATATCAGGATCAGTTGTAAATATTAACAGTTTAAATATACCAGTTCAATGTTACAACTTTTCTACAACTACAAAAATAGTCCCTGAGAGCAGTGTGGGGCTGATCTTTGAAAAATAGTCACAAGTTTCCCAGTAAAACTGGAAACGTACTTTTGCTTTAAATTGTGCTCACTTTTTATGTTATGCGTTGTATTTGTTGTAAACTTTGCTTCCATGGTGGCCAGGTCTCTCCTGGAAAGGACATTTAAATCTCGATGAGACTTTCACCTGGATCCATCAACCCAAGATGCGGAACACTGCAATTACAAGAACACACCCATAAGTGATGACATCCAGGAAGTGGTTTTTTGTTGCTGTTTTTTTTTTAATTACTGTAATTTTAATGTGCTACGAATTTAATTTAACTGATTTAAGATGTCACTGCTTTTTACTGAAAGTTTTTAGTCTTTTTTGTGTACAAATAAATTCCTGCAAAAGGCTCAAACACACAGATCTGTTCATCACAGCATGACCAATAGTGAGCCTTTAAAATACACTAATTACAGAGTGCACACAGTCTACCATGGGTACAGTGAGTCACAGGCTCCCAGGTGGTGTGTGTTTTGGTTGAAAAGCTGCTGCGGCGGCACACTTCTGGATCATCTCAACACTTAAACATTTTTTGTAATCAGTGTGTGATCATATGGAACTTTGCAGGAGTGCTGGGTTTTTTCCACCTTTTAACTAGCCAGTACTCAGACATTTTTTTGTTGTGTCTGTCTCAAATTACAGATTCTGATTCTCGTTGATGGTGAGAGACACCAGTGAAATGTTCAGGCTTTTATCTTTAATAGTTTCTCAGATATTCGTGTTGGAGGATTGCCTCAGATTTCAATGTGTGAAAAACTGGAAGTGTGTCAATAGACAACTTTTCAAAATAATCTATCTTGAAAACTATTTGATATATGAAGCCAAAATGTCACAGCAATCATTATAATTGTTCAAAATTATTTGTGTAAATCGATGGTCAAGCAGAAGGCTTGGTTGATTTGAAATTGAATGACCCCCTCTGTCCAAGTGAGGCCATTCCCCCTGCCCCACAGAAGCAAGACTTTATCACTGTGTTCTCTGACAGTGGTTATCATACCCGTGCATGGCAGAATACACATTTAAAGATGAAAAATACAGAAACAATGCATCAAAGTGCATTCTTCCAAGATTAATGCATTCACGTGTGTTGAATCCCTGTAAAACGCCACATCAAAGACGGCTCTTACTGACCGTGTAGCTGGTCAAATTAGGAAAAGCATGAAGTAAGCAGCTCTGCAGTGCATCTATAGCAGTTAACTAAACTGTGTGGCCCAAACACAACATGCTTACTGCTGCTGATGTGGACAAAAAAACAGCTGGGATTATTCTCCCTGTTCTGTTCTTATGTTACAACATCTGCTTGCTGTGATTTTTTTTTTTTTGTTCACACATCATTTTATGAATAAAATAGCTCACCTGTCTCTCCTCCACTCCTCAATAGTTCCTCCCCATGCACAGTGGAGTTTTTCACTCTCAAACAGTCACTGAAATTACAAGTTGAGGGGAAGATAAACGAGCGTCTCCATAAACGCACAGTTGCATGAAGCTCTGATTTAAAATTCAGACCAACAGAAACACTATTCTTCTGGTTTCTTTCATTTTGAGAGGAGAGTAAAACATGAAGAGTAAAATATTGAAATAACATTTGAACCAAATAAGTCACTTCCTGCCACTGGAATTGCCTGCAGTCACAACTGTTAGAAATCCCACAGTGCACCTGTAAATTTACAGGTCAAATAAACTGCCACAAGCTCCCAGAACTGCTGTTTACAGATGTTACTGCATTTGGGAAATACAGCCTGATTACTGTAAAATAATACTGACATCACATCCTTGATACCACTTTACAGCCACAAGACCTTGTCAAAGCAACACTAACTAAACTATATAGAGGAATACCCAGAATCCCAGTCACACACTCTCACACACACCTTTTGACTAGGTTGTTTCTGTACACATTAGCACATGCTTTTTTTGTTTTTACAAAAACAAAATATGCAAGAAGGGTGGAATGACGGTTGAATGAGCAGAATGCCAGAAAAATCTATTCAAATTCTGTTGAATTTTCCAGGGATGTACTTAAAAATGTAAAATCTGCCAATAGACTACAGTTGCAATATCACAACTATTTCACAACATACTGACTCAAACGACACATCACCAACAAAAGGAGTTGGTATCCACAGCAGAAAAATGTTGATCTTTAAAGATGAGTAACAGGCAACAGGAAAGAAGCATGTTACCCTATTTTAAGGGGAGAGGGGGTCGGCTTACCTTATTTAAAGAGAAGATCACATCATCGAGTTTTCTGGGATGCAAACATGCTAATCACCCTGTCATTGAAGTCAAACGACACCAAGTGCTGTGCTTTCTCAAAGCGAGCCTTTGACTGCTCCATCATCATGTCACAGCACTGTGCTGCTACTGAGGCCGTAAGCCCGCCGCACTCTGCGCGGCCTTGATGCAACTTCAGCTGCGTCTGGTTGTGGTTCTCCTGTCTGGTTCTGAGAGGCTCCGTGGTCCGTTTTTGAAGAATGTATTATAAAATATCAACATGCATGAGGGCAGAATATGTGACTTGTGCTTCATTTGTGTTTCCTAATTTGTCAGATAAATGCTTCAAATCCACAATTGTTGAATTCAAGCTGTCTCCTCCAAAAAGGAGGCGTGGGAAACAGTAAAGTGAATTCCTACTTGCCGTTAGCTAGTCCTTTAGTTGAAACCACATAACACAAAAATTACGATTCTGTCGTTGGTGTTATTTGAACATCGTTTGGATGATGAGCTACCAGTCTCTTAACCTTTTCCTCCAAAGACAGAAGAAAATATTCGACTAAGTAAATTCTCCACTTCGGTCATGCTAATGCTCCCCGCTGCCACCATATTGATTTCACCTTCGACACTCCCTCCCTTCTCTCGTTCGCCAAAATTCCCGCCTCTGGGCTGAACAACAAATCAAGGGGGCGTGGCCTGACGCCTGTCACTCCTACTCAGATGTAGTAGTATCTACTACTAAGATGAATGGTTGATGATGAATAAGCCAATGTAGCTAAAGCCTGTGTTTTTCTTTTTTCTTCTTCTTCTTTTGACTATTTGGTGTTGTTGCTGCATTTCGTTACACCAGCGTTTAAGTAATCTGTTCTAAGATTATTTTTAATTTATATAAATATATATTTATTTATTATTGAAAAGGATAGGTCGTCATCTTATTTATACCAGCCGTCCCTGCCTGCATGTGTGGATAGCAGGGTGAACGGTGCTAACAGACAGCGGTTTGGTGAAGTGTTCCTGCGCCTGTGCAGTTTCTGTCTTGCTGCCTCGTGGCCTAAACATCACAGTCATCTAGTATAGACTTTTGGCTTTGTCCCTTGCGCACAGAGATTTCTTCCAATAATCTGAATATTTTGATGTTATCGTAATATAGATGATGAAATATTCAAAGTCTTCTCATAGTGATAAAAACATGATTCTGAATTCGTTCTAATATTTTTAGAGGCAGTTCTTGCAGACGGTGAACCTCTTTCCATTTTAGCTTGATGTTCTTTTTATACTCAGTCTTGTTTCTAAACCTAATTAGACTTGAGCTATTATTTTTCACAAAATATTGAATTTCTAATTTTAAACATATGTTTTCTATGCTCTCTTGTGAATAAAAAATGGCTTTATGATATTCACAGTTGCATTCTGTATTTATTTATAAATTACGCAGCTTCACAATTGTTTTGGACCTGAGGTTGTGCCCTGCCAAGAACACACGAGGCCGCTTTGAACACCTTAAACTGACACAGACCTTTTTCTGTTAATAATTAGAGTTTTATTTATTTATTTTTCGCAGCCATTACTGAAAATTGCTTTCCAGGGGAAGAATATTTTTTCTTTACATCTTCAAATCATCATCTTGTTATGAGAGGCCTCATTAGCCTAATGATGGAAACAAAGAGCAAAGGCATGATACTTTCAAGGATATTGAAAACCTCTTCAAAGCTGTCTTCTAAACCTTGCCCTACAGAACAAATGTGCTCACGTGGGATAATAAAGTCAGGTCCATTAAATTGAATACCAAAGAGCGCTGTTATGAAGTACAGCTGCTAACCTGTTTTAATGCAAATGTGCAGATTGAGATTTGAGCGTCTTTTTGATTGCGTTTGTAATTGCTTGTTCCACCTCATTGGCTTTACCTGATTTAATAATCCATTATAACAATATGCCTCATAAACATTAGAAGGGGAAGTTGGTAGTTGATAGTCAGATGTGGCTTTTCTCAAGTGTCCACTTACTCATTCTCTGTTTGAGATGCGCACATGGTACCTCTGGGTCTTTCCTCACTCGGTGATGACCCCACTGACGACCGTGTTGTCTGAACTGAACCGCTGTGAACATCTGCGCCGGCTGCCGCAGCTCTTTCATGTGAGGTAGCTTGAATGTGATGCTTCTGTACTAACGCCAAGGAAACCTGCTCTCAGGCCAACTAGCTAGTAGTAGTAGTGGCCATCACTTCTATCCCACTTATGCCCCACTGGATTTGTTGTTAGTCCACTAATAATATGGTGCCAGCAGCTTTTCTTAAAGCTGCACTATTAATGACTGTTTTTACATTAGAAGCTACAAAGTCTCTTACTGCATCGCTAAAGGGGATGATGTGGATGATGATTGTCCTCCTTCAGCCGGTCCCTTTAAGGGTCACCACAACAGATCATCTGCCTCCATCTCACCCTATTCCTACCAACCTCTTCAGTCACACCACCACCTCTACATGTCCTCCTTCACTACATCCATGAACCTCCTTTCTAGTCTTCCTCTTTTCCTCCTATCTGCCAGCTCTATATTCAGCATCAGTATATCCACTGTACATCCTCTGCACACGTCCAAAACCATCTCACCCTTTCTTCTCTAACGTTGTCTCCTAGTCGTTCACCCTGAGCTGTACTCACTTCTGACCCTGTTCATTTTGGTCACTCCTAACAAAACTCTGAGCATCTTCACCTCCTGTCTTTTGCTCAGCACTGCCGCCTCCAAACCATCCATCATAGCACGTCTCAGTAACATATTGTAAGCCTTCCCTTTCACTCTTGCTTGTATCCTGTCACAAATCAACCTTGACACTCTTCTTCACCTTTCTTGTGTAATGTTTGTTGCTTTCATATTGTTGGTTCCAGGTATTTAAAGTCGTCCACCTTGACTATAAATTGTGCATAACTTTAGGGCTTAAAATCCTCCTGAAAACTGAGGAAAAAACTTTTTTTTCTGAGGTCACCCCCTTTCTATAATTTTAATGGGATTCACAGGAACTGAAAATCTTTTGGAGCCTTAAGTGGCCACTCCAAAATTTGCCATTTCTGACACCTCGGTGTTAAGTACATTTTCAATCTGAGGTTGTTGCTTGCTAAAGAAATTTCAGTGTTGTGTTTATGGGCTCATTTGATGCCTCCAAGTCAACAAAAAGGAACAAACCTACAGAGAATTATCACCCATCTCACAGACATCTCCTAGACGGGGGATAATTCACAGTCAAAGTTAACAATACTGAGTAAGCTGCAGCCACACATTTACAGATATTTTCTGCAGGAATGAGTAGAGACCAAAGTAGCTGACAAAAGCACATTTTAACCACTGATATTAGCATTTCTGCTGCTCACTGGACGTTATGAAGTAGCAGATGGACGTAGAGAATCTAGATCCTGCTAAGGTCAGTCCAGTGCTACTCTGAATGTGAAAACACTCAGTACTGGCAGAAAATGTTTCAAACCAGTCAATTCTTTCAGGAAATTACACACCTTCAAGACCAGAAGGCATGTCACGCCACTGACCGCTTTCTCCTGTGGCACTTGTCAGACTTATCTCTGGCAGCGAGAGATAAAGTCTGCAGGTTCATCCAGACAACCCACAGACGGCATTGACACAGCTTCATCATCTCAGGAACACACACACACACACACACACACACACACACAGGTTTGCATTGTTGTCTACAAAAGGCAATTTCAGCCGAGGTAGTCGGGGTGCTAAAGGGTGCACAACTCTTTGCTGGCAAATGTCATACGGGCAAGTTGATTCTGCTCATTCGTGTGAATCATTAATGAAATGAAGGTCTGTGGAGGCGAGGGGTGCACAGCTTCACACTTTAGCTGCAGTTTTAACTTTCCTCCCAAATCCTCTCTTTTTGCTGATTTCATCCAGACTGGTTGGTTTAGTTTAACATCTCTCAAGGCACAACATGAACTTTAGATATGTCTGCTATCACAGCTTGTTCCGTGACCCACGATTATTCAGATTTATGTAAAAGAGAACGTGAGATGTTTTATCCAAGGAGTATTTGCATTAAAAGCCTTATGGGCTAATCACCACTTCTTAAATAGTGGATGTGAGCGATTAAGAGGGGAGATTCTTATACTCGATACTATCTCTGCAACTTTATTTAGTATTTTCGTCCGAGGAGTTCTGACAAATGTCCTTAGGAATCATTATCAAATATAAAGGAACACCATGTGTCTGCTGAGAACTCAAATGGTAATAGGTACTCCATGTGTTAGCGAAGGCCTTTAAAAACAAACAGTTTTGAGTAAATTAGATTATGGACCCAAGACACACAGACAAGAGACTGCTCAGTCTTAATTCCTTTAGACCTTAGTGCAGCGGTTCAGATTTGAGCATGAAATTTTAATGGACTCACTTAAGCACTAAGGTGGGTATCTGGCTCGGTGCAGTGCTGTCTCAGATCCCATCTTTCTAATAGGCCGCTGATAATTTATCCTGTGGAGTCACACGCTTCCTAAATTGTCCCAGAGAGCTCCGTCTCACGTTGTGTTGTTTTGTCCCGGTGCGAACTCCCACACGGCAATAAAACAGATTAATTATATTTATATTGTTTTATATATATAGTATATAAGTATATCCATACCTGAAGACAACATCTGAATATTTTTGACCTTTAGTTTTGGCTGTGTGTTGTGATCACTGAAGATTTAAAGGTCATATCAAATAAATGTAATGGTGACCATTTGTTTCTTTAGAGTAGGGCTATGACCCCTTATTTATGTAGTATTAGCAATTGCACCAAGTCCATTTCGTCACTGTTTTACACTTTAATTTGAACTTTTCTAACACCCATGGCTGACTTCCATTACACTTTTATTGACTTGGACCCCACAAGGGGGAATTGTATTTGGACTTCTCAGAGTATAAAACTTAAAATAATGACAAAATACACAGAAATGCTTCAGCTGAGGATGTTGGAGACAAGAATTGTGTGCTTTCAAAGGTTATTTCTTGTGCCATTGAACAGTTTGGAAAAGGCAAGACAGACAGAGGGTGGCTGGCATATAACAAATCTCCCAGGGGAAAATTTTGAATTTAGAGCAGCATGAGTTCAGGGTTGCGTCTTAGCCAAGAGACTCAGCAAGACGCCACTTAATCCATCTCTGCTGACAAACACCTATCAATAATGAAAGTGCCGGAAAATGGAGTGGGTGATTCCTTTCGTCAACTGCCAGATGATCGAGACATTTGACTTAAGCAGGAAAATGGAGCGCGACACTTGTCTACATGCAATAAATGCATTTCCAGACTCCACGGGTGATTTGAAACTCAGCTCACCTTTTGTAGAGGAATGTATTCTTCACATAAGCATTAGCTCAGCATCTGTCACTTTAAGTTTGTGGAGTCTGAATGCTTGTTTATTATCACTGTAATAACCCACTCCACCCAGCTTTCCTTTCGCCCTCTTGTGTGGCAGGTCTCATCTGCAGGCATTGGAGAGGTGGTGTGGCTTGTTTCCAATCAGTGACACTGGTAACACCTGAGTGCTCAGCGTGTCAGTGCTCTATAAAAGCTCTCAGAGCTCAGCTGCTGGGTGGCTTTCCTTCCTCAGACAACCCATTGAATTTTGTTTTAGTGTTCAGTGTTTTAATTTTGAAAAACACATCCACATAAAAAAGACCCCAATGTTGAACCCTGTGAAAAACATGCAAAAGCAACAGATGGCAATATAAAACTAACTGTACAGAAATGTCATTCTAACAAAAAAACAACACGACACACAGTCTGACATCAGAAAAGGAAATGACAGTGCACATGTTTGACATTAAAAGGCAATTGCACAATTTTCTTGTCCACATATAAATGCAGAGATGAAGTTTCTGAAAATGTTCACCTCTAGAAGGACCTCTTAAAAAATTCATTTTCAGTGACCTAAAGCACCGGTTACAGTGTCTTTTTCCCTCATATTTGTTGCACTTAATTGCTATCTAAACCTGCCTGGCCCTGTATGAAAAAGTAGTTGCCCCCTAAACCTAATAACTCGTTGTGTCACTCTTGGCAGCAAGAACTGCAATCAAGCGTTTGTGATAACAATGAGGCTTTCACATCACTATGGAGGAACTTTGGCCCAGTCTTCTCTTCAGAATTGTTTAAATTCAGCCACACTTGAGTGTTCGTCCAGAAAGAATGGGCTGTTTAAAGTAAAAAGTCAGTAAGTTAGCAAAAGTGTATTCATATAGCACTTTTCACAGACATATGTCACAAAGTGCCTCAGAAGAAAGGTAATAAAACATTGTACAGTCATAAATACATCATAAAAACCCTGGTTTAATTAAAAGCTTTTTGAAATGAAAATGGCCTTTTAAGGTCTCCACCGAGTCCAGACACAGTAGAAATAGAGGAAGTGCATTCCACAGTCTTGGTGCTTGGAAAGATCGGTCCCCTCGAGTTCTGAAACGAGTGTGGGGGACCACTAAAAGGTTGTGATTCGATGACCTCAAGTTACAAGAAGAGGTATGAATATGAATCAAATCAGCAATAGAGGGAGGGGCCTGTCCCTGTAGTGCTCCGAAGGTTAAAACTAAAACCTTAAAATGGAACTTAAATCTGATTGGTAGCCAAAGTAGCGACTTTAAAACAGGAGTTATATGAGCTTCTTTTTCTGAGCAAGTCCGTAGTCTCGCTGCAGAGGTTTGAACAACCTGGAGACGAGCCAGTCCTTTCTTGTTTAGACAGGTAAAAAGACAATAGTTACAATAGTTGAGTCTTGTAGAGACAAAAGCATGGATTACCAAAAAAAGCAGGTTCTTACTCTCTGATTTAAGTTCTGCTCCAAAGAAAAAGCTTCATCAAAAATGACACCTAGATGCAAAAATATCAGGAACATGCCGTATTATCTGGCCTAAAGGAAGAATGTAAATTAAGAACAAAATAGGTCCCAGTACGGAGCCATAAGGAACTCCACACAGCAGCTCTGTAGATTCAGACGTAATCTGGTTTGCAGACACTAAAACCTAAGATCAAGCCAAGCATCTTAATCGCATTTAGTCCAGATTCTGACTAAACCACTTCAAAATGTTTTTTAGCCATTCAGAGGTGGGCTTGCTGGTGTGCTGCATAACCCAAGTGTGCTTGAGCTTCAGGGTACGAACTGATGGCCGGACATTCTCCCTTGGAATTTTCTGGTACTAAGCAGAATTCATGGTTCCATCATTTATGGAAAGTTGCCTGGACCTTAAAACAGCAAAGTAGCCCCAGACCATCACACGACCACCACCATGATTGACTGTTGGTATGATGGTCTCTTTATGAAGTTGAATTAGTTTTACACAAAGTGAGACTCAAACCTGCCAGAAAGTTGAGCTTTTATCTTGTCACTCCACAGAGTTTTTCCCAAAAGTTTTGGGGCTCACCAAGACTTTTTTTTTTTTTTTAAGCAAATATAACACGAGCCTTTGTGTTCTTTTTGATCAGTAGTGGTTTTCTCCATGGAACTCTACCATGGATGCAGTCTTTGCCCAGTCTCTTTCTAATTGTTGAATCAGGACCACTGACCTTAACTGAGGTAAGTGAGACCTGCAGTTCTCTAATGAAGCAGTCGGTGGGCGTTTGTTCAGTGAGAGAGGTTTTCAGGAGTGTTCCTGAACCTATTAAGTTCCATCTGCTACACAGTTGTACGTTTTTATGCAGTTGCAGCATTTCATATGTTGCCTTTGTAATATTTTGAATTAAAAATGTAGAAATGACTATATTGTTTTTCCTTTACATTTTACACAGGCATATGTTTTTACAAGGTCTGTAGAATTTGTAGAGTTTGGACAGTAAACGCAAAGTGCACAGTTAAAACTGTAAAGACTGATTTTAAACACAGCCTGGAGAAGGCTGGTCTTACCTATGAGAAAGCAGTTCTTGAGGAGTGACTTACTTTGGTGTCCAGTGTTATGTAATCCATAACATTATGGGTTTCTGCATCAAAAAGTTACTCCCAAAAGCAAGAAGGAACTGCAGAAAAGGAGATAAATGGTATGAAAAGGAAGCCAGGAGAAATGCAAGAAAGCATTGGACCTTAGGGTGAACTTTGAGGAACCATGCCCCTGTTATTGTCTGCAGAGGATTACCGTCTGATTACTTTCCAATTTGAACAGAAAAGGTTTTACAGTACAGAAAAGATAGAAGCTGAACCAATTTACAGCAGATTCCTTAATGCCAAGCAGAGAATTCAGACACACAAAGGCTGCGCTAAGATATGGAAGGATTAAAACAGCAGTTTCACCTAAATTCACTTACCTTTTAACATTGGATACCATAATCAGGGGAACCCTCAGTTCTGGGTATTGTTTAAAAAAAAGATAGAAAAGTTTAAGAAATCCCTTACGTGTCAAAACAGCAAGTTCACCTCACCTGCTGCCCCTGGAGGAAAACTTTAAAACTTTGCAGACAGTGACATCTGAGATGTTCCAAGCTCACCCTGACAAACATCCCTTAGAGGGAACAAGAACAACACTTTGGGAACATGTGCATCATTACTCTCCAGTCACCAGGGACAAAGAAGGGTCAGGGCAAAAGAAAGTAGCCCACCAGCAGCGATCACTGATTTGGGCCAGGCATCTGAGCACAACTGGTTTTGGTGAAGTATTATTTTCAACACCAGAAATATGCCTAAATTATAAACCTGTAATGTAAAATGCAACCTTAGGAAAGTGAGCACAACACTGTGGGAACATGTGCAACATTACTCTCCTGTCAAAAGGGACAAAGTAGGGTCAGAGTGGCAGAATCTAGCCTACCAGGAGAGATTACTGAATAGGGACAGGTTTTTGAACAAACTGGTTTTCATGGAGTATTATCTTCAACACCAGATATAAGACTAAAAAAATATATATCCGCAATATGTAAAACACAACCCTAGAAAAGCGAACACTTTTAGATATAATATCAGAGGAAGAAAGTCACTTTGAAGCCTTGAATAAGGCTTTCAAAGCATCACAGAAGTTAAAGATGCAAGAGTGAGATCCAGGGCGATGCGCTTGGATTGGAGAGCGCTTTAAAAATAACTGATTGATAGTTGGACGTCTATTTCCTTCAGCACTGTGGAGCTTTGACCAGATGTTAGGACTGCATCACAGTTGGATGGAATTTTCCCTTCAATCTAAAATTTTTATTACATATTAAAGTTTAAAGTACTGAAATGTAGAGGTGACATACAGATATCTTAGTCTTATTAAAGTCTGAGCTACAGCTTTAACAAGACTCAACTTAGAAACAGTAGTAGATGTGAGGCCACAGCTATAGAACGCCTGTCTGCCTGTTTTAGGTTGTGCTGTGCAGGCTATAATTTGCTGTGGTGGGTTTCAATCCCCTGCAGCCCCAAAATTTCAGTAAAACAATAGTAATACTACTACTCAGTACTGATATTAGATATTGGTTTCTGCTTGTTTTCTTTACACAGTACAGTTCTTCACACAGCCTCTTAGTTCTAAGACCAAAAGGTGGAGAGCACCAGGTATTTAAACCCTAGTGGAGGTTGTCCATTAGGTGGTTGTTAACCTTGTATTAATCATGTATTAATCTGTTAATCAAGCGCACCATTACATGAACCAAGGGGTGAAAAGGTGTGGACAAAAGGTATGGGTCATTACCACCTGAGTTTTCAGGTGAAAGCACTTTGACACCTATTATGTATGTTATCTGTTGAGGTCACCTGTGGTGCCTGGGTAGAGACCTCAACACTGTTGGTCGTTCACAGTGGAAATAGATGGCCTCTTTTAGTACTCTTTCAAAACCATCTGTCTTCTCCGTCCAAAATGTGAACACTGGCATCCTCAAAAGAGTGATCTTTATCCTTTTGGTGCAGATGTGCGGCTTAGTCTTGTCCTGTCAAGGAGGCTCTTCCAAGTTGTACCATGCGTTTCTGAAATGGCTGTTTGGTTTCGCCTTGGGATGAACCAATTTTTGTCTGAGGAGCATGCCATGGTATTTGATTTGAGTCACTTCCACACACCCTAATGCTCAATATCATCTTTGCTGGTCTTTAATGTTGCCCGCAACAAATTCAACAAAGGTCCAGAAAGACACTGCTGCTTTAGTTACATGATAAACTGAAGGAAAACACCCTGTTATCCAGCTCAGTGCTGAATTTGATTATGATTAATTGTCTTAGAATTATGGGTTTGTGCACAGAGAAGGGAAAAGCTTCTTAACCCTTAAATACAATACTGTGCTTATTTCATTATTTATTTATTCAATGGAGTAAAGTAAGTTTTTCTACCAACTTATTGCTCTCCGTCGTTGCATTCTTTAATTCAAGACATGGCCACCAGAGGGCGATACCGATGGCTGCAACAAACCTTTTTCTATTATGTGTATGAAATAACAGACCTTCTATAAACACTTTCCAGGTGAGTGTTTAGATTTAGTTACTAATTTCAGGTCGTACTGAATAAAACACTGAGTCCATTCTGTCGCTTTTTTCACTTTACCAACTGATATTTTGCCCGTCAACGCGCACCTGCTAATCTCTTCACGTGGCCCACCCAACAGCAGGACCCTATAGAATTCAGCCAGCATTCATTTCTTCTTTCTGTCTGCATCTGTGCTTTTCCTTCGTGACATTCAATCATGTCTCCTGAGGGAAAAAAAGAGGCCTATCCCGGGGTGCTCCGTGCTATTCTCGGGGTCTCTGTGGTACACTGTCTTAGAGACGTGTTTCTTTTTTACTATTCCCTCTGAGAAAGAAAGTTTTTCGTGTTGTTTGTTTTGCCTCGACTTCTTTTTGGAGTCATATCAGTTTAGGCTGAGCACCAATAAATAGATAATGGTGCTCCAGTGGGCTTAAGTGGTAGTTCTTACTGAGGGCAGAGTTGCATGGGTTTTCTTTAATATAATGTTGTACAGAAATGTATTTTAACATGTGAGCTGCTTCATCTATGCACAGCCTTTTGACCTTTGCAGCTCTGCTCTGCCGCAAGAAATGTTTACCTGAAACTCAAGGCTGCACACTCAACTCTACAAGGCCTGCTGTATTTGCAGTAGCAGTGATAAGTTGGAAAGCAGATTTTTTTTTTCTCCTCCCGAAATCCATAACAGCCATAAAACATCAGATTTTGCAGGATGCTGAGTGGGAAGCCAGCCATTGAAGTATGAAGCTGAAGTAGCTTCCCTAACAATTGCACCTCTCCCAGTCCTCTGATGATACCTTTTCATACTCTGATGAAAGTGCTAGGCTGTAATATATTGCAATGGGGCGCTTCATCATTGTTACTCTCCCAGATCCACATTAGCGCTCTAATCCGGAACATAAAAAAATACAAAACAAAAGTCTGTCACTGATTATAGGGCTGTAACCACAGAATGAAACCCTCTCTCAGGTATTGTGTGCACTTAGATAGTTGTGAGTCTATTTTTAACCTCTATTTCTCCTGGGAAAAAAAAAGATGGTTATTAGAAGAGGTATCATATTCTGTGTATAAAGCTGTCTATACCACTGAAATCCAACATGAGTCAGGCAGCATTGGCTGGATCCCTCAGGCCAGCTCTGAGGAGCCGGTGATAAGATTGGCTTAAAAAAAAAGAAAAAAAAAAAAGCCCTTCTGTGACCCATCACCCCTCCATCAGGAAAATGAGCCTTCTTTCCCTCAAGCGCTGCCTTTGAGGATTCCACAGAAATTAATTTGTGCCAGTATCCGTTAACAATTACCGTGCTCACACAGTCGGGGAGCCTTCACCTGGCCGCAAAGTTCAAGGACAATGTTGCTGTTTAGTGAACATAAATGTTGTTGATTGCAATATAGCCCATCATTAGAGGATCCGAGCACTAATAAATATGCATCCGCGATTTCGGCTGATTAAAATGCCTCCAGGACTCCAGCACCAGTGAACGGGTTAATGTGCTGTGGTTTGACGCAGGAATGGTTAATAGGAGGACAGGCAGCAGGTGGGGAGTCATGCAGACTGATGAGGAGCAGCAGCAGCAGCAGCAGAAGAAGCAGAGGAGCCGCTGTGTGCTGACAGTTGGGGCTGAGCCGGGGAGAAACGAGCAGCGACCGGCGCTCCTAGTTCGTCCCTGCAGCGGGCACCACCGTGGTCATCTCAGGATACGCACGGCTGTTTTCCTGTTTTTCCTTTTTTGAAGAACCCCCGAGCTTTTCAGGCATGCTTTCTCCTTCTGCCTTCGTGGGTAAGCGGGACGCCGGTGAATAACACTTCCTGTCAGCGGCTGGATAAATGACTTGAGAAACTCTCGTCGAAGTGAGCGGACAGAGAAAGCGGTTGTACGGGAGATGAATGTTACCGGGAAACAGCAACCTGAGCTGATCGAGCGACCCGCCAGCCTCCCGGTTCCAACTTCGGCAAGTAAACCCTTTCAGTCATTCCTTGTGAATGACATGAAATCTAACGGCAGTTTGCAGTTTCCGTGTTAGGGCACTCCGAAAGAGCACTCGGGCAGTTCGTCCGCTGATGTGGAAGGCAGCTCCAAGCTTCCTTTAAAATTATACTATTTATGCTTCTTTGCTTTTAACTGCTTGACGTTGCACAGCTCGCGTTCAGGTGTCAATCGTTTCCAAAGCATCATGAATAGCTGTACAGTTCGGCATACATCTAGAAAACTATCGCTCTCTTACTTTAAAAAACCGTTCAACTTTTCTAGATGGCGTTTTGCTGGTCATATAATGATAAATGATCTATTAGGCATGAGCTGCTACTATCCAAGTGCTACAGGTTTAAGGACAATATCTGTGGAAATATGGCTATTTCGTGTATTATTTATTTTTGCATAAGCCGAATCCAGCAAAATACTATACTAATGTCTTATTACTGTTTATTACATATTTGAACAGTGTAATTGAACAAACGAGCGAGTAATCATTAAATTGGCTAATTCCTAAATTAAGTCTGGTGCGTAGTTTCTTCTCTATGATAAAACTGCGCGTTTGGTTAAATGATTATCCGGTATGGTTTGATAGGTTGTAGCATTTATGTTGCAGGTGCACTAAGCAGCTTAGCTCTTATAGCTTGGTATTATTTTTCACATTTCATTTAACTGTTTACAGTAACAATAATAAAAAAACAAACAAACCAGTGTTTATGATTTGAGATGACAACAAAATAAGTTTAAATAAGTGACTGCTAATTGTTTCCGTTATAGCGCACTCGAACCCCAGTTGTAATATAGCTATTGTTATTATTATTATTATTATTATTATTATTATTATCACCACCATCTTTTGTCGTGAGTTCACCGAGCTTCCTTCAGGGCTTCATATTTAGCAGGATATCATGTTTAGGCTACTTTAGCAAGAAAACAGATGACCTGACCTTTTACCAGACTTTCATATTCTGTGAGTCAGCTCTGTAAAGAAAAGTCCATCATAGGCTGCAGGACATGTTACTGAACCAAGCACTGTCTTCAGAAATAGGCTTAAAATTATATATCATACACTGTTGGTTTTTCATATGTGTCAGTAAACATGTTTCCATGGATACCTTACTGTAAAGTTTTAAGTTCTTGGTTCATTTAAAAGTACAGCTTCTGGCACATCTTTACCTACATTTGTCCTTTTGTCACCTTCGCTGGGCGTCCAGCACCTTTAATTCCATCGAAGCCACTGCCTTGCTTTCACAAAGCCATTAAATACTGGATATCTGAGCCTCTGGGGACACACAAGTCTTGAGCTTAACTCTATTTAGAGTGTGTTCAGTTTCCACACACTTCCACTCTTCATTTACCGCTGAGTAATGGCTAAAATTATACAGTAAGCACAAGTAAACAGTTGCAAATTGCAAGAGAATCTCCAATTCCACAAAGCATGTTTATGACAGTGTAGTGTAAAGTTTCAGGCTGGTAAGCATGGACTTAATTGTGCCTGGAATTAACAAAATGCAGTTTGGCATGTCCTTCAGTAGTTTCAAATATCAGGGTAATTTGGCTTTAATTAATGCCAAAATGTGTTAATTATAGATGCTTTATTATATGCAGTTAGGCTGCTTGGAAGATTCCAGAGACGGATTCGAGTTTTGTAACAGAAGGTGCATCCGTAGTGCTTTACCATATTTCCCGTTTTTACTTCCCCCCCCCAAATTTATGTCATATTTGGATTATGTTGTTTTAAGGGGATTTTACTCCATCTTCCGTCAAAGGGAATGTTAAACATGAAACCGCAATCATAAATTTGGGTTTTTCAAACATGGAGATGCCCTGAATCTATCTGGGTGATTGGCAATCACTGATAAATTAGATGAAAGTGCTGGGAAGGCGCACCTCTCCTATTTTTTCCCCCTTTGTTATTCCCATAGCACGCTGGGTGCATATCAACAAATATTTGATGCCCCCTAATGATGAAGCATCCGAGACGTGATTACTGTGAAGACTTGCGTAAACCAGGGTGTAGCAAAAGTAAGGAATAAATCAGATTTGTATTGAATTGTCTGAAGGTGTTTGAAGAGTCAGTAGATACAGTAAACTGAGTCCTCCTGTCCAAATACAAGCAGCTCTCTGCCTACAGTGTGTGTGTGCATTAGTTTTGCCATGTTTGAATTGTATGTCACGGTATATTAGTGCTGTGATTGGCAGGCAGGGTGTTTTCCTGCCTCTGCATGCTGGGAGAGACTCCATCCCCGACTTAGTTCAAGCAGTATATTTGTGTGGTGAACACTTGAAAAATGTAACTCTTCATATATAATTCTCTGCCTTTGCAATACCTGGATTCTGGACTGTGTTTCAGCAGCTTATTGATGAACCCATCACTAAGATGTGCCAAAATTCATAATTACTGGGTAGTTTTTGTGCCGTTTTTACTTCATAACAAATGAACTGCGGTCAGAAAGTTTAGCAAAAATCTAGAAAAGTTCAAACCATACCTGATTTAATCTTAATAGAGCACAGAGTCTTAATCTTGTGATATTACAGCAATATTCAGTCCGTAGACTGATCCTGGGGGATAAATTCATGATGCAGAATGCTTAAATAAACAGCAGTCATGCTCACCCTCGTGCTGTGCCAGTTTTGGGTTTTCCAAGCTTCGAGTTTTTCTAGTGAATCCTAATGTTTGGTTTATGGGTTGTAGCCGTATGTCCATTTATCGATTACCTTCCACTTATCCAAAGTTGAGTCACAGTGGAAACAGGCTAAGCATCGCAATCCAGAAATCATTCTCCCCAGCACTTTCCAGTTCCTCCTGGTAGACCCCAAGGCATTCCCTGACCAGCTGAAATCTAACCTCCTCAGTGAGTTCTGGGTCTACCCGGGGTCTCCTCACTGATGGGCATGCTTGTAAAACCTTTTGAAGGGATGCACCTGCCCGGGAGGCATCTTAACCAGATGTCTGAAGCACTTCAACTGCCTTCTTTCAGCATGGAGGAGCAGCTCGCTTCTGATATCAGTGTTTTTCACCCTAACGCTAAGCCCGACCCCAGCATTCTTACCGAGGAATCTCATCATGGCTCCTTGAACTTGTGACCTCATTTACATTCATTCTGTTATTACGACTATAAGTGAGTAGCGGAACGTAGACTGGTAGAAATGAAATTAAATGAAAGCTTCACTTTTCAACTCAGCTCTCCACCCAAGTCTCCACCTCAAGAAGTGTAGTATAATGTCTGCATTGTTGCTGATGCAGCACCACTCTGCCATCCACCTGACGTTTCACCTTCCCATCGCTCTTGAATAAGATCCTGAGATGCTTGTTCCTCCTTGCTTGGGGCATCCTCTCTACCCCAACTCAGAGGGAGCACTCCACCTTTTTTCTTTCTTTCTTTTTTTTAATATGACGTCAGTGTATGACGTTGGCGTAGCTATGTTTTGGATGCTGTTTCTGGAACTGAAAAATAAAGCCAAAGTCACAGAACTATGACATCACAGTAACATGACTGGTCAGTTGCAGTGGTGGATCTGGAGTAACATTAACCGTGATGACGGAGGAACACCATCAACGTGATATCTGATGCACTGAAATGTCTGTCGTCGTTTTTCTTTTTCACAAGTGCAGTATTGCACAGTGAATGAAAGGCATTCAAAACAATCCTCTGGATGTTTGCTGCCTTTTGTTCTGTTCTTGGTCGATAAAATGATCCCACACTGCTTCAATAATGTTGAGGTCCGGGCTCTGGGGAGGACAACTGTGTGTTTTTTTTTTTTATGATTTTACTGGATTGGCAATGTTTCTGAGATTATTTTTCACCAGCGTTCCAGGTGGTATTCCATGGTGGATCCAAATCTGATGTTACTTTCATAATTAATTATGACAAAATCCCTGAGACCACTGGCTGAAATGACAGAGTTTTACAGATGGCTGTAGACACTCACTGTTATACCGCTCTCCTGACCTGCTCCTGTCCATCCGCCAATAATCTTAACCAAAAAAAAATGGATTTGGGAACATTTCAGCAGATGGATCAGCTAATGGACCAGATGCATCTCAAAGGCCCTGCGCCAGCTCTTTGTTGTTTTTTTTCCCTGTTTCTTAAGGACATGGCTTTAAGATACTGTTTGTCTGAGGTACTGTTGTTAGGCCTGCCACATCATTTTTTAACAACACACGGCACAACATGCTGACAGATGCCAAATGTTTGGCTCTTTAGGAATCACCATGATGGTCCTAACGTGCTATTATGCGTGTCAAATTATTATGACTGGCATTTTTTTTTAAAATTGGGGTTTTTTTGCCCATTTTTTTAAAAAATCAGGCACTAACCTTGCTTTGCTAGGTTGCTTCTTATTAATGGAAACAGTATTGGTTCATTCTTTGAGTAAGGTGCTTTTTGTGGCTGAATGATTCAAAAGTCAGTGTTATGTGGCTTAAAAAAAATAGAAAAAAATCCCCTGAAATATCTTCAGAAAAACTGGAGACAGCTTTAACAACTTACAGGAAAGTCTGGATTCTTGGAAGAAAAATATAAAGGAATTAAAAGAACTTTTGCACAGTACTAAACACCTCTTCTTGCAATTGTGTCTCACATGTTGTCGTTTTTCTCATGCAGTTACAGCATCTACTATACTTTTAGTTATTTTGGTCCAATAAAAACAAGTAGTGTCACATTTTCAGAATTCATTCAGTATCACTTCTCTTGAGATCCTTTAGTTTGAACTGGCAAGTTGGAATTTTCAGTACACTGGTTGCATCCGCTCTAAATATAATTAAAACATAGACTTTAATGAGCCATGTGTTTTGTGTGTTACAGTTTCTCATTGGCAGACTCCTCACAACAGATTCCCCCGTTGACACAATGCAAACACATATACAACACAGTATTGATGTTAAAATATTGACAGTGATGGAATAATTACGCACACACAGCCTTATAGGATTATACTCACCGTTGAGGATATTGACTTGCTGGTCAACATTAACATTTACAGAGGGGAATGCTGCAAGGACAACCGAAAGCGGAGATCAGTGCAAATGGGATTAAAAAGAGGGTGACACAGTGTTATTATCAGACAATCAAACCCAGGCTTGTCCCATTTTAAAAGCTTAAAAAAATAAGTGGCATTCATGTCACATAAAATTTCCAACCCCCTGTGGTCACCCGCTCGAGGGTTTCTCTTGGCAGGAACTGCAGAAGCTTAATTATACCCCAGTGGAGTGTGAAAGTCTGCTTTTGTATTCAGGAAGTCAATCATATTTTAACCAAATCACTCCTGTTGGAGCATGAAACATGCATTCGCTTTAACTTTTCATTTTCCCAGAGCTACTCAGGTAATTGGAAAAGACAAAATAATCAGACTTGATATTTAAAAAAATGAAATTCTATTTCTCTCTTTTTTTTAAAAAAGGTTATATTTAGTCTCTTTCATTGCCAGAACAATATTCAATTTTCCTCCTATCACTGCAGTCAGGCTCTTCAAAATGAATACAATAATTTAATGACCCTAGAGAGAGAATGCAAACATGTGGCACGTGTTGTTAGGACTGCTTCAGTCATTTCCACCTTATATTATATTAAATGTTTAGTAGGACTAAACAAAATTGTTACACTGCATGTAGATCCTTTCCTCTCAGATGGGTCCACGGTTTAATGTTAATCTCCTCATGGCATATGAGCTAATGGCAGGAACATGAGGATCCCATGAGGACTGTGAGATGGGCCAAAGGGCACACTCCAGCGTTATATCATAAATTAGTCCTTTTTTTAAGCGTATAATTAATCCCGGTAGGAAGTGCAAAGATACATATATAACACACCATCATGCACAGTCATATTCCATTATTCAACTTAGTCCAAACTCAGGCGTTAATTAAAGCTTTAATTAGACTGCGTTTTAATTTTTTAAATGTCAAGAGGATATGTAGTGTCATAAATCCTGATACATCAAAAACAAGTTGGGGCTGTCACTGTTTGTCTTGAAATGTTTCTTTAGCAAATAAAAGGAAACTCGTCCTCCACATTATTAATACCCACGGCGTTTCATTAGCATTTTTATTTAGATTCAAGGCAGGAAACTTATGCATTTTAATGTCCTCCCCATTCATTTTCAAGCGAGATACGAAGAAATCTACCTCGTCTCCTCACTGGCTGACGGCGGATTGTTGTGGACATTTTACTCACCTCTTCGTGACAAACTGCACTGAAAAAATGCAGCGAAAGAAACAGTAGCTGGGCGCCCGAGAGTCGCCCTTGAAATGGAAATAAATGAATTATGGTAATATAAACAGTCCTACATTAGTTCCTCAAAATATACATTCACCCTAGATTATTCCTCCCACAGTAGCAACATGAAAACCTTCCACTCAAACCAAAATTTCACTGCATTGTTTACAATGCATTTCATATCTGTGTGCCGCTCTGTTTTTATTTATGCCTAATGAAGATAAAAGTTTAAATTATACTCCCATTATCAACAATTTATTGAAAACCTGAAGACCAGTTGCTCTTATTTTGTTCACGTAGTTTTTCATCTCACATGAAACACACATGGGCAGATTCTTGGGGGGGGGCTGTACTATCTAACACAGTTGGACCGTGGTGCTGTTCGAGCAGTAAAGCTCCGTGAGAGGAGCCTTTTCAAACAATGAATATACAATAGAGAGGAAATGCATCAAGTGGGTCTGATTCCCCATGGAGCCGCTCCGAGTGGAAGATTGAACAAGGATGATTGCAGAAGATACAACTCCACATTTCTGAGAGCTCCATCCTGGCTACAGTTTATTGACCCTCTAAGATACTGATACACAGTGAAGGCCTGATTTACCTAAATTCCAAGCATTTTACCTACACAAACTAAGCTTAGACTTGCAAATATCAGCCTACTGAATGATGGAATCAGACAGTTGCTTTCCTGCAGGTCCATTCCCTTTCTTTTGCTGCATATACTGTCCCACAAAGGTTTGTGAAGTAAGGATTTTGGCTGCTGCTGTTTATTTATTTTTGCTTTTTATTATTTTTTTTTATCTGGACAGGACTGCAAAGTGCTAAGCTCCCCGAGTGCCACCCAAAGTGCAAGTCCAGCACATAAGCTGCAGAAGCAAAACAAGTTTCACTTTTCTAAAGTAGAAAACCTTCTGAACAACAGATACGGCTTTTCTCTTGGTTCTATTCATGAAACTCTGCTCTCTTTTCTTTCTCCTCAGACTCTTCTTACTGTTCTTGAATGAAGTGATGGAGTCCTTTCCAGCTGTGAATTTGTTCAATTATCAGTGTTTATAATTTGTTAAACACAGACAAATTATATTATTTTGTGTCAAATTAGAATCACCAGTAAGAAGAATTGACATTTAATACAGGTTCCCTATCAACACACTCCACAACACTCCTGGCAGCCAATAATATAATACATTTGCCCCCACATGACGCCCAGTGGTTTTTGAAAATTGAATGTGCTTCATTTAGCTTTGACCAGGGGCCTAAATTATGAAGCTCATTGCACATGTTGTTATTATTAATCTCTGGCTCTCTTCCAGTGTAATTTGTCCAGTTTCTCTCCCATTAGCCCCAGACGGTCATAACAGAAGGCTGCCCCTCTCAGAGTTTCTCCCTGTTAAAAGGGAGTTTTTCCTTCCCACTGTCGCCAAGTGCTTGCTCAAAGTGGATGATTGTTAGGGTATTCTCTGTATTATTATTGGGTCTTACTTACAACATACATATAAAGCTCCATGGGGCAACTATTCTTGTGATTTGGCGCTATATAAATAAAATTGAACTGAACATACCAGAAGTATGTTTCCGTTATCTGGATTCACTTAACCTAAAATAGTTGATCAGAAATAAAAGGTCACCCAAAGCTGGTAATGAACTTTCTGAGTTAACCCAGGGTTTCTCCCAGGGTGGTGCTGGCAGCAACTGACCAATCTAATAGGGGCATTTCACGGATCATATGAGTCTTCTTCAACTAAAAACACACCAAATGTTGATTAAAAATCTACAACTAACACAGAAAATATCAAAGTAATTTGCAACACTGTTGTAAAAGGACAAGAGATGATCATTAATGGGGTGATTAAGTGCACAGAGTGATAAAATAAACATTTTAATTCCAGTTCATTATTTTATCACTGTGTGGCTCTCAGTGCTGCCTTTTGCTTCTAAGGTGACGGCTGCACATACTGCACTGCTGTGAAACTTTAAACTGAATCCATTAAAGCTTACTGCCTAATAAAGAAGACGTGGAAATCACTTCAGTTTGACACCGATCCAAATGAAATCAATTTGATTGATTGAAATGGTTTTCTTGTCTGTCCTGTGTTCCAGTAGCTGCAGTTCCACCGGAGTAAAAGTGACTTAGCAGATTAGACTCGCGCATAAAACAATTTTATACATTTTTTAAATGACCAAATTAATACATGCACATTCTCCTGACAATGTGACGCACAGTTTGCACTTCATTCTGTGGTTTTGAGTAAGGTACTACTTAACAAAGTTGTACTTAAAACATGCTCTAAATAAACGTGGCACTACAAGCCAATTTGGGACTATCCAGAGCTCAAGATAATTTCTTGCACCAGGCTGTAAACATGCTTTTTAATGCTGTAAAGTTGGGCATTTTAACATCAGAGTCTATAGGGACTGATTCCCTTTTACAGCCAGCCATGATTACATAATTACAATCGAGAGGTCTGGTTCAATGAGTTGAATTAGTGGAGGTGAAGCTGAGCTGACAGCTAGTGGCATGTGGAGATGGAGAGGGGGATTTCAGCCACTCTTCCAGTTGTTATGGGGGGGGGGGGGGGGGGTGTCATTTGCTGTAGAGACCAAAACCAGTCCGTTAACCACGTTAATTTCTGCTGCAAAGTTGGGCTGCTTACCACGATACTCTCATGATCGATTCACTTTGGAGCGAGTCTTAAGTGGCCACTCAGGGAACTGCAGTTTCTGGCGCTCTGGTGTTGGCTTCATTTTTCAGCCCCGGAGGTTGCTGCTTGTTGTTGGTGGAGATCTCTGAAATGTTCATTGCCATTTTGTTATTAGGCTTCTCTCAGCCTTGGCATCACAGCTTTGGGTTGTGAGTCCCAAACTTGGGAATTCACCTCATCAATGTTACACAGAAAAAGATGGATTTTATTGGGTATATTTTCAAATACTTATACAGTAAATATAAAAAAAACTTTTCTCGTCCTTGCTTTAACTGTAACCCTTGAAGTAAACAGTGTTCAGCTCAAGAAAAATCAGACCGAAGAAGCACTTACTGTGGTTTAGCCAACATCTCTGAATCATCACCTCCTGCTGTGATCAAAGATGCATTCAAAACATGTTCAGACATGAGAATATGAATCTAATTTATCACCGTAAACTGAATGAACTGAATGACTTTGCCATATAGTGCTCTAAAAAGGGACACAATCAGTGCTGAGGTATTTACGGAGTGTTTGTTTTGCAGTAACATAATGTTTCACCGTTATGTAAGACTGCGTCTTGATTGAAAGAAGTGAAAATAGTTCCGGTAATGTGGTAATTAGCAGCGTTTAAAGCCATGTTAGGAGAAATTACCAAAGTTGTCTCATTTAAAATGATGGATTATGCTCATCAGTACAGCTGTATCTCTGGGCTGTGTTTAATGGATTTTTTTGGGGGAAAAAATACACATTAAAATTTTTAATCTGTTTTTTTTTTTCCTTTTTTTAAAAACTACAAAGTTGCCAGGGAAATTGCATGCTGGTATTTGAAAACAAGAAGTAACTCTGCCACAGTTTTTGGCATCATTTACAAAAATCTTAAGTGTGAGCGAAAATACCATCCCAGTTAAAATGCGCGCTTGCTCTTTTGCAGCGGAGCCAGATTCCTCTGTGACATGTCGTTTGCAAATAAATGAGAATATTCTATTCTAAAATTCTATCCATCGACTTCGCCTCTTGGTTATAAATAACAGCAACTTGCAGCTCTGCTCGGATTTTAAAATTAACATGCTTTTTTAAAAGAGTTCCACGTTCTTGTGTGACTGAAGTTGTACAGCCATAGCCGTTTCCCCGCTGACACAACCCCAGGGTAGTTTTAATTGACCTCAAAAAAAGGGGGACGGGCTGAATAGAGAGCAGAGTTTTGCTTTTCATCTTCTGTTCTAAATCTGTCTGATTTTTAAATGTGAAGATCTTTTAAAGGATCCAGATGAAAGTGCTCGCCTTGACAATAGCAGCAATTGTGACACTTGTCAACATCATGGGTTCTCGTCACACACACAGCTCAGTCATTTCTGTTTAAAAAAGATATTCTTGTTTTTGGACGAGCCGCCGAGGCTGCGTGTATCCAGATATTTCTAATAGTTGTTAAGTTGACTGTGACTTGTTGGCTTTTCTTCATGCTGCTTACAGTTAAATGATGTGAACTGCTGTGATGTGGGTGTTGTGGTAACTTTCATGCATAACGTAGCTTTTAATTAGATTTTTCAGCCAAGTAAATATTTCATATGCTAACAACAGTAACAACCTCTAGGTTCAGATATAGTTTTATCGGCTCGTAGCCAGAGAGAGAATTAGGACTGGTGTCAGCTCGGGTAATCAAAACGCATGAGTCATGGCTGAAAATGTATAGAGTCCATGATGAGGGTGTGTTAATGGTAAACGGAACTGATGGAACTAAAGTATGATTCACCGGGGAGTGCTGTGAGTGGATTAACTCAAAAATATTTCACCACATTTTGCACTGTACGTACAGGTCTGGAGGACTGTTCCAGGCATTATATGACTGATCTACACAAAAAAGGGCATCTGGAGAGTGTGTGTGTTGAACTCTGGCTGCTGGCTGTGTTTGGATCAGCTGTGCGTGTGTGTGTGTGTTTGACAGTTGTGGTGCTTTTCAAGGTTATCAGTGTCTGGAAAGTTCTGCTTCCGCCACAGCTAAAGTAAACTCAAATGCCATCTCCACATCAGAAAGGAAGCTTGGAGATAGCAGAACTGCCAGTCTTATTATTAATACATGCAGGGAATCCACGCTCTGTACAGACTTCAGCTTTGATTGGTCTGGCACATAGCCAAAACTAAAAGAACAATTGTCTACTTGAAATCTTAAAAGAGGGTTTTGGGTAATATCATCTTTTTGTAATCTTTAATAATAAACATCCAGAATTGCACTCTTACTTTTTCAAGCGATTCTGTTGACTTCATCCGGCATATACTCGAGCTGTGAAGCAGCCAAGATGAAAGTCAGCAACACCAACGCTAACGCTTCAGTTTTCTGCCAGAAAAAGGTGGATTGCTCCCTCTGGGTTGGAGGAAAAGATGCTGCCCCAAGCAAGGGAATTTAAGTATTTCAGGATCTTGTTCACAAGTGATTGAAATGGTGGAGCTTAAGTGGAACAAGAAGTTACTGTTGTTGCATTACTGCTGCATTGTACCAGACCAACCGAGCCGAAGGTGAATGTTTTCGTTTGCTAGTTGATTTAATTCCCCCTCCTCACACGTGGTAATGATGAAAAAATCAGATTGCAAATACAGCAGCTGAAAAGAGTTTTTTCCTTATGAGATTTGGGCTTAACTGTTGCTCCTTCATGTCCAAAGGAGACAGCTGTGGACAGTCTAATCAAGATGCTTCCCATGCATCTTCTCTTCACGTCTTTGGGGCATTCCCAACTGAGAGACCCACAAGTCACTGGAGAGATTTTATATCTCACTGGCCTCAGAACCCTGATAAGAAACCGTTGCTGGGGAAAAAAACATCTGGATAAACCAACTTTATATAATCAGGGAAAATGAGCAGAAGGATAAAATGAAAAATAACTTTAAACAAATGTTTGAGACAAAGCTCAACTTCCTCAAATATTGTGGTTCTGCGTGTTCATGTTAATATTAAATGTCTCAAAACTCATGTCGGTTGACTTGTCGGAGGCATTCCTGTCGTCCAGGGTTAGAATTTCCTTGTGCCAGTCATTAGGATTCAATCCTCCGGTTATTTTCTACACTTTTTTTATAGTTTAAATTTGGTTCACATATTCACTTGAGAATTTTTATTTTTTATAAAGACTTAACCATCTGGTCAAATTTGGTTCTGTTCATGAATCAGTTATTGCAAAAATTAAATTACCATCTGGCTGAGACTTAGTTTGTGTTGCTGAATATTATCTGCTGAACATCAATGTGCTGCCTTTGCCATGTGAGCATGCTTGCATACTGATGTTTGTGTGCTTGAACCTGCCGGGCAGCTGGAGTCGTGCCGTGCGTGTATTGATGTTTTTTTTTCCTCCCATGGGCCTATGTGGGTTTTCTTGAGGTACTTTAGCTTCCTGTTGGCTTGAAATCGACTAACAACCTCTCGAATAGTGTACGGGATGTTCCCCACCTTTCCTTTCCCCTGAATATGAAAACTAGAAAATGGCTTGATGGAGCTAGAAAGATTCCTTGTTCCTCAACATCTGGCTGTAAAGTGGGTTTGGCTTTTTGGAAGCTTATACCCGATGGTTGAAACAAAAACTTGCTGTCCAGTGTTAGAAAGATATGGAACGAAGGGCTTTCCAGTGCAATCTGACATGTAGCTTGGACAAGCTAATTTGTCAATACAACTGAAAGCTGTAACATTTTGTGGATAAACAAAACCAAAATAATTTTAATGAATAGATGAGAAATAGCTTTTACGACATGGCAGATTTTTAAGTTTTTAAAACTTTTGAGCTTCAATATTCGGAGTAAGTACTTGGTGTTTTTCACAGATATGAAATGTTGATTAAATGTGTTTGATGAATTGAAATATTTTAAGCCCTGTGCTCATTTATGGAGCTGCAGGTTGTGAACATTAATTAGGCTGCAGCTAAAAACTGTTTTTGCATTCTCAGGCAACAAAAGCTGATTACAGATCTAAATTGAATCTTTGAGGTTCAGTTATTTATAACTATAGTTACCTGTGAATGGGGGAAAAAAATCCTAATTACCTTTGATAAGGGATTTGAAAGGATTTGGATTCAACAAAAAGCTGAACCCCAACACTAGTTTTCAAGACTGGCCTAAAGATTAGGCACTGGCGCAGGACTCAGTAAAAAGCTTTATGTTTTATTTGTAATTGAAATACTATAGCTCCACAGGGGTAGAAATACAACGGCCTAAATCTCAGCACACTCATAGGATGATGATAATATTTCATTTCCAGTGAACAGGGAATGTGCCACTTACAGAAACGCTCGATAGCAGCAATTTTTTGCTAGAAAAAAGGCATCCTGGTGCTCGTGATCCACTGAGCATACGGTTACTTTTATGCATTGTCTGCTTTCACTTCAGTTGTGCCAAGCCAAGTACGATCTCACTCTGGTTCACTTCAAGTCTGAAAAGTGTACTTTACCCACTCCCAGTGGAGCCTATACTGTGATACCCTGGTACAAACACCATAAACAGTTGAGATAATGGTTTAGACAGTTTGCAGCCTCTGTCTCACACAATTTAGAGGTGCAGTTTCTTCCAAAAATTGTGGTATTTTTCTTGAACCCTGTTTCACAGTTTTATCTTTTTGTAAAACAACTGTTGTGCATTTGGTCTGGCAGAGCAGCAGTGTGCTTTTCTTTAAGGAGCATATTCCACAGATATTCCCAGATGTCTAGCGAGCTGTGCGCGCTATGAATTACATTGTGCAATCTACTAGTTTAAAACATCTACCAGACTAAGATGTGTTGTTCCACAGCGGTTCCAGCAAAAGCTCCACACTCTTCAATGAACTAAGTGCTGTTGTATTGGCTGTGAGATTTTCACAGGCCATGCATTGATTTGTTCCTGAAATGATTCAAAATAAGTCTCACCAGCACTGTGGCCAATTGTAAACGTGTAGTTTAGTGGTTTAGTGCACAAAACCTGATTTAAGATGTTGATGCTGTATTCTCAGCAGTTGCAAATCTTCTGCTGCAGACACTAAACTTTTAAAGCGGAAAAGTATGTCTGGGTATTTTGAGGTATTCTAGACTAGCCTCTAGGGAGACCTTGGTCCATAACTATAATACTTAATATTATTTTTTGCTTTCTGAAAATGGTTTAAATTATATCAAACTGCATTAGTGTCAAGCTCTAGGTGTTGCTAACCACCTACAGTGTTGGTGGGCCAAATCAACAACAGCACCCCAGATTGAATAAGATTGGATAAGCAGAAGAAATTTATAATTTATAAGAAAAATAAAGTTACAGTTAAAATGCTGTAAAATGCCGCAGTAAACTTCAAGGCTATAGCTTCCCTCTTGGGCTTTTGTTTGTGGATATTTCAAGGACATTCACACTTGATTAAGTCATTCACTCCTAATTGGAGTTTTTAATGGTTTAAAGGCTTAATAAATAAATCCTGAAGCTGACAACAGTGCAGGGCTCATAGAAGTAGTGATCTAATTCAGATTGTTGGTAATCATTAATGTTAAAGAGAAAATACTTTAAGTTTTAGGGCTCTGTGTGTCACAAAGAGCTTTGACATTTTCAGCCAAAGATATTAAAGTCCGTTTTATTTCCCGTATCTGCCTGGTCTTAAGTGATACAGTTATAGTCATCAAATCAAAATGAATCAAATGTGAACTCTGCCTCTCTTCAAGTGCATCACTGATGTGATGAGTTCATCAGCACTCCTCCTGACCAGTGTGACCAATCTGTTTAATGACCAATGTCATATTGCTCTCCGATTTATTTACCCCCGAGAGAATGAACCAAGTACTCTAGGACAGCCGTCAAACGTTGACTAAAGCTCATCCTCGACCTTCTGTGAAACACAACTTCTGTTCTTTCACTCCTTCGACAGCCCTGCTGAGATTTTTTTTTCCTGTTTCACCTCGTTTTACCTGAGGAAAAAAGAAAAAAAAACTATCAACAAAACGCTTAAGGACCTCTGTTGGGTAAAATCTCTAAAAAGCAAGTTGGTTGTGTTGATTTTTAAAACTAAACCTATATATATTTCTTGCCCCCATGTAGTAATACATTTGAGCTGTTCTTTGAAAATGTTATTCATAATTAATATCACTGTCTTCAAATGAATTGTAGACAACTGAGATCTTATGCAATGTATCTGGCTGATGCTGTGATCTCAGATTTATCTCATCTTCTGTGTGTGAAGATACCCCCCATCTAAACTAATCGATAAAACATGTTCACCCTCTGGCAAATTCGTTCTTTCATTTCTACGCAGACAACTTTTATAAAGTTTAACTTTGATTTTTTTGCCCAATTTTACTCATTCATTCAGTACTACTGAGAATATGGTGGCCTTACAAATCAAATACAGCATGGCGCTTCTGTAAATTTATCTAATTTGTCCTTTTAGAAGATTTTATTGTTCACTTTTGGTGATGACAATTAGACTAAAACTGGCTTTTAAAAATCTGTAGCTGTAGCTACATCAAGTTGGACCTGGTCAGACTTTTGAAGGGAATACCAGTGAAAGTGAATGATGCCATTGTTTGACATACAACAGGGTGGAAAACATCGTCAGAGATAAAGCATTACCTCTTTGTAAATCACCTTGTGATTGCTTCGGTTGTTACTGTAGCAGACTGATATCCTGTAGTTTGAATGGAAGACACTGACTTGTTTGCAAACACTTGCTATGTACTCTCCGCTCTGTAGTGCTTGGAAAAAGTGTGACACAAACCAGAAATGGAGAACTTTTGCCTTCAAAGTAAAAGCTGTGACATTTGAATGCAAAAAGCAAATGGTTTCTGTTTATGATCTACGTTTGACAGTTTCACAACTGCTTGGCGAGTAGTTTGCAAGTGTTTGCAGACAAGTTGGTGTTTTCTATATAAACTACTGACAACTGTAGCAACCTGCTAGCTATCAAAGCAAACACAATCAGGCTTAGGTGCCGTACAACATACGTCTTTGTGCCCAGTTTCACATTAGTGACTGCCAGCAACCATTGGCCAACCGATCGGAATACATATTTTCCCTCATAACCAGTGACCAGTGAATGGGACTCAAGTGATCAAATCTACAGCGACTTCTTGCCAGTGGGTCAGGGAATACACTTATGCACTCATGTATAAAGGTGTACCTCACTTAAATTTGGCCAATCTTGCTTCCAAGGTTACCTCTGGACCATTTCCAGCTCTGTTATTTTTAATTTACTTTGCCACTTGATCATTAAAAATCAGGAAATGGCAACAGTGCCAGAGTTGAAAAAAATAACCTTGAAGAATGTTGGAGGGAATCAGGAATATGAAAAACGTCCACCCTAACAGATATTATACGAGATAATGGGGGAAACACTATTGATAGCCATCGTCTTTCACTGGAATCAAATAACTTTAAGTAGTTACTTTATGAAGAGTTTTGCCATGAATCTTAAGAAATCCTTTGTTTTATATTTGTTCAGCTTCATAGCTTTCAGAGTCCCCCAGTCATTATCACAGCTTGGATGTCGTGAAATGTACGAAACTAGTCATCAAAGTAAATGTAACATGAATGCAGCGTTGGTGATAGAGCTGTGACGAACACTGCCTGCCTGAACTGACTGAACTCACAGTTTCAGTGTACTTCAAAGTCAGCTGGCCAAATGAAATACAATTGCAAAAACAGGAATGATGCGTTAATTATCCTTTCAAATATTGAATGATCATCATGCTGAAGTAAAAAACAAACAAACAAACAAAAAAAACACTTGCATAGCTTTTTTTGTTATTTAAGAACCACAAACAAGTATCTCAGTTTCTCATTTTTTAAGTGGATTCAGATTCAATAAAATGTCTCTAGACCTTGAGATAATCCAGTAAAGAGGCGAGTTAGGTGTTGAAATCAACAACCCACTGAACCAATGAAGGCTTAATGTGAACATCTTCTGATATGTGCTTTTAATCTAATGTGTCTACATTGTTAACACTGGGTTGCTGTAAATAATAGTCTGAAGTTGCTTTCTTTCAGCTTTTTAAAAGAAAATATATTTGCCAGGCCTCCCCAACAACGTCTCTAAAATACCAAAAAGGAAGAAATAAAATAAACCTGCTTATTTTGCTTCACAAGCACAGGTTCATTGCAGGGCTGTTGTACTGAATTGTATTAGATGTCTGCTTCACTCTCACAGTTTTTATTTCAAAGGGGAAAGAGGACACAATTTGACCACAGTCAGCATGATGAATATGATATGCTGTCACAAGATTTTAACTCAATTCAGCTTTGAATATACTGCAAAGAAATGCGGTTTTGCAAAGCCTGTGTGATATGAATGTTGAAAGTAGTTTTCTTTCTCCAGATTAAAGACTTTCTGACAGACTGCCTAAAGAGAATATGCAACGAGCTTGCGGTGTTTTACAAGATTGTTTTGTGTACAGGTGTCCCACAGGGCTGTTTTCTTTTTATGCTCTATCATTTTCAAGCTACACAATTGAGATAAGGTGGCAAAACAGTACCGCAATAACCATAACAGACTGCATGATACCTTTATGATTTTATGGCAGGGCTTAGGCAAACCTTTGCAATCTTCATATGAGACATACTTTTAAAATTCAGATTCAGTGGTTTGGAGCATTATAATGGTCTAAATAGTGATGGTCTGAGCTGCACTTTAATGGTCCCAAATGCCTTCACACAGTTCCTATTTCCCACATGTTTACCTACATCCTAGGGACAAAGGTGCCCATTGCTAAATACTTTAATATGCAGTTAATCCATGTTCACCATAGGAATCCACAACATCCACTGCTAGACTTAAAAAGTCAACCAAAGGTAATGGATTGTGTTTTTTGTGCTTTTAAAAGGGATAATTCACTATTAAGATGAGCCTGTCAATCCAGTTAAGTACCTCATTTAGCAATACCCACAAGTTATTTTAGCATACAACCACGGATCATTACATGCCGAGGCTTAAGAGCATCACCCCGGCATATTTGCTAGATCTTTACTATTTACAGCAACGTGACACGGTGAGGATATGAAAATGCCACTTGTAACGACAGCTCAACCTTTGTGCATCTTACTTTCCACCAGTATGTTTGTGGAAATGGTGTCTGCGCTTTAATTCCTAACGACTTTTCCATAGCAGTGCCAGCATACTCGGGATTATCTTCCTTTCTCAATCCAATAATTAACATAATTTACTAAATTAAGTTCTATTTGTTATGAACTCAAACTAGCAACTGAGCCAATGGATTCATTGGCTGTGAGTGCAATTGGAGTTGTCGTCACCTCCTTGTCATTAAAAGCAACACAGGTTTAAGGCGTTACTTTATCAGGTCTGCAGGATCTCTCCATGTCTATGGATTAATTTAAGAAACTGGAAGCTCGTCATTGATGGTGAATTTCGGTTGTACCTACGACCCAGACCTGGTCATAGGTACAGCCATGAGCAGAGACACCCAGACCTGTGAGAGAGAGCTTTTCCTACTGATAAAGACCTCTCACATGGCCAGTTGTACTATACTAACCAAGTTGTGATAGTTAAAAAGTTAAATGCTGGAAAAGTTCCTGTTTTTCAACATCTGATGTAGAAATCTGTATTTTTTTTACAGTGATTACAGAGTAAGAGAAAAAGTGTTTTTTGTGAATTAACATTGTTGCAATGACATGCCAGAGCTGCTTCTGTAATTTTGCACATTTATTTCTTACAATTTAAGTTCAAAGAGTCATCCTGACAGATGTGTTTCATTTACTACAACAGCATTTCGTCATCATGTACGAAAACTGGGACATTAAACCGTTTTAAATGTCTCACTGATTAAATGTGTAGTTAAGTTTCTTTAAATCGACAGAAAGGGAAGTTTCACTGGTCTGGCTCACCTCAGTTTAAAATAGGTTGTATGTGGCCCCATAATGTAAAAGGAGCTTGACATACCTGCTGGTCTCCTCCCAGCTGGCCCCAAACACCTCACCTAGGTGATGCTACCCCCATTTTATTTTTAAGGGAGAGCTCAGCCACCCTACAAAGAAAGCTAATTTCTGCTGCTTGCGTCTGCGGTCTCAACCAGTAAACCGACAGTTTAGCTTTTATACTCAGCTGTCTTGGACGTGACAGACTGGCACAGCGTCCGTTACTGCAGATGCTTCACTGATCTGTCAATCTCCCTCTTCCTCCTCCTTTCGTAAACAAGACCCTGACATTCTTGAACTCCTCCACTTGGGGCAGATACTCATTCCCAACCTTGAGTGGGCACACACATTAGCAATGAGTAAGCATCAGTTAGCATAATGTAAAAGGACCTTTCTTTTATCTTGTGGCCATTAGCATTGGAAGCCTTTTTGTCTGTTCTAAATGGACTGTTGCTTGCATAGCTCCTTTTTTCTGAGCGGTCAACACTCGCTGAGCAAATAAAACCAGCGGGTCTAGGTTGTGTCAGCCGTCAGAATGGATTTCAACTTTCAATGGTACACTGCAAGAAAACTGCACAGTGCAAATAATTAGTGCTGAAGATGTCAGATGATACATTTACTACCTCTGCAGATCACCAGTGCCATTTAAATTCCTTCTTCATGATGATTTTAATTTGGTAAACAGGTTGGAGTGATAAAAAGATAATTAAGCCTCAGCTAAAAAATTCAATTTCAGCACTTCTGAGAAGCACTGCAGTGCATTAACACATAATGTTGAGATGGTGATTAGCGTACATTGATTTGGCAGCTGTTTCCTGATACCTGAGCTCTGAAGCCTGAGGTGTTTCAGTCCTGTATCTACAGCTGAAGCAGCAGAAGCTCTCCATGGCCACCGTTTCTTAAATTGTGCATAGAAAGATTTGTAAAAGAAAATTGATATTTGTCACATGAATGTGTTGTGAACCTTGTACACACAGCTGCATGTGTTCAGCTTTAAACTCCTTTATTTACTGTCCCTGAAGTTTCCACACAATTACACACTGTGCCGCATTCTGTTTGTAAAACCGACGCACTGATATATCAGCTGAACATCCCCATCTGCAGATTTCATCCTTGCTGACTGATATGACATTTAGCAACGGCACGGTCTGATGTAATCTGTTATGTTCAAAGATAGTTTGATGAAGAGCTGACAGACTTAAAAACAGGAGATTTCTTTGTTTCAGAAACAAAATAAACCAGTAGGTGGGAAAAAAACAGTATTTTCATTGGCTAAAGGCCAAGTTTGTATTTATTGAAACTTCACAATCTGTGCGTTCTTGTTTTCCACTAAAGCGAGCTCAGCTGCGACCTTCATGCATGCGTGCCTTTTATGAGTTGTACTCACCTAAATGATCTCTAATTTGTGAACTCTACTTATTTTCTTAGCGCCTGTGTGGATGTCTCGACATTTATTGTGATTGCACTGAGAGTTCCTTTTGCACATCTCTGCGAGGGGCATCTGCCTACACTTGATCGTCGATGCTTCTAAATTTATGCAGGATATTATAAAGACAAATCACCTTCTGTGTGTGGAAACTGTGACACGCACAGGCTCCGGGTTGCTCATGGTTATTGTTCTTGTCTGGCTATTGCTTGCATCATATTAGCATGAAGTTGATCCTTTAACTTGCTTCTGTAGTGTAGCTTGGGTCTGCTCAGCGGCACACAGCTGCCATTCAAAGTGAAGAGTGGCTATGGCCCCATTTAAAGTTTGGATTTTCATTTTGGAAACTTGTAAATCTTTTGATTTAACAGTTTGTGTTTTGCTATATTAAAGCGCAAAATAACTAGTTTTTCATCACTTCTGTAATGTCAGCAGCAAAATAAAAACGATATTAAACGTCTTTGTTCCTACTAGACTCAGCGCCCTCACAACAATTATGTAAAGTTTATGGAGTTGAAATTGTTTATGTTTGAATGTCATGTGTGATTTGCACTTGACAAGACCAAATGCATTTTTCTGTCAGTTTATTATACAGTGTTATTATTTAGAGTTTTACAGTGCTGTCATTCAACAAGAAACAATAAGGGCTGCACAAAGGGAGCCGGCTGAGAGGGTGGGCAGTGACAGAGTAGAAAGAAGCAAGAGGTGAAGCTGGTTTCCTTTGTCATTTCAGCAGCGACGCCGACTTCTTCTGCTGCGTTCGGCTTGAAACGTTTAGACTGTTTTTGTCCTTTGAATGTAGCCGCTGCTCTCCTGCTGCAGTGGCCGTATATTTCCACAAAGCCTTCATTTATATTCCGTCTTCCTTAGTGGCAACTGAGCTCGACCTTCATTCTCAAGTCTCTCAGCAGAGAATTGGTTGACCCCACTCACATAGTGATTGTGACCTTTTCCCACTCTGATCACTTAAGAGCGCATCATCTATGAAAAGGTGAATCTTCTGCTGCTCTACAGGAATTTGGGCATCACAGCAAAACAGTCCAGCAGCACTGTGTCTATTTTGAATTTAATTTGTGTCTTTCTCACTTTTTAATGGATCAAAGTCAAAAAGGACATAAAAATGATATGGTGCTGATTTAAAGGCACTTTTCCCAGTGCTCTGCTTATAATCATCATTGACATGGGAGCCAATTGATACCACTTAAACAAAAAGGTTTTAGCCTCTGGTTTCCTTGAGTGTCAAATGAAAGAGGCCGGACACGATGAATGAGACGCGGCAGAAATGTGACACATTTCTGGTTTTGTGAAGCCTTAAATGCGTCGTTTTTGATCGGAGACTCACTGTAGTAGTTTGTGTTACTGCGTTAGTCTGCTGTGTGTATAAAACCCTTTAGTTCACAGTCACGTCACTTCAACTAACAGGCAATTGTTTTTCCATCAAATGTAGACCATTGTTTTTTTCATTTGTTTATATGCCAGATCATCCATCAATCTTATTGACTCTCTTGGCTGAATTGTGATGAAGCTTTGGGAAATAATGTAACTCACTCCATCAATTCAGCCTTTTCAAACAACCAACATGAGCGGGGAGGAGGTTTAGAGGGGGCATAATTGTTTGTCTTTATGATGTCTTGCATCACAGATTATGAAGTGTTATGACTAGACCTACAGGAACAATGTATTTCAGCCCTCTGTGGTACCATTTTAAAAACGATATAGACTGGTGGAGCTTTCATCAGAACGCAGTGCTCTCCGGGCTCTTCTCTGGGGCATTTGCTTGGATTTTCTTGTTTCTCCAAATATGAAAAACATGCTGGGTTAATTCTTACACCACGACTGGCTGCCCATCCTAATACTTAGAATGTGTTTGGAATAAGAGTTTTCCTGCATTGAGCTTCATTTTATGTCGAGCCTGCTAGTAAAACTTATTCAAAAGTGTATCCGAGAATTCCCTCAGTGTCACTGAAAGATGCAGAGTAGCTGAACTTATTTGTAAAGTAATGACGGTCGCTGCAGGTAATGTGCACTTTATTCGAACATTCATGGTGTTAGACCCAAAGCAATTCCCTAGTTTACCGTTTTCAGAACTGACTTGTATATGAACTGATGGAGCTATTTCTATGGGTTTATAAAATGCGGTTGAAGCTTCAATGTATGTGAAGCTAAGCTTAGTTATTATTATTAACTTTAGTTTAAATGCACAGACACCAAATTGCTTCTAGCTGAACTCTGGCATCGGCATGCTAACATGTTACCGCGCTGAAACACTGTCTTCCATTAATCTCAGTTACTGCGTGTGGATGGATGCTTTTTGTTAGGCTTTGATTGTGGTTCAAAACTGAAATTACACCATCTACTGCCACAAAATGTTGTTTCTATATTTTCTGAATGCTTGCCCAGCAAACATTTTGAAGCTGAGTAACCCAGCTGGTGATGGATTCTCAATATCTAGCCATGGTTGGAAAACAGTTCCAAAATGAAAGGCCTGATGACGTTGATCCCTCCCATTGGCTCCCGATGTTTCCACCTATCATGTCATAGTCTTGTAGCCAGTGGGTGCCCTCCAGGGTCAATGCCTTCAAGGCCTTTGGTCATGTTGGTTGCCGAAGCACCAGATTCTCTCAGAGCAGGGTACTGGTAGTCTGTTAATGTTTTTTTAGCGTAAGATTCTTATGTTGCTTCTTTGTGCTTGTTAATTTATTTTTTCCCTTTGTGTCATTGTCTTGTGTTACATTTCCCAACAGGTTTCCTGTGGTCAGAGTTGCCAGGAGAGTTTCTCTTGATGTTCATCTTTTTCTCTCGTTCCACTGGTTTGTTAGGGAGTTGACGCACAGGACTGTAACTTTGTTTTAGACAAAGTTTAAAGTTAGTTAGGTGTTTTGTGTTGGGGTTGCTGTTGTGTTGTCTTTGGCTCTCCCAGAAGCCAATTTATGCAGTTTTTGACATTGTGCCAGTAAATAATTTCCACATGACCCAAACAGCCTCCTCAAGTTTCTCCATCTAGTATTCTGTTACTTTCCGTACCAATAGGCTCATGTGGGGAATGTAACAATTTGTATCACAGGGTCAATAAATCAGGTAAGAAAGGTCACTGTAACGGGCCGACATGATAAGTTCACCATGCAACAACTGAAACGGAATTTAAATGCATATAAATGTAACTAGTGTAACAGTGTTGTTTCCATTTAAAAATGCTACTTTGTATACATGCAGAAGAAGTTGCATGGCTGCGTGCTCACATACTTTGAATTGCCTCATAACAATCTGTTCAGTATTTCTGAATTTGTTAAGCGACACTTTATTCTACATTAAAATGTCAACACCTGCCTGTTGTTTGGTTTTTCTGTTTGTGCCATGACCAGTTTTGACCTTAAATGCATTTGATGGAAATCAACCGACTCCCTGAATTTTTGAGTGAATGGTGAAAGATTGGTGCAGAAGTAGACATGGCTTTTGTGAAACCCAGACAGTGAGCTGATGAATTTTACAGTTACAGTTTCTTATAGTGGCACAATTTTTCCAACTGTTTATTACTGCAAACATTTTACACTGAAATTCCAGTTACTGACCCATTATTGGATCAAAACCTCAGCTTATTTGAAAAATACTTATTTAGGTTCCTCATCTGTATTTTGTTAGTCTTAATTATACAGGTATTATTTAGTAGTTAGCATACAATAAACCAAAGTGGCAACAATTATCTTTTTAGAATTTCATGGCTGCTAGTAACTTGGCCTAAACATAGTTTATCTGTTTAGGGATGCAAACATAGTTTGACAGCATTTTTCAATCTCATCATTTGAGCCGAGAGCCGTATCGTTACAAACAGTATTGTTTGACAGTCTTTTGCTTAATCAAAAGGTGAATAATTTGAGATTGCTGCATCTTTGATTTCTGTTGATATTTTCAGATAATGATACTGAACAGAAAGAGAAAACCGTTAAATTTGAGCTGCACTGCATTCAGTTTTCAGATGTTTGAAGGTTCTTCATCTACAAAGAAACAGAAAAAGCGTGAACTGTAACGTCTGTGCTTCTTTGATCCGGCTGACTGTTGTCATTTCTGTCCTCAAAGTTAGACTTTCTGGCACAACTGCCTGAACTTTTGTGTATCTCTCGTTTTGTAAGGTAGAAACACTGAACTGAAAGAACGAAATCCTTACACTAAGGTTTCACAATGTCAGGCAAAACCAATTAACCCAAAACTAGACCAGTAGAACGGGGTGCACAAATGGCACGTTGAGAAAAAGAGGATTAAAATGTTCATTGTCTACGTAATTGCTCTGCTTGGCAAAATGTCAATGTTCTTCTCAATTCCAACAGACAAAATCTGGAATTGCTTTGCTGTACAATGAGGAGACCAACAATACCTATGATGTCTGCCTGAAATTGACCAAAGAGGTATTAACCATACAGAAGCTGGATGTGGTTTGCACAAGTGGAAGTGAATCCCAAGTAAATGTAAGTGCACCCGAGGCCTCCAGGCTCGCTTTTTGTAATTCATGCCGCATAACTCCAGCATACTTTTCAATGTTCACAATATCCTTTTGCCAATAAGAAACTCCCACTTTCTAAAGCACAGAACTGTTGTACTGCGAAGACAAGCGACCGGCGGTCTGGGCTTAAGCATCAAAGTAAGCAGATAAGTTTTGAGACTACAGTGGAAATGAAAGGCTTTGGGTGGCAGAGATGGCTGTTTGAGAAAACTGTTTTGGCAGCAAATTTTACCACCCATACTCAGAAATGCACATCCTCATCTTTCTCTCCTGCTTTTCAGGGAGGTGCAGAGCACAACGTGCCAGTGGTTATTTCAAAGATTTTTAAAGATCAAGTAGGTAAGAAAGCATTTCATCTCACTGCTTTAATGTGGCGTTGGAAATGGTTCAAAGTGATTACAGACATAATAAATTATTATTATATTGGTTCTTAAATTGACAAGATTTGTCTATAAGATTAAAAAAAAGTGGTTAAAAATAAAAGTCTCAGTTTGATAGCATCTTTTATTAAAAAAGACATTGTTACATTAGAATATATAAATGAATAAATTAAAAAGAAGGCTTGGAAGAGAAGACTGATGTTAACGCTGAAGGTCGTGTTTAGCCTAGCTTAACCATTAAAATTAAGTTAGCCAACACGTGTAATGTGTGACTTGAGCTGTTTTTATACATGCAGTGCTTTTGATGAACTTTTTTGTTTTTAGGAATTCACCAAAAGAGGCGCATGGGAAGAATGCAAATCCCTGAGTGTGTGTGATGTTGGGTTTTGCTTGTTCAGTTCAGACAATTCCCAGCCATAAACCACACTGTAGATATTTCCCGTAGTGCAAAGTGCCCAAAATGGGTTATTTCCTGCTGTGTGATACAAGTGAGGCAGGACAGTTGCAGAAAATACCCCAATCTGATTCTTACAAAATTATCTGCACAGCATGAGTTTGTAATGAGTTTTAATTTATCAGGACGCACTGCAGTGCGTATAAAGTCATTTTCACATGTGAACGTCAGAGAAGTTAAACACAGACGCGAATAATCAGTTTGAAATCTGACACACAGAAAATCATCTACAACACATTTAGGAAACGTTACAGAACATGTATGAGACAACTGCACAGGACATATAAACAGATCTCCAACACAACTTTTTTCTTTTTGATTGTATGCACAATTTTTACATGGTGCATAGACTGTATATAAAAGATGGATGCATAACTTGTTTTTGAAGCTTCAAGCTGTTGTTTTGGCTGTTTTGTTTTTTTAAAAAGAAAAGATGACAAAACAAAAGGTCAAATGCATTTCACGCACATACAGTAGCACTTTGTCAATCACAAGGCAGCCATGCCCCCATCACACTATATTTTCTAAACTCCTCTAAATGGGACCATAACTTTTAAAGTGAACGCGGTGATGTATTGAAGATGACTTAATGAGATAATGACCTTATTATGAATATGTTCACTGACAAGTATGATCATTTTCCCACAGACTAAAATCTGGCTTCTGTTTGTAAACAACCTCCAAGGTCTGCAGATCTGAGGCGCCTCAGAACCAGCTTTGCTTTATTAGGACCCTGCATCCAACGTTTATATACAGTCTATGATAGGAGAGCATTAAGCTGTTCCAAAGCGTCCTGAAACTTTTTCCCAAATCTAAAAGTCTATCGTAGCCTCTGTTGTCATGTCAGATGAACCACCCTCCATGTGTGTGTAAGCGAAATAACAAAAACAGCTAAATTACTGGCCGATATGGACACAACTATTTCTTAACTGATGTTCGAGAACCGTGGCCTGCCGGGCTGCGATAGTAAAACACAGATGAGACGGTCACAGTTGCTCCATGTGTTTTTGTCTGTGGATGGCTATAATGGTGTGAAAATGGAAATGGGACTGAAAATTTTATTTACAAAGAGGTGAGAGGCAGAGCTGCCAATGCTTACCGCCTCCCCGTGCCGAGTAAGCGATTAGCAAATGTAAATAAATATTGGATTTTTGTTTTTGTCGTCAGGATCTGTGGATTTTCGTGATTATTTTTTTTTCTCTGTGTATTCAGTGACTTTTTTCCCCGTTCCCCCCGTGATCAGGAAAAATGAAAGCTCTGCTGGTAACCCCGTTGTCCCCGTTCACTGCACCCAGCTGCACAAAACACCCCCTAAAAACCGCAAACATCTGCTCTTTGATTGCTTTAAAGGTTGTTAAAGGCAACTTGACATGACGGGTTTTTTCCTTTCGTTTCAATCCAATTCTCAGCAACTCAGAAAGAAAACATTTTTTATTTATGTGCGCCTGCTGTGAGGCACAAAGTAAAAGATGAGCTGTTGTAATCTCTCACAACAGCTCATCAGTCCAATAGGGCAGTTAATTGATGATAAGTGAGCATGAAGTGCTGTGGAGAAGTAAACCATCGCCAGATTGGAAGAGTAATATGATCATGCTGTTAACTAGATGGAAAATACTTTAATCATGTCTGTCAGTTAAATTTTAAGAATTGATGACCTCCAAGTTTCCCTGCGTGAAGCCATATTAGAGCATCATGTGAGCGAGTCATTTCCCGGTAATTTTTCTTTTTGCCCACGCGCTTCCTAATACTTTTTCTGATGCGAGAACATCATGTCTTGATATCCCGAGGACGTTAAGAGCCCTTTTCACACAGCTTTACGAATCTTTTCACAACACAGCTCTCATTGTTTCCTCCTGTGCTGCTGCAAATGAGTTTATTTCCTGATTAGTTTCAAATTTCATGCCTTCCTGTGTTCTTTCTGTGAGCTGTAGGATGTTGTCTGAGATTAGACGGATGGGGGGGACACTGATTGCCATTCCCCCCACATTACCATGTATGAAATGAGCAATTATTTCGTAATGTTTTCATTAACCTCTGACACTCGACGATTGACGCTCCACAGCCGATCAGACGGGGAAGCTGTTCGTCGGGGACGCAGTGTTGCAGGTCAGTATCAGTTTCTGACTTATTTGCTTGGATGCTGGTTGGGGTCACGACCCAGCGGGGCGGCTCTTTGCATCTCAATTTCCCTCACATTTTAACGGTTATTAATTTGAAGGAATGGTAGCTGAATATCTTGAGCTATATCATGTTTTTCAAATGAATCATTCAGCGTGTGATTTAAAACAAAAACACATCATTGCCACAGGAATCACTTAATGTATGTGTTTCTATATTTAAAAAAAAATCACCAATGAACAATAGCCGATGCTCCTTAGAGTGGTAGTCATTAGTGTCTAGTGTTTAGTAATGCTATTCATTTAATCTTTTTAATAAGTTAATTTGAATCCGTCTGGCAGCTTTATTGGATCTGCTGTTTATCTAGAATATCAAGTAGGTTCAACGGACAGCAAAGCAATATTACCATTCATATTGAAAATGATTACGAATAATAATATGAATAGAACTGCCACTGCTTCCATCTCTCACCACTGTTTCATATGTATTTGCAATGGCTTATTTGAAGTGTCACACTGTAGAATATTGCATCGGTTTGCCTGGATGGCAAGAGACGCAGCAAATTAGGGGCTGGTGCGTTAACTTTGGGAGTCATGGGGAGGCTCAGACTGGAAGACTGTTTTTATGGGAGAGAATTTGTGAAATGAGTTTAGCTTAGATTTAAAACTAAATAAATGAAAAAAAAAAACTGCTGAGTAAATATATATGATTGGTGTTTTTCTTTTTTTCCTGTCTTGGAGATGATTTCCATCTGCTTTTGTTCTCTTTGTTATGATTTAGCATCTTATTTTAACTTCATATTAGTTTGCCTCTGTAGCTCAAGGCATTAAATTTTTGGGTGAACCATACACTCACTGACCACTTTGTTAGGTACACCTGTTCAACTGGCAGCAACTCTATATTTAGGCATGTAGACTCTGAGCATTAGAGTGTTAGAGAAAATCTCTTGTTGATGTCAGAGAAGATTGACAAGACTGCTTAAAGCTGATAGGAAGGCAACAGTAACTCAAACAAGCACTTGTTATAACCAAGGTATGCAGAAGATCACCTCAACATTAACACACAACATCTCCAGCCTTGAAGCAGATGGGCTACAGCAACAGAAGACCACACTGGCTGTCCTCACTGGACTGGCTCACAAAAACTGGACAGTAGATCTCTGGAAAAACATGAAAGCATGGATCCATCCTGCCTTGCATGAACGATTCAGACTGATGCCAGTGAATGTACTCAAATGGACTCCAGTCACCAGATCTCGATCTAATAGAGCATCTGTGGATGTGCTGGTACGGGAGACACATCATGAATATGGAGCTGAGAAATCTGCAGGAACTGTTTGATGCTGTTGTATCCACATGAACTAACATCGCCGAGGAACGCTTGCAGCACATGGCTGAACATATGCAATGAAGACCTCAGGTAGCTGTGAAGGCAAAATTGGGTTCTAACATGGTGTACCTAACAAAGTGGCTGGTGAATTTATGTTCTGTTAACTTGGCCTGAACGGGGACTTGGAGAGCTGAAAGTCACCGTAGCCTTGCAAAACATTTTTTGGTCATAACTCAAGAAAATCCCAAAACACAATAATTAGTTTGGATGATGAAAATGTTCTTCATACATCAGACATCTTCATACATAAATATTAATCACTTTAGTCAGGATCGGTTATTCTGGACCTGGTAGGCCTGTTCAGAACTTCACTGAGGTGATTAAATCACCCTGCGAGTCATATTCTAGAGATGGAGGCCTGTGACACCTCTGACCCTGTTAGTGAGCATACAAGTCCTAAATTGTCTTATGTTCAACAAAATGTTTGTGTTTCATCTCTCTGTTTGTTTCTTTAGGTCAATGGCATTAATGTAGAGCACTGTACTCACGAGGAGGTTGTGAGTATTTTTGTATTTGACTCTTGCAAAAAGCCAATACCCTGCTCCATCTGCCCATTACTCTTCCATCCGTCCTCCAGGTGTAACACCAAATCCCACTGGTTATCAACAGGGAGGTGCGCCTCAACAATCTGAGTTGTCATCTTGGCAGGAGGCTGTTTTTCTTTTCGTTTACACGGTGACAAATTGAAAAGCCTGAAAAAGAGTCGATTATTATCAAAGGCTGCACAGGAAGTGAGGGTGCCAATATGTGGTGTTTCCCCCCCTTTCTTCTACATTCACAATTTCTTTCTTTCCATTTTGATCAATTTCCCTCTCAGACAGCATCTCCCTTTTGTTAAATATCCCCTCTGCTGTTTGCGACCATCCCTCCATCTCACCCACACACGCGCACGCTCTTCCTGTCTGTCATCTCTTTTTCCTCGTGCAGCCTCATACAGCTGTTCACTACATTCACCTCCAGAGCGTCAAAACACATAATGAGCAGTTTCTCTTCAGAACAAAATCCAGCACATTTAATAGCAGCCTGTCACACTGTCGGCGCTGACAGATGCTTGGGCTCAAGTAACAAGGGCCAGCATGTAATGCAGGAGAGGATGGCAGATATGCATCGAGGGCGTGCAGAAGTGACCTTGCGCTTTTCGTTCATGCGTCTCATTTGCTCAAATTTTTCTTTTCTTTTTTTTTTTTTTCTCATCAGATGCATGGAAGAAACAGATTTCATCGCATTAAACATATGTTTGCTGTGACTCTGCGTCTCTGAGGACATATGTCACTTACACATCAGATAATGAGACATTCAGAGCGTAATTACTTTGTGGTGTCAGCTGTCACTTTGCCGCCGCCTGTCACCAGCGAAAAGCCGGCCTTCGAAATCTGCCTTTTGATGATTCAAGTGGAACCACTTCAGCCAGGCTTTAACTTCTGATTTAATATTCCTCACTCATCTCCCGTTACATTTCATTTGCTCAGGCAGCATACAGCTTGACATGAATGTGGCTTGTTTCATTTATATGAGATTAAGTTTTATCTCGCTGTATCACTCGCAATCTCTCTCCCTCGCTATCTGTATCAATCTCCCTCGCTCCCGCCAGGTTCACCTCTTGCGTACTGCGGGAGATGAGGTCACCATCACTGTTCGCTACCTGCGAGAAGTTCCATCATTTCTAAAACTGCCTCTAGGTAAGCGCACGCTGATCGACGCCGTTTAAACCGGCTATAAACTTCATTTCACTGAGCATTCTTAGCAAATGAGAAGCGAACCGCTTTTATGGAAAATTGTCTTTTTTGCTCAACTCGGTGCTTTAAACCTGTTCGATAGACGAGCGTTCATTTCAGAGTAATAAATTGTCATGCTCGGTGGCCCGAGGCGAGCAGTAATGTCAGAAACACCCAGAGCTGCACTTACCTTCAGCAGCTTGAAAAGATGAAAACGGAGACACTAAAATCATCCACGTGGAGCCGATAAAAGGTGTGGAGCGAAGAATGTAGGTGAGAGCGGTGAGAAAATGATGGCAAAGAAGAAAGCAACACAAATCAAGCCTCAAAGTAAAAAGTAAACCGTACATTTGGCAATTTATTGGACCACTTTGCAATACTTTATCATATACTTAACATCAGAGTGAAAGCGGGTGAGAAATGTCTGAAAACATGTTTGAGTTCTAATGTTTCATTTTAAAAAACAAAAAAACAGGGCATTGCATAAATGTCATTTTAAATGTTTTCATGTTATTGATATGACCGGCAGCCTTTTAGTTTCCCACCAATTACAGTAAATCATTTCATCTTAACTGCCTCCTGTTTGTTTCCATTTCTGATACCAGTCAAAAAACACATTTTTACACAGAAGTTTACTTTTGTTTTTCAGTGTGTCATAAGAAAACAAAGTAACAATGTAATAACTATAAATAGATTTTTTTCACATTTGAGGCCATCTCCTGTGTTTTGCTCATGAAGTGCTGGACAACAGAGCAAAGAAAAAAATAGACAGGCCTACAAAAGTTTGGTTATTTTAGAATTTCTTTGCTTACTAACAGATTCACTGTATAAAACAGGAGAAATGTGTGCAAGCGTCAGAGCTCAACACTTCCAAAGTAAGCTTGTCTGTTGTATATCAGGACTGTGTAGCTGTGGTTTGATCTAATTTCAAGGTAGGGCTGTGGTGATGTCATTGCTGAAATTCAGAAAAGGCAATAAACAAACAAACAAACAAACAAACAAAAAAAGAAGGGCTATTAGTGGCTGGATTTTGTAACCCTGAAAACAGAGCCAGCAGGGATGCTTTAATTGATTAGTACACCCACTCAAATTTGATTGCCAGTTTCTCTGATAGTTTTTTTTTTTTTTTGCTTTGCCAAAATCTCCAAACTGTGATAATTGGAAAGTTCAGATATGACTGGTTTGTTTTTTGTTTGTTTTCTGTGCTAAAAATCTCAATAACTGAGTTTTGGACTGAAGGGGGGAAACAAAGATGCCATGACCTTCGTTTGGGTTCAAGTGACATTTGATGAGCACTTTGTCTGATGTTTTGTAGAGAAAAGATTTTTAAAATCGCCTGTCCCATTGACAGTTTCACTTCAACATAAGTAAACAATCCACCAACTGCCATCACATTTGAAATTCAAATACTGCTGCTCATGTTTTTACTCTCACTTTTTTTTAAAAAAAGGTAGTGATATTTTAGGGCATATGCCAATTCTCTTTCTTCCCCAGAATTGGATAAAAAGATTGATGCCACTCTGCAGGCTCTATACGCCAGAGAAACAGCTGTTTCTGTTTGCTGTATATATTACGTGTTAAAGTACTTTATACCGTTGTTGCCGGTAGTTGGATTTTCTGATCTTTGGGCAAATTCAGGCTAGCTGTTTCAATCAGCTCTGCTGACTTATTGTTGGGGTTTTCAGGTGTGTTTACAAATGCAGATAATTTAAACGCGCTAATACAAATCTGATGGTAGTCAGTGGTTTTGAGATCTTTACTCCTAACTTAATCAAACGTGACCACCACATGATGATCACCAAATGGATCTTCATCCAATCTCTGCTCAAGGTTGAGGTCACATTTGTTGTTCTATGGCCAATAACATCTAAACCAGGGGTCTCCAACTCCAAGCCTCAAGGGCCGGTGTCCTGCAGGTTTTAGATGTGTCCTTGATCCAACACAGCCGATTTAAATGGCTAAATGACCTCCTCAACATGTCTTGAAGCTCTCCCGAGGCCTGGTAATGAACTAATCATTTGATTCAGGTGTGTTGACCCAGGGTGAGATCTAAAACCTGCAGGACACCGGTCCTCGAGGCCTTGAGTTTGAGACTCCTGATCTAAACTGAGATGGATCATGAGCCGGATGACCTACTACAGGGGTGCCCAACTCCAGTCCTTTAGAGCTACTGTCCTGCAGCTTTTAGATGCATCCTTGTTCCAACACACCTGAATCAGATGAATGGCTTGTTAGGCCTTTGCCAAACTTGATGGCTTGCTGAAGAGGTAATCCAACCATCTGATTCAGCTGTGTTGGAGTAGGGATGCATCTAAAAGCTGCAGGACAGTAGCACTCGAGGACTGGACACCCCTGACCTACTATGTCTTTGACGCTCTGATTTTCGTGATTTTTCTGTTAATCCTAAATTAGGCTAAACCTAACTAAGCTCTTGGTCAGTTTTAAAGGAAGAATAAGAAACTACTACTGAATTTATCTCCTAACTCTTACAAATAAAGTTCTTTAAACTTATCTTTTACTGTAGTAAACACAGCTAATGCATCAACGTCACAGTCTGTAACTTGCTGCATTGCATCTGTGCCTTTAGATGTTGACAGTTTCGTGTTTGCAGCAAACACTCACACTGCTGAGCCGCTAATAATTGTTCTCCTATGAATTAGCTGTAAGCAAAATGAATGAATGAACCCCATGCAATACAAATGATTTCAGTCCCCACAGTAAACACAACAATCACTTTGTACAATTTATCTAATTACGAAGAGCACACAGATGTAGAAAAATAATTAATACTAACAGGCACGCATGAATATTTATAGCTCGATAAATCGCCACATTCTCCGGAAATCAAAGTGTGAGCGCTTTGAGAAATCCAGCCTTCGTATCGTGCGGATGTGTTAACATTCATGGGAAGGCTGCAGTGCAGAGATGCTCAGGTTTTTAGCTGTAGGCTGTTTGGCCCTGTGAATTGTGTTTTTTGTTGTCTGAGAGTGAAAAGGTTCAAGTTGTATTCTCTCTAAGCCGGCCTTTGTTGTACCATGGCACAAATGACAGGCAGGAAAGGCCAGGAGCCGCTTGCCACACTTTACCGAGTGTGACCGAATCAGAAGGCAGTTCCTCCAACGCCAAGCTAATATCATATCAACGAGCAGCATTTGTCTCTTTTGGATGCTGCCTGTGATCTACGCTGCATGGCTCAAAGGCAGGGCAGCAGAATAAAGTTGATAATAACCCTTAAAATTTAAGACTACGAGCTGGGACATGCTGTTTGAGGTTTATGTGCAACTCCCGACTCGCCTTTGTTTCCAGATGAATTCAAATATTGATAGAAAAGGTGTGAAGTTGGATTAAATCTTTAACAGTGATTCTTCAAAAGATTTTTGTAAACATGAATCATTCTGCTGTTTGTTTCAGGGTCTCCGGGGCCAGATCACAGTCGAGTATCCTCCCCGCTGTTCGACAGTGGTGTACATTTAAATGGAAACGGAAACAACACAGTAAGAAAGACTTTTCTGATGTTGCACATGAAAACTTGATTGGTTTGGGTTTGATCTCTTTCCTGCTTAGTGCCAGGGTCTTACCAGCCTCTCTTTATTTCTCACAGGTAACTGATTCTTTCAAGTAAAGCTACAGGTTTAAAACACTAAAGAAAATGAATTATCTGAGAGTAGTGTGGTGATTAACACCTATGTGTGCTTGAAAGATGAGAGTGCTTTTGAATCTGTGCTTCTTTTGAGGTATCCCTTCAACTTTGGCTTACTTTAAACATGGGACGGTTACTGGTGTCAGACAGGCTGCCACACATGCAGGCTGAGAGCAGGAAACTGAGGCTCCATTTCACACGGCCTCAGCAAAATTGGGCAATAGAAGACTGGAAAAATCCTGCCTGGTCTGATGAGTCTCAATTTTTGCTGCAACATTCAGATGGTAGGGTCAGATTTTGGAGTAAGCAACATGAAAGGATGGATCCATCCTGCATTATCAGGCTGGTATTGGTGTAATGGTGTGGGGGGATATTTCTTGCGGCACTTTGGGCTCCTTATTACTATCTGGATATCATTTAAATGCCACAGCCCACTGAAGTAATGTTGTTGACCATGCTGCTAACCATCCTCAGTGTACCCGTCTTCTGATGGGTGCTCCCAGCTGGATAACGCACCATGTCATAAAGTTCACATCATCTCAAACTAGTTTCTTAAATATCACAGTGAGTTATCAAATGTACTCAAATGGCCTCCATAGTCACCAGATCTCAGTCCAATAGAGCACCTTTGGGGTGTTGCAGAACAGCGCCATAAAGAATTAAAGCTTTTCTGAACTTAAAAGGAAGTCCGACCTGATATTACGAGTGTAACTAATAAAGTGGCCAGTGAGTGTAGCTTGTAATTTTCTATACTGCTGAGACATTAGGGCCATTAGCATTAGTAGCAGCTGAGACTATTTGCACTGCTAATATTGACATCTCCTCCCTGCTTCCTTCTGTTTGTGTACATTAGGGAAATCTGCATTGTTAGACTATCAGACTCTTCATCTCATCGAGGCGTTGCCGGGATCACACCCAGCGATGGACAACAACAGATAAATGTGTGCCAGAGCCATCTTGTTATTCCAATTAGTACAATGAACATCTTGTGGATGTAACATTTTCATTCAACTGAGAAATGGTTTCTCAATATGCGACAGTCCTGGAACCTTGAAACTCAGTTTTAAATGATAGAAATTACACCTGAGCCTGTTTTCTGAAAAAGGTTAATCCCACATGCAATAACAGAACCCCAGTACGCCCACACGCTGTGGCTGATTTAGACCAGTTACAAAGGTCTGGCCGTGGGATGCTGGGATTTATGTGAGATCACCCAAGTGCATGCACATAACAACAATGAGAAAGGTGTAGGTTGTTAGTAGCAGTAACGGTGAACAGCTATAGGTTATCTCAGCTTTGCAAGTGTTCGATACGCAATCATTTTTTGAAAATTCATTCATGAAGCGCAGGAATAACAGGAGTTTTAATGAATAAGAAGCCTCAAAAGACTTCGAGTTGACCTTGTTTGCGGTTAGAGGAGCCTTATCAGCATTGATGTCTCTTTGGAGGCGTATAATGAAAATGCTTTTTAAGTCTTAGAATTTAAACCTCCACTCCTCCTTTTTCTCTTTATGTGGGCTTTTGCTGGTCAAGAAGGTAAAAAGATGTCAACTAAATCATATCATGATGAATTCTTGGTAACTAATTACTTTAAAAATATTTTTTGCAATAGAGGTTTTCAGAAATGTTGTTAAAGTATCCAAGTAGGGGCAAATAAGACATGTAAATCTCAATATTTGTGCGTTTTCCTGCCATCCTGTGAATATTGTGATGTAAATCCAGGTTCTAAATTCTTGTTTTATTTTGTTGGAGTTACAGGTTTTGACAGTGAAGCTTTTGGATACGACTTCTTTATTATTCCATGAATTGGAAGATTCAGTCAACAGACAGAGAAGTCAATTTCTGACATGTTTCTGGAAATAAAATATTCCATCAGTCACTGAATGATATATGAACGAGTCCTCGGTGTAAAGCTTTAGATTACATAGAGGAATCCAAGTGGAAAGTTTGTAAGTGCTACTGAAGTGGAGATTTGTGGCTCAGAATATTAGAGGAAAGGGCATTTTGAAGAAAACAGCTGTTTGAAGAGGTGTTTGGGAAGAGTGTGCACAATACTGATATTTAAAAATCTAAGATAAATTAAATTTAAAGTAAATGTGATGGTTTGCAAAATGTCTAACAAAGTGTAGACAAATCACACCAGAAGGATTGTATTTGTTTGTGTTATTATTAATTCCTTGCTCTCTTCCACAGTGTCCCTTTTCCTTCCCCTCACCCCAAACTAGTGACATTAGATGGTGGCTCCGCCCTGAGCCTGGTTGTGCTGGAATTTTCCTGTTAAAAGGGAGTTTTTCCTTCCCACATTCACCAAGTGCTCGCTCATAGGGGCTCATCTGATTTTTGGGGTTTTCTTTGCATTATCGGACGGTCTTTATCTGACAATATAAAGTGCCTTGAAGTGACTGTTGTCGTGATTTGGAGTTATATAAATAAAATAGAATTAAAGTCTGAAAAAAATGCATTAGTATGGAAGTACAGTAGCTGAAAATTGCAAGTTACCAGTGGATGGAGAGATGATTTTTTACATTTTTTTCATTTTGTCTCATCAGCGAAGTACTCAACGCGTTACTTGTTCTATTAACTGCCTACGTCGAGCCTAGAACGGACAGCTAGTAGGGGAAGAATGGCACTGATATTAGAATATAGACACAGGAGGAGATTTCCTAAAACCATGAAGCTTCCTTCAATGAGGGCCCGACCAATATACCGCTGGGCTGAGGATATCAACCGATATAAGCTATTTGGCAGTTAAGGTGACACTTATAATGACTAATAAATGAAAATGAATTGAAAATTAATCAAACATCCATCTAATCTGAGCAGAGTTGGACAGAGCAAAGATGAGTAAATAACTACCCTTTATAACTGTTAGAGGTCATTATTAGTCTGATGAACAACTCTATTGGAGTTGTTCATCAGAAAGGAAAAAAATACTGGTTGCTTTATTGGAGTATCAGATTTTTAAATCCCAGTTTAACCTGTGGTTGAAACTGAAGTTGTAAGATGGTAAGAAGTTATAAAATAACTGCTTTTTAGGAAGCTTTGATTTAACATCAGCAACAGGAGCAAACTCTGCTTCATTCAGCGACTATGAAGACACACTATTTATCATTCTAGCTAGCTCAGCAGGGCTGACCACTATCATGGCAGCTGTAGCGTTATCAGCTGCAGCTTGATCCTCCGCCTCTCTTTTTGGACTGTTGCTCATACAAATCTCCTTTGACTTTGACGTGTTATTAAATGTGAAGTAATCCATAACATCCTCTGCACACATATGCTAGGATGGTGTTTTTTATTTTTTCCACACTGCAGGTCCCAGACCTGAGAGTTGGCCCCTGGCAGAGGGAGGAGAATTAATTACCTCAGCTAGAGTCTTGCTGTTGCTTCCAACATTCATTCATGTCAAAACAAAGATTTACTGGCTTCACTGATGAAGATTGTTTTTGCCTAAGAGTAATACCTGCAAACCCACCAAAACCTATTTGTTGTCATATTTTTAGGGGAAAATTTTGTAATAGCAGTTTAAAATATTGTGGAATTATATCACGTTAGTTTTGGTCTTTTTTTTTTTATGCTTAATCATAGGCTATGTTAAATAGTGGCTCTATTTTAATAGCTCTGTGTCAAAATAACAAAGTGTAATTTTCATTTCATATCCACAGCTGCAGAATCAGAGTGTGACTCTGCCCACAGTAGCAACAGAGCCTCTGCCTGTTTGAGTTCATGAAGCAGTTGAATCAATGCGCCGTCACAGGGTAGGAAGGGTCAAAAAGAAAACAGACCTAAGTCATTCATTTTGTTCTGTCATCCTACAAAGCTGTTATTCGCTCACTGAGCTTTCTTGATCTTCAGTGGTAATGGCTGTGATTACAGTGTACTGCTGGGATGCCGGGTTGGGAGACGTTTCAGTGTAGAAGCAGCTGATTTCACAGAGGGGATACTTCAGTCTTACCAGAGGACAGCATGATACAGTTTGCTCATTACCTTCACTGACAACACTAGCTAACAAAAACATGTGTATCAGTGCATCAAAGAGAAAGTGTTTGAGTTCTCCTGGATAAACAAATCTATTTACCTAAAGATAATATTTTGGTTTTAATGGTAAATCCTCAGATAATTGCATATTAATACAGTCATTTATAATGGAAAGGGTAGCTTTAAAACAGGATGTCTGGCTTGTCATTTCATATGCATTATTCAGAGTAATCATGAAGGGCAGCAGGTGGTCATTTTAACCTTTCATAGATTTAAAGTGTTTCCATTTAAATCTCTAGCAGGCACTGGAGAAGCACACGTCTGGACGGTCTGTGCACAATCTTACTATTTTGCACAGTAAACCCTGACACATACCTGCCTATGCAAAAATAATTCTGGTACAAATCTGTAACATTACAGATCAGCTGGCTCTGTATAAAGGGTCTTTACATGAAAATCTTTAGTTGTAAACCAGGTGTCTGAGCAGTTTCCCGAGAACAGAAATAACATTTTTAAAAGCTGCAAAAATACAAAATGGCAAAAGCAGGCCTCTGGAGTGTTTTTGGTCACGTCAGAGATCTTTCTTGCCTCACAGAGGAGTGTTATGTGAGTGGTTGTTTTTGTTCTTTGAGTAGGCCTAATTGTGTGTTGTGTTTGAGATTTTTTAGTGCAGTACAAGGCATGATTTCACTTTCATGTTCACAGAATAATGATAGGAAGCCTCAAGATAGAGATTTAAGGAAAAGTAGGGCAGCACATAACTTAATGGCATGCAATGTCATTTGATTTTCTTTTTTGGGGAAAAATTAAGTAACTCAGTAGCATCATATGAAATGGTTTGTAAAGGAAATGTTCTTTAAGCATGAGGTCGGCCTCAGATGAACTACACTACAAAGCAAATGCACACTCATGACATTTTGACATTTTAGCCTCTCTCAGTTCTGGTTAGACTTTAGCAACACATTTAGTAGCGACTTTACAAAACAGACCATTGACTAAAGCCGCTAAAGGTCCAGGTATTTCTGTTTACAGCTGGTGGACAACAAAACTGAGCTGAAAGTGCATACTAGACTTATTTAGTCAAATCCCCATATAGATTTCATCATTTTTGGGGGGTGCCTCCATCTCACCCTATTCCTAGCAATCTCTTTTGTCACACCTCCCCATCTGCATGTCCTCCTCCGTTACATCCATGAACTCAGTCGTCTTCCTCTTTACCTCCTGATTCACAGCTCCATATTCAGCATCGTTTGTCCATTATATCCGTTATCCTTTCGCCGCACGTGTCCAAACCCTCAACCTTGCCTAACTATGTCTTCGACCTGAGCTGACTCCCTCATATATTAATTTCCTCTATAAATAAAAAAAAGAGGGGGCCTACAGAAGTTATAGAATAGATGCGTCATTTCAGTGCAACGCTAATGTGGAAAAAAGTGTGCGTAGCATGGCCACAAAAAACGGTCCAAACCCACCGATGTGACATTAATTTTACATTCCACATCATGTTTCTGTCCAATGTCATGGCCAAGCTAAGAGTGTGTATTTTATTTTCCTTTATTATGACAACCTTGGTGCTTGATGACATCATCAAGGAAAAAGCAGTCTTAGACATTTTGATAGTAAGAAAAAGGGATGAGCACCGTCACCATATGTTGTTTCAAAAGGGCAAATTTTCCAACAAAATTGATATTTTGTCACATAAACATTCCAAAGCACTAACAGGAAATGGTTTTGAGTTCCCCAGTTGTGAGAGAGGACTTTTATCTAGACTCACTATTTTTCATTAACACTCAACAATCACACAGGGAGAAATGGTGGAGAGTGTAAGAGACTGCAATTTCTTCACTGACAGCACACCCAATAAACCCGAATCCTGTGCAGCCACCAGGGGCACGGTGGGGGGAGGAGCATGCTGCTCCTATTTTCTTGTCAGAAAAGACATTGCCTTTTTTTTTTTAGTTCATATTGCTCTTTACTTTTACATTAAATGGCTGCATTCTGCTGAATTCACTGTCAAAACTCAGTCTGGAAATGTGGGAAAAGTTAAAATCGTGAAGGCAAGTTGAGGCAAAGTTGGTACACAAACAACATCCTCACAGAAGAACTGCAATAATGCGTGGCAATGATGAACACCAGCTCCTTCTTCTTGTGGAATGATGTCACGTACGGGTCCGTTATTTATTTTAACAACAAAAACTTACCTTTTAATTAAAAAAAAAAAAAAAACAAACTACAATTTTGCCTCAGTGTTGTAAATCAGTTTCAGCTTTCTTTTTTCAGTGCCTTGCTTCCAGCATTGTGCAGCAGTGCTGAGTCACTGATGCACATAATAATGCCCTATGCTACATTTTCTAGGATTGCTCTGTTTTATGGTTGGTGGTTCAGCCAATTCTCCATCAGACCATCAGTCTGAGTAAAATCAGCTCTTAGATTATTTTGAGACCGACTTGACTAATTTTACTTGCTTTACGGAGTCCCACTCATCGTTTCTTTATATATATTACCCCTCAGCCGGCCAGCATGGACAACCAGTTTCGTCAGTTGGAAGGATAACTTGAATGAGGTGATGTAGGATTATCAAATTGACACTTTGTGCATCTATTCAGAGACTGAGGGTAGCAGCCGCCAGTATTTTATTAAATGATCTTAAGCAATAGTTTTCCAGGATTTCTGAAGAACTCCGTCTTTGGTCATTGACTGCTTTTACACACATTTTTAGTCCAGTCCTTGTACCTTACAGTTTCCAGAGAAATGTGGTTTGTTAAGCAACTTACCACTGAACTATTAATCATTCAAGCTGAAAAAAAAGCCACCCAACTCAGGGGACGAATCAGTAGTTTGTCTATGAATGACGGAGAACTTGGCAAAGAACCACCTTTAAATTCTTTAGGCACTGTGTTATTACAGACCTGTCAGTAAAACACACAGTTTGTTTCCAGTTCTTTAATTCAATTCAATCTATGAAAAATGCTAAAGATAATGGTCTCAAAGGCATAAAGAATTATTTCTGCACCAACAAGGTGAATCCCAAAAAGCTATTGGCCAAAAACTTGGCATCTCTCAGGATCGTGTGTGTCCTTGAGAACCTGAAGAAATTTGTCCAGTAGATTTGCAGCAATAGTAATATTTTTTGTGCTCCTTAAAAATGTATTGTGCTATTCATTTTAGTTTTTAAGTCTCAAAAACTCATGTATCAAGTATGATACACTTGGCTTTAAAAGGTTAAGGAATAGAGAGGAAAGGCTGAGGTATCACAGTTTATGCAAGAACTGATGTGAAAATCAGTGGCAAAAAGGTTTTTTAGGGACTGATGAATCTGAGTTTTACATTTCTGGTTCAAATAGAGAGTTACAACAGATGGTGTCGACAAACATCTGTAAAACACAGTGGACGCTCTGTCATCATTTTTAGCTAAATGCCAACCAGTGATTTTGGGGCTCTCGTCAAAATTGATGGATTTATGAACACAGAAAAATACAGTCTGAATATAGCTGGTCATACCAAATAATGCCATGTATCCTCATTAGAATTGCACAATTAGTGTTCTAAATTGCCCTTAAGTGTTAGCGTCTATGTGTTAGCGCTGCGGTGGGCTGGTGAGCTGTCCAGGGTGTACTCCGCCTCTCATCCTATGGCAGCTGGGATATGTTGCAGAATGAGCCCACAGAGCTACCAAAAAAAAAAAAATCATTACCAGTTAACAAACATACTGTAAATACATGTTGGTGGGAAAAACCACACATGCTCAGGGAGAACATGCAAACTCCACACAGAAGTCACTGCAGCACCCTGCTCCTTCCTCTTCTTTTAATACATTGTTTTAGTAGAAAAATGGTTTAGACATTCAAGACTCCTGCAGGATAATTTGCTGATTTGCACCCTACATTGCTCTACATAAAATATTTTGCCTGTACTATAATGCTGATAATAGAATTTAAGCTGAAAGGAGAGAGCTGTGCCTATACATTTTAGTAATGTCCTCTTGAATCTACTGAGCTTGGTCCTCACTAGCCTTTCCAATAATTATTCTCAGTTCATGACACTTCTCAAATATCAGTATCCGTGATGGAATGGCTGACTGTGGCTTTAGGTTCTGTTTTCCAGCTCCACAGAAGAGGCAGGTGCTTTGTCAGTGTAATCCATTCTGACAGCCTGATAGTTTTCCATTTCCTGCCACCTCATCTACTCTCTGCAGAGCTCCACTTGAGAGTTAAGTAACATGTTGTTCGGGGTTGACATAATTGGAGCAAAGGATGATAATTTCTTTAGAAATGTTGCTATTACTGGTGGCGAGCTGACAGGGGTCTGCATGCGACATGTTGTAGTTCAGCAATGACGTGTCTCAATGTGCAAAGGTGGGCATTTTTTCCTCTGCCGTTCACTCCCGACTGCAGTCCACCTAGCGGCTATTTAAATGCTTCATCTTCAGCCATTTCAAAGTCAGAGGAAGGCAGGCAGGCGATTTGGTTTCTTGCATTGTGAACACAAGCCTTCCTCTACTGTGCATGCAATGATAAAGCGGGACTACATCAGATTATTTTGTGGAGTTTTGGGATTTTGTGCTGACAGATAATCTTCGGCTTCAGGAACGATTCACTGTTTGATGTTCACTCGGCTTCACTCAGTTGATCCTCAAGCTTGTAACTCATTAGATAATGAAGAACAGATGGATTACACATTAAGTATAGTGTGATTTGCATTTAAATGTGGCATACTTCCAACTGTCAGAGCTTTTGTCAACATATTTTGCTGCAGGACTATTTAGAATAAATGAGTTTTGGTGCACCGGATCAGTCAGAAGCTCCATTAGAACTTGAAATTCTGAAACAATTTGAGGCATTTTAATTATACAGTCTGGTGTTTTTTTGCTGCAAAAGCACGGTTCTCATTTGGATACCAATAGTAATGGAAAGACTAAAATTAAAAACAGTTGGAAACATTTGTTTCAGCAATTTTGTCATAAGCATTTGCATAATATTAATATTCCTAAAATGTTACAAAATCTAGACTATACTTCAGGCAACCCCAGAAGAACTGTTGAAAAGACGGCTTCATGGTAGAAATATAGTCAATATTCTGAATCTCTTATAAAAACTTATTAGCCACATATTAGCAAAGATACTCAGCTGATGAAGGTGGATGGGATTTGAGTTGAAATCAGAAAACTCTTGAAAACCTGCACTGATCAGTGTAGCCAATGAGTTCTTCGATGACCTAATGTCACACTGCGCTGTGGTTGGTGACATTGTTACCAAAAACTGAGACAAAGAACACAAAGCATTGTGTACGTTAATACTGATGTGCCACAGGGATCTCTACTTGAACCACTTGTGTTCTGGGAAATGCACACAAACAGTCTTCTCTTTTATTCCTCCTGACTCCTCCCATCTTATTGGAGAGTTGCTTGTCAGAATTTCATCACCGAGTTTGTAACACTGCGTGCATTTAAAAATAAAGATCATATGTGTTATTTGACATAACCACTATATATCCAATTCAGACAATGGTTCTATATTCATGACAGGAATTGGTGTTCAGTTTCTAGATTCCTTACAAGCTTTTATATGGACGAACTCCTACAAACATTGCTGGTTTCTTCCTCCAGTTAAGGGTTGTTTGGCTTTTTCACCTGTATTGATTTTTAACTGTTAATGGAAAAAGAATTTCCCGAAAACTCACCAGGCTTTATTAAGATTTTACAATATGAAAGTTGGTGATCTTAAATTGCCCCTAAGTATTAATGTGCATGCCCTGTGTTAGGCCTGTGACAGAGGCCTAGGGTGTAGGTCTAGGGTGTACCCTGCCACTCGCCTATACCAGACTCTATATCAGCCTCTCGGCTGGGATAGCCTCCAGCCGTTCTGAGAGAAAATGCCTTGTCAGAGGTCTGAAGAGATGGGCAAGACTGCTTCAAGCTGAAAGGACATCACTTGTTACTAAGCGGGTATGCAGAAGAGCATCTCTAAAGGACCAGAACCTTTAACCTTGAAGCTTGTGGGCTACAGAAGATCACACCAGGCGCCACTGCTGTTAGCGAAGAACAAGAAACGGAGGCTAAAATCCACACAGACTCACCATAATTTAACAGTAGACTGGAAAAATGTCATTTGGTCTGATGAGCCTTGATTTCTGTTACAAAATACAGATGGTGGTGTCAGAATTTAGAGTAAACTATGTACACAATATGAAAGCATGGATCCATCCTGGCTTATATGAACAGCTCAGGCTGCTGCTGGTGGTGATGGTGAAACCGCACCACCCAATAACATAGCTGAGGAGTGCATTTCGTTATAGGTATAATGCTTCAAAGGTATGCAGTATACAGCAATCAGCCATCGTCACTTTTCCTTAAACTTTTGTCAGAAAGAAAACTTAAGCACAACTATTTTGAATACACATTTCATACTCGTTCCTCTTCTGAACAGATTCTAATACAGAGCGAGCTGCACTGACCATTATGGTAATGCTGAATTGCTCTGGAGTCCATTATAAAGTAATTTGAAGACTCGCTTAATGCCACGTTAAATGCCACCATCAACACGTATCCATAACACACATTTCCATTTCATATTAACACATTTTATTATTGTTATACACCAGGCATTTTTTAAACAGCAATTTTAGTTTTATTTGCCTAATTTTGCCTATAAATATCTAAATGCACTTCTGTATTTGCCAGAGGCTTGTATCCAGCACTCACCACTTATAAAAAAAATCCATTAAAAAGAACAGAGAGACACTGTCAACATGACTGAAACCTATCAATTTAAACAGCAAGTGTATTTTCCCTAAAATTACTCGCCAACACTTCAACATTTTTATAAGAACTAATTTCATTCTGTCATTAATCAATGTCAACAAGACATTTTGCTCTGATATGTGACTATTTTCCACAGATCCACTTGTGTTTTTGATTATGTGTGAGTGTGAGGTGATGTTTTTATAACTTCTCTCTCTTGTAAACGATGCTGCACATTTCCATTAACACAGCTGTAATCAGTATTTATCTGGAGACACTGGGAAGACTAACTGTTTCCCAGGTGACTGCTAATAAGATGATAATAGAAACATACTTAATCTACTCCAGCTTCTTTTTAGACACCAAAGAATGGCTGTTACCTGATTTATCTGAACTTCGTATGTAGCCTGATTGGTAGAGTGTGTGTTTGTCCTGTTTGCTCTGTTCCTGAATGAAACGAAACTTTAACTCTTCAGATTTTATACCTGGTTTGTTTAGTTTTATCAGACTGTGCCATGTTCCTTTGTTGTCTGGAGTCATGCTCTGCTGCAGACCAATACAACTGGACAAAGATCCTTTTCCAGGAACAGTTTCTGGTTTAGTTACAAACCATTTTTTAAACCCAACTGCAAGGCACTCTTTGTTAGTTTCCTGTAACCCTGTGGTCTCTCTGAATCAAGGTCTTAGTGCACAAAGTTTGTTGCTTTCCTTGTAACTGAAGAGAAACTTTTTTTTAACTTGTCATTTCCTCTCCAGGCATCGAAGAGACCAAACATTATGAGTATTTATACTCTCACCTGTGTGGCCTGTTAGAAAGTCCAGAATCCAGTCAGCAACAACTTAACCAAGACTGATTACAACATGTGGTTTAATCGTGCTAAATGCCAAAGAAAATTCGATAAAGAGGAGTTCGGCACGACACCCCGCTCCTTCCGAGTGTTTAAGCAGCAAGTTAAAAATAGTTTGCTGTCTTCCACTCATCTGTGGGGCCTATACTAGGGGTGTGTTTCGATAATCAATTTTCTGATTAAGATCAATTTTAGCTTGAATAAAGCGAATAAAGCTATTCATTAAAATCCTGAATGGATTTTTAAATATAAATTTCAACAACCACCAAACAGCTAAAACAGTAAATGAGAGCAGGTAAACGGACTCTGCAAAAAGACGTAAACACAAAGCGCGGACCCGACGCATCAGGATCAGTGAGAGGTCGGCTTTCTCACCCGACGGCATGAACACAGACACGTCGTCGATGCTGAAAGCCGACAGCTCAGATTCTGAAGCTGCAGGTTTTGTGTCTCCAAACTATGTTTGATCCAGACTATGTTTCATATTTCTCTTCACATAAACATAGTCATGAATTCCATCTGACTTTTGCCGTTTTGCTTATTACCCACCAGTCTACCGTTGTTTAGCTTGAATAAAATGATATCGCGTTGTTGGCCACTGTTTTTGAGGCTTTCTTCTGACAAGAAAGCCTCATTTCTGCTGTTTAATAGTAAAGAAATGTAAACTTTTTAAAATGATGCCAAATTGTAAAACACTTAGTTGTGACTCTAATTAAACTTCTGTAACTTTGCTCTGCTTCACTTCAGCAGCATCTGGTAATGTTCATATGCTGAGTCATGGTTTTCTTCTGTTTTTGTTCTACTGCAGAATATTTTTAAGGTTATCTGCTTTAAAAAGCCAGGCCAGGAAAATCTCCTTCATATTTTTCTGTGTTTTATCTTCAGTTACTTCGACACAAAGGCATCTGCTGTGATGCTTACACCTCTGATCAAGTCTCACAAATGTCAGTACTGACAAATCATCAGAATTATAATATCGAATCGTAATCGAATCGATTCTAGAAATCAGTGACGATACTCAGCCCTAGCCTATACAAACACTGGAGGGTCCTGGCCTTGCCTTTTAGTGTTCCACAAAATCATTGACCACAAACATAATTGCTGTACTCATAACAAAAAAATTTCAAAGTGAATAATTTGAAAGAAATGAAAGGCTTTTCTAACTGATTTATTCAGTTTCGGAACTGAAGGGAAGGATTTATGATGCATGCTGAAGTCAGAACGTGGTTTCACTACAGAAGTGAGAGTGCAGTATTTACTCCATTCGCAAATTATGGACATTTTTAGGTTCTGCTGAGTGATTTTTTTAGTTTCAGTACACTTATTCCAAACTTACTCACTGCGCATGTAGTTTACATGTAGAGTCAATACACAAGTTATTGATTATTTTCATCATGTTAACTGCAACAGGAGGTGATTTCCCTGATTCAGAGGAAAGCTCTGTTAATATCTGGGGCACCAGATATACTTGCACCACTTACATTGAATAATTGGGTTTGATTTGGAAAGAAAAACTGTTGCTATTTGTGTGTGTTTTAAGAAAACAACTGGAGTCTATAACTTCAGTATATCGACCCCGCTCAGACATGCTTAGAGTAAGCAGACAGTGAGAACTTCAGACTAAAATAGCTGATTAGCCCTGGTTGAGAAGGGAATTCTTTTGCATGTAAATGGTGCTTGTGTTGCATCCATCAGTAATCAAAAGAATTTGGCCAACAGAAGCAGAAAGCTCACGCATCGTTCATGTATTCCACGCAGGCTCCATCACCCCCTTCGCCCTCAGCTAATGAACCAAAGTATGAGAAGCGCTGGCTGGATGCCGTCTCCCTGCCCTTGTTGATGGCCAGAGTCTCCAGATACAAAGCTGGCAAAGATAAATTAAGGTAAGGGTAATCCAGCATGATATAATTCACCTCCAAGGCGCACAGTTCACTGAGCGCAGTTGTTGGCTTAGCAAGCACTTTTCATTTAAGCGGGACGATGTTAATGCCAATATCTATGCACAGGCATAAACGGCTTAAAAGGTCACCGCAGCTACGAGGCTGTGGCTCAGAAGGTGCGACTGAGAGAACACTGGTCGAACTTGTAAATGCTTCTGATTATTATACCTGTCCTTTTTTGTATTGATTTTCTTGTGGAATGTAATTTCACAACGGTTTTTTTCACAGGCTTTTTCAATCAGGATTTTCAGTCATTTCCAAACTGTAGTACAAAATAAACCTACGAGGCCTGTTGTTTGATATCGTTTCACATGTGACAGTCATAACCTATAGATCCCAAATGGCAGGCTTGTATAAACTGCTGAAATGCATTGATTTTTTTCCCTGTGTGTACCAACCATTTCTTTCAGTTAGATTCTCTTTGTGTTTCTGTGTGTTTTCTGTCATTTGAAGCACTGATTTATTTGGGTTTCTGTTTTTGGAGCCTTTTCCTCTCATATATGTAGAATATTTCTGCACTGGGGGAAAATTATCATTAGCATCTTCACAGTAATTAGGAAGTTGTATCGTGTTGAATTCTCAGGTAACTACCATAAATCCATTGTTAATGTGAGAGACTTTTTTGGGAGTGTCCCCTATTTGTTTAAAGTGATGGGTGCAATTTGCATTTGCATTTTCTGCTGCTTATCCCAGTCCCAGTCACGGGGACAGCAATCTAAGCAGAGATGCCAAACCTCCCCCTCTCCAAGCCACCTACTCCAGCTCTTCTTGTGGGACACCGAGATATTATTATGCCATCCAAGTGACACAATCTCTCCGGTGTGTCCTGCGCCTGCCCCGGGGCCTCCCCTCAGCAGGACATGTCTGAAGCACCTTACATACAGGCATCTGGAAAGCATTCTGGTCAGATGCCCAAACCATCTTAACTGGATCCTTTCAGCGTGCAGAAGTATCCACTCGTTTGAGCCCCTCCTCTGGCATAGATCTCAAAAATCTGTGTCTAAAGAAAAGCCCAGACAGTCTTCGGACCAAGATCCTTTTTTTCTCCGCTTGTATCCATGATATAATTTTTTTTGGTCACTACTCACAGCGTGTGGCTGTAGACGATGGAACATGGATGCACTGGTAAATCAGCAGCTTTGGTTTAATGCCGAATTCTCTTCTCAACATTCAGGCCAGTACAACATCTGCATCACTGCACCAATTCATCTGTCAGTCTCTCCCTCCCTCAGTCCCTCACTCATGAACAAGATACTTGAACTCGTCCACTTGGGGCAGAAACTTGGTCCCAGCCCAGGATGCCTTTACCACCTTTTACTGCCTGAAAATCATGACCATAGATTTGGAGGTGCTAATTTGCATTTCACTCAAATGCAAACCTCCCCAATGCAAACTGGAGGTCATCATCCATATAAGGTAATTAACTATCTTTAGCCACAGCAAAGTCTGAATGATATTTACATGCATCATATGCAGATATCCATATTATTTGCAGCCTGTAAGCTACAAATAATGTGAAACTGCGCATACAAAATTCTATTTCAAATCAATATAGCATCTTTATCAATTTATCAAGCAATATATCAATTAGTATATTAGTGTAACATAGTGTCAAATCACAAATAAAATATTCACAGCCCTTTTTGTGTTAGGTAAAAACAGCAAACTCTATAAGCTTGAACAAGACATAGTTGTCTATTTAAAGAATAAAATAACTGTCTATTAAAGTGATTATTAGAGGTATTGATAAGAAATGAGCACAAAGTAGCTGCTGTAGAAAATGCAGATATCCAAAGTTAGTCTGGTACCACGAGTTTAGGTGCTTGAGCTTGTGCTCTAAACAACTATTAGTTACCTTTTTCATAAACAGGAAGCTTAATAAAACCTCTAATTTCTTCCATTTAAATGGCTTTTCTTTCAAATTGGAAATTATTTACCTTAGTCCATTTTCCTTATCATTTCCTCCACTTGTGCTGAGCACTAGTCCCCACAGGGTGTGTCAAACTGCAGAATTCAGAAATTGCAGGTACTTAACGATAAATAAATGATGGGACTCTGCTCAGTTAATTAAAAATGTTTATTAAACTTGTTTATTGGACCCCACATTGGTTATTATGCAGTTTCAAGCTGTAGGCAGCAGTGAGTGATAAGAAAATCGTATGAAAGTGCTACACTGTGGTTTTTCCCTCCCTCATGTTCTCCCATGTTAAAGGAAGCGGTCAGTACATAGTTTAACAAAACTTCAGCTGGGCTGATTCTCACATACTTTAAAAAGAAAAAAAATCCTGCACTGGAAAACAAAAGCATGCTAAAGGAGTAACAGAAGCACTCGATATGGACAACTGTATATTGAAAAGTAGCACACACAGTTGGAAAGCTGGAATTAAGTGTTTATCATCTTTGCTTAAATTACTTATTAAACATTGATCTAAATAGTCTCTAATGTCCTGTCAAGTTACTAATCCAGTGGTTTCCATTTTTTTCCACATTTATATTTAAATGTGTAAACCTTATTTTATTACAGAAGTGAAATAATTTCGATGACTGACTACTGTGAGTCTAAACTGCAGTTCATAATTAGTTCTAACCAAAGAGATATCATCCATGACCTATGCAGTAACGCTTATCTAATCCATCCTTTTATATTATAAGTCAGTATGAAGCTCTAGAAAAGGTGCTGCTCCTCCTCATGTTAGAGACACACCAGCTCTGATGCATCTATCATGCCGAGTACCCACAAACCTGTGGGGGCATTGTTAGGATCTGGAGTTGCTGCTGTTGGTCAAGTCAGAGTTCAGCAACACTAAAAAATGAGGTCACCTCACTCCTGACTGAAGATCAGATTTTTCCATCAATGGAGTTTTTTGCTTGCTGATGGCATGGATTCATGGCAGATTTCATCATCGGGCTCCAACTGTGACATTCAGGGAAGTTTTTTTTGCACATGCCCACCACAGTCCAAACCGTAATCCCAGTGGCAGTCTTTAGGATGTGCTGCTGCAGTGGTTCAACTCTCCAATCATTATCAATACTTGAAAAATACTCGGCAAAAAAAAGAAAAAAAGAAATGCAACTTGGAAACTCAAACTGAAATAAATCTGACATTGGAGAGGCGAGTCAAGGAGGCCATTTATGTAAAAAGGAACAAGCCTCTCTAAGAGTACATCTTTCAATGCAGTGATTGCAGCCATTTCCCAGTTGTCTGTACTCATGGACATTGATTAATGGTCATGGCAGTTTGCATATCAACGATGATGAAAGTGATCTCAATGCTCATTGTTATGCAGCGGTGCTGGTTTGGATTGTTATGCATGTGTACTGTTTATAAGGCAGGGGAAACCTGCAGTCAGCTGAGACTGAAGAAGTCACTCAGATGAGTGAGGAAATGTTTCCCCCCACTGAAAACGCTGCATCCAGATGAGCAGAATCAACTTTCTGGGATTGCATAAGCTTGTTATAAACAATGCTACGGTGAATGCTCGCCTTTATCAAAGGTACAGGCGGTCCACCAACATAGTCTTGTGTATGAGGTTTTTTTTTGGCTGGGCACTGTATATTGAGATCAATGCATTACAGTATTAAAGGAGACAGACGTTTAAAAAAAAAAAATAAATCAATTCATCCATCTGCCCTGGTGGGAAGTCTCTGTGAATGACCAAGCTCTTTTTCCTAAGGTGAGTTTAAACACTCCAGAGAAAGTTCATTTGTGGTACACACCAGAAATGGAGAATTATTTTGTCAAAGACATAATATTATAATGAATTAATTTAAAGGAATGTGGACGCTCTCATATTTACACTGTAAATGTTGCATCTAAGATTTGGCGAATCAGTTTGATGCCGTGGCTTCAAAGTCTGTAAAAATCTTAAGGATGAAAGAAAATTTGACATTTCAAAGTAAAAAATATTATTTGTAACTCTAAGATATCCTTATTAAATATATTCTTTATTGAAGTATCGCTTGATCAGTCCAAAGTACAGAATCTGCGGCACAGTTCGCAGCAGGAGGCGATGCGTCTGGAGTTGCTCTTTACTCCTAAATTTTATATTTGGCTGAAGCAACAGCCCTGCAATACTAAATCTGTCAAATGCTTAGTCCAATCAGCAGTCCAATGATTGGTAAGTGGGACCAAAGAAATGTATTGAGGAGATCTGGAGCTTGGTCACATTGAATGTAATAACCTGATGCTGAATCTGAAATACCAGAGTCCAGTCAATAGGGAACCCTGCAGGCAGAGAGCGCATCAATATCAGAGTTTACACTGAAAAAATGTGGATAACATGAGTCTGTTAGAATGCACAAACATAGATCGGATCAGTGTGGATGCGAGGGCCACAGCCATGCTTATAATATCCACCTCACATCTGACCTATTCATTTACACACATTTACAACAATAAACATGCATATTGCTGTTTTTTTTTTTTATGTTAATCGTTTTTTCCTATCAGTTATTATCATGGCCATGGAATAAAACACATTTAACAGCAGACAGCTGACGGGGTTCGATTTGAATCAGTTTAGCTTTGTGCTTAGTTGCGTTTGCATTTTGTTTACACAGTTTGTTTTATTGGGGTTAGTATGCGAGGTCTCTCAGGTCATTTTGACTGGATAGTTTGTGCTCTCAGGTCATTTTGACTGGATAGTTTGTGCCTCGTTGCCAAACTCCAGTCGATGATAAATAATAAAAGACTGACCACCAGTCTGGATCTGGATCTTAAAGTCAGCCAGTTCTCACTGGCCAGGTGTATATATGGTGACCCATTGTATCATTTTTTAATGGTTACTTATTGTTTTTAATCCATCTAAGAGAACAGTGCCATCAGCTACGGATTGACTATTAAACATTCCTCGTATTCTTATATTAAAGGTTAACTGGCCAGGCTGCTATTGCGGCCGTCTTCATTCAGCTGACAGATGCACACTGTAGCCCAGGATTAACACTTGCATATGAAAATGCATCAATAGGTTATTCATGTCTTTGAATCAAAAATCTGATTCATGGTGAATTTCTAACTTGGCAAGTCGCTCTGATAGCCAGTTTTTGAGTTTTACTGACGTCAGAAATCAGAATAAACTTTGTCCAAAAGAAAACTGTCAAACATTAGTAAAAACCTTGCAATGAGATTAAGAATGCTTTGTCCGGATCTCAGCTCCCTCTTATTTCTCACTCTCTGAGCCCTGTACCACTCACAAATGTATTTTTTTTATTTAGATGTACGAGTTTCACTGTGCAGAATGAAGTGCAGGTCATCCAAACAAGGTTGGTCTGTGCTTAACTAAAAGTTGTGTAACTACGAGCATAATGTGTTGGAGCCAATCATTGTTCAAAGAACATCTTGTAACCAACAGCTACAGTACACGGTGTACAGAGAGAGGTGTTCTCCACTTGCTAACATCAGTTCTTGCAGAAGAGCAAGACTTCCAATCACCAAGCAGTTCTGTCCATTCGGTGTTTCTTTTTGATTTGGGGTTTTTTTGTTTGGCTTTTTTTGCCAGGTGTATGAGGAGTCAATAAAAACAGCGAAAAAGCTGCCAAGCTGACAACAATGAGGTGTGGTAATCACTGCTGTAAGCGAGAGAAATGTCAGGTGTCCAAGCCTGAAAAAACAAATATCCAAATTCCCAAATTAAAAGCTGAATTAATTCTTAGAAAATTAACATTTGATTAAATGAATAATAAGGTGCAGCACTCATTTTTCAGTTTGGCTCACACAGACCTGGATGGGGATAGCATATTTAATATTATCCTTATTATATTTTTACTTTGTCACATGCATATATCCTGTAATGTAAGAGTAGGTGCTGAGATGATTTCTATAAAGCTTTTCTATATCTCAAAGGCTGCTCTGTATTTTCATTCCCACTTGGAGCATGAAGATTTTCCATTAGTGTTGATGGAAAGGTGTTGACTCATGGTCTCATTTAATGTTGATGTGGACTCTGCACACTGCGGTGTATTTGTATCTGAAAGTTTAAACAATGCTCTACTGGTCCTTGTTAGTACATGCTGTATGCTTCCAGTTGGTATGCCAGATACTTTTTCAAAGTTTTACTCTCAAATGATGAATTTAATTCTACTCTTAACAAAATGTTTTAAAACAAAGCTACACGGAAAGCTAAAAGCAAAGAAGAAGAGCAGGCCTTGTTTCTTTCTTTTTGCATACATTTTTTCAGTAATACCGAGGTGTCAGAGATGTCCCTCATCCTGACTATGGCGTATTATCAGCGTTTTGTTTAAGCTATCAAAATGGATACATTTGAAAGTAAGGAGATCTTGCAGATGATCAGGGCTTTGTCAGCCACACTTGTGTTAACAGCTGGGCTTTTTAAAAAAATTCTAAAAGCAAGCAATTATTTACTCCAAGTGTTATGCATCAAAGTTTCAACCTTGGCCAGTGTGATGCAAGTGCATTTAATAGGTTTGCAAACAGTTCTTGAGAAGGTACTCGGAAACAACACAGAAATAAAGGCAGTAACAAATATGACATTGTTTTATGATATCATTTTGAACATTTGCCTTAATTATCTCTTAATTCCTTACATGATATTAGAAGTGTTTATTTTCCTCTGCCAAAATTAATCTGATGTGGAAACCTAACGAGGAGTCAGCTCAAACTAAATGGTCACAAAAACAACAGAATATAATGATAAAAACCAAATAAGAGATGCTAAGCAGTGTGCAAACTTGCTTTAGGAGCTCAGTAGAAGCTAAATACAGTTTAGTGACACAACACTGTGATGCAAAGATGTGTATTTTGTGTGTAGAGAATTGTTTAAGATCCTGATGACACAGCACCATTTGACAAGGTAAAAGTGCAGGTAATTACAGCTGCAGTTGCTTCCCTTACACTCACATATAAAAGAGTCAGTCAGATAGAAAGTTAATGCAAGATTATCTGGCACAGCCTCCTGGTGTTGTGCAGCAGACAACCATAAGAACAGCACGAGCTTGTGCAAACAGTGCACTCATGGGTGCTGGTGCTTGCTGCTCACTGCTACTTGCTAATCAATGCAGAAACAGGCAATCGTGTGTCTGTACTATGAAAGCAAGACCTCGTAGTGGAAGCGCAACTGCTGACTGTTTGTCATTAGATTTTTTTTTGGCTAAGCTTCTTCTTTGTAGTTTCCAAAGGGGAATGAAAGGTCACTCAGGTGAACTGAAGCTTAATGATCATTTCTGTGAGAGGGATTTCCAGCAACCACGCTGGGATGGCGTCTCTTTGCACATTGGAAATAAAAGATATTACTACTGAATACCTACCCAATGCAAAAATATCTGCAAGGTCCAGAAGTTCACAATAAAACGATGCACTAGACCACCGTCCTGCCCCATGCAGCACTGTAATGCTGACACCGAGTACATAACCTTGTCTTTATCATATCACCAACATTAGTAGACTAAACATATTGCAAAGCTACTATTAAACAAATGGATGGGCGCCAGATGTTCAGTGAAAGTAAATCCAGCAGAAAACACATGCACCAAATTAAAGTTTTCATATATTTTTAAACACCGTAGCTCAAGCTCAAGTCCAAAGAGATGTATATGTTCCCCAGTATACTTTCAACTCTGTTATATGCTCACCGTTTTGTGCAATTTACACTTTTGATACAGGGGCACACCAGCAGAAAGTAAGGTTGCTGTTAATTAGATCAAATTGCCATGGATTTCATGCATGCACGCTACTACCAAGAAAATGACTATGTAGTGAAATGATCGCTAAACATATTGACTGGTAGTTGTGGGAATTAAGCAGGGACAAAAATGGGGGTTTAATTTTGTGAAAATCCCAGCTTTAATTAAAGGAATATTATATTGCACTTTAATGATTCAAGCTGGGTGTTTGATCAGTGTCATGGATTCAAAGTTGCACTTACATCTATGCATTTCTTGGTGGGAAATCAAAAGCAAACAAGTTTCTCTCATTCATTATGCCAAGAACGAAATGCCCCAAAGCCTGCTCATTTCCCTGCTTCACTAATCAGTAGCCATGGCACATTTTCCCCCTCTGCCACTTGTACTATACTGAAACTAATGGCTTGATTCCCCTAAAAACAGTTTCTTCCTGTATATTGTTCGTGTGTTATCCTGCGTCTTGACTGGGTGATATGTCCATGCTTTGTCTCAGTGGATTTATTACTGCCTAGTCAGCAGGCAGGACACAATAATTTGTGCCGCTGGGAATGGCGCAGATGTATGAAAAAACGCACTCTCCCTAGATCCCATCTCTCAGCGAGGATTTTTTTGTTCTGCTCAGTGAAGGTGGAAGGGCTTTAGCAGCTCCTCCTGACAGCGCTGTTCTCCCTACATTGAGCCGCCAGCTGTCCGTTCCTTTGATTAATCTCTGCATTTTCAACTCCTCATTCATTGCCCTTTTTCTCTCGTATCTGCCCTTGTGCTGCATGGCCTCGGAAGTTTTACGTCATTTGAAAGAGATCTAATTGATATACTGTTTATTTATTTATTTTTAAGGTGAGCTCATCAGCTGCTCATTTATCCATGCAGTACTCACTGAAATGCAACTAGATGCATTTGGCAATGCTTGCTCGAAAAACAAAGACATTCTGATTATCCATTAGTGATGCTTCACAGTTACACAAACCACAACATAAGGCAAATTTGGGTCAGGCACTGGGACAGAAAGAATTTGCACCCTTGTTAAATCAAAAAAACGACATTCCAGTCCAGCCAAAATCACCCCTGGAGAGTCACTGGGTCAGTACACAGGCAGCGGAACATAAGATTTTAACAAGCCTATTGCAGATACAGTATAACAGTCATGCTCAGAGGATTTGTTAGGAATGCTGACTTTGTATAATCTAACCTCGAGTAGCTGCTCTGTCTGTGCGTGAGGATGGAGTGTTTGGTTTAGGAGCTGTCTAAGAAGATTTCCCTCTTCACACTGAGCGTTGGAAGCCTTTTATTGTTTCTGTGTTTATCAGCCTTCATCTCACGTACCTTAACAGCATCATACTGCTGCTGCTCAACACTTCTCAAAAATTCAGGTTTTTTTTTTCTTCTTCTTTCTAATGTTGTACATTCTCCACTCCAGTGCCTGAGATTGCTTAACCATCTCATATAACCGTTTTTCCTTGGCAACCATCTCTAAAGCTAAAAGTATCAGCAGCATGCGAATGCACGAAAATTAAGTGTCAAAGCTTTGCATTCTGCTGATGAGCATGAATCCCCTCAGATGACCTCATCAGAACCCCATCAACAGAGAAACTTAATTGTATTTGTAAAGTAATGCCCTTGACTGCAGGCCACTCCAAAGTAAGAAAAGAGGTTTTAAATACAGGCCCAAATAAAGGAAATGAAATGAAGGGACACGTGAAGCAAATTTGTACTGTTAATATTCTCATTTTACTCTGTAAATGGTTTGTGATTGGTAGCTTTCTCAACCTTAACTGCAGTGTGTTATATTTTCACATTTATTAGCTGGTTGGCGGTCATGCAGGATGCTCTCTTCATCCTCGGGAGTATATTTGGGTTGGGTAGCTGGTAATGCTCCTATATCTGTCCAGTAGAACAATTTCACAGCAGTGATTTTGACAGAAAAAAGTAAGAAAATATAAAGCACATGTTAGTAATGACATTAATGAAAGTTGTGTTCTGTTCAAACCTGAGCCCTAATTATTATTATTATTATTATTATTATTATTATTATTATTATTACCACCGTCAACACTCTTATCTCATAAGGGCTGCTGTGAATAAAGCACGTAAATATGAATCTACAGCTAGCAGCTGGTTAGCTTAACTTGGCTGATTTGGCACAAGCAATGGGAAAATGGCACAAAGTTACTGCTCCTAGCTAAGAAATAGCTGGGAACAAAATTTCTAACAAAATGAGAAAAAAGTATTTAAAAAAAAAAAGTCAGTTTTAGCAAAGTTCACGATGAGAACTGGTGAGAGTCCTACTCTGGACTGAGCCAGACTACTTCTTTGCGCCCATCTCCAGAAGGTTGTTTGGCCTCTGGGCAGCTTTCTCTCATTGGACCTCTCTCCTCTTCATATTGTAGTAGCAGCTTCTTTAAACATGTGCATAAAAAAGTTAGACGCTGCTTGCGTCACTCATTGGTTTTGAAGCTTTAACCTGAACATTGCAGTCATCAACATTTTATTAAAGTTGGGCGTTTTTACATAGGAGCCATCAGATGATAACGATGCTCTACTGCATGTAAAAATACTATTAAGGCTTACAGACTATGAATTCACATCTGGACGACTCAAGCTTCACTTGTTCAGTATCAGCATTGATCTTCTCGTCTCTGTCTAATTTTGACCTCTTTGCTCCACCAGGTTCAACTGTTTTGAAGTTTTTGCTTTGGATGGAGCCAGCACCAATATTCTTCAATTTTGCACTGCAGCAGAAAGCACAGACTGGCTCCAAGCGATATCCACAAATATCAATGACTTGACACAGGAGAATGTAAGTCCATTTCTAAACATTAGAGGCTTGGTTGGATCTTCCTGTGAGTGTGTATTAAAAATGAAGGTGAAAAGAGTGATTCGAATGCTCTCGTGTTTCCATAAAGTTTAAAATGAATGATTTACACATGCACATTAATAGTTTCACAACGGGAGGAAGGAAGGATTCACAAAACTTGACAAAATTCAGGTTGTGAATTATTTTCGACTTTTGATCTGCTCAGTAATAAAAGAATCATTGAAACTGTTTTGCCCACAGTTGTTCACCCCCCCCCCCCCCCCCATCACACATTAACGTGGTTTTAATAGACCCTTCCTGACAAGCACTCACTGACTCACAGTGGCACCTCTCCCCCTCTACTGACAAAAAAAAAAAAAAAAGGATGCTCTTCGATACCTAATTAATGACTGCTAAGTAGTCATTCGGCGCGTGCTCTGTTCTCCCTCTCTCATTTCCTCCTATTTCACTTTGATTATCACGCTGATGATGCGAATAGTTTTTTGGTGAGGATGAAGACGTACTGTAAGCCCGTGCTCATCGATGGCACAGCTGCCTTTTTTAAAAAGTGTGATTAATTCATGCCTGCATTCACCTAATTACGGACGTGCAGTGTGATTGCTAAATGGCCAATCAGGATGTAATTGTGTTGCCGCTTTGGGAGAGAGCGGAACTTTTGTTTTAATGACCTACAACCTTTAAATAGACTCTTTAACACACTTGGGGTCCGTCGCAGAGTATAGCATGGTGGAATACTATGTGAAGCTCTTTGATGTTCTTTTCGAGGGAATAGAGAAAACAAATATAAAGATTTGAGCAGCAGCTCGCTGGTATCTAATAATATGAAGATTTCAGGTGACGGTGAACTTTTCGAATGTAGCTCAGGTGGAACAAGCAAGTCACGAGCCCCATGCTGATTGTGATATGCTGACACACCAGGTGTGCTTTCAGTGTGAAAATGCTTTGCTCTGGTTTGCAACATTTTTCCTGCTGAGTGATAACCTCTGTGGCACATTTGGAAAATGCTTCTCTTTTTCTGGACCTATATTTTCTCAAGGTGGTCTTTAATTGACATGCACTGTCATCCAATGACTTTAAAATGGGTCTGCTATTTTGCGGATTGGTGGGGAGCCAACATGTAACTCCAGAGAGGCGTTTTTTCCTTTTCCTTTATTTCACTGATTTCATTTATTGTGACTATGAATTTATTAGATTCATTTGCAGGGAAGCATATTTCCCAGGCAGTGCTGCTAACTTTAGATGTTTTTTTATTACCTCATTAATACGTTATACATTTATATTTGCTACTTAATTTGTGTTTGTTTGTTTTTTGCTTTCCTGACCAGTTTGTGTGGTTTGGTAGTGTTCACTGTCCCGCTAGACAAGGCCACTGCCTTCATGTAGTTCCATGGGGCTACATGGGCTACATAACAGTGTTTACGATGGCTGTATGTGTCACAATAGCATTTATATTAAAAGACTAAATGATTCACTTATCCTGTGGTTTTAATAAACAAGCTGATTTGTTTATTTATAATAAGTTCTGTAGCATTCAAGTGGTTACACCTGAGCTTCTCTTGACACCCAGAATGTAAATAGACATGTAAAAACTGGTTAGCTTGTAAAAATGCACAAAAGGTTTAAAACTCTTTGATTCACAGCTATTAAGGGTTCAGAATGTCATTATGTAATCTGAAATCTAAATATGTTTTCTAACTTATATCTGTTTAATTTCTGTTTCTTTTAATAGATAAAGATCATCAACAAGTACTGCTCTTCAGATGATCAAGTATGTCATTATTTGCCTAACTTGACACAAAAACACATCATTTTTGCATCTTTTTGAGAACAGGTGCTTAATTGCCAAAAAGACCAACAGGCCAATTAAACTCCTTCTGACAGCACACCTTCAGAGCACGAGAGAGGCGAAAATCAAACTGAAAATGGCGTCCACCCTGTGAATGTGTATCCTGGCTCTATGAGCAGAAACCTGACATGTGTGAAACAGCCTGTTGAAGTTAACTCAGATATTTTCCTCCGACCATATTCTGAGTGTGAATATCTATTTTAGTCTCTAAAGCCGAGGTCTCGATGATGCTGCAGACCAGTGTTTTAGAAACTGCAGTTCTAGCCGTTACATTCATCTCACTTACCACTTGTCCCAAGCTCCTTTTGACCTGCCTTAACAGCGTTTCTAGTCATTGTCGTGGCCTTTTTTTAAATTGTTGTCAAGGTTTCAATTTAGTTACTACTGGTGAGCACATTCCTAGGAGTATACCAATGTATCCCATGTTGGCAGTAACTTTATACACATGTCTATCACAAGTTTTTTGTGAGAAATGTTATAAATGTGTATAAAATGGGATCATCTGCATACAACTGCAACTCTGTGCAAAATCATCGGGGCAATATGAAAATTAAACTCGATTTGTCAGGTGAAAAAAAAAAAAAAAAAAAAAAATAGAACTTGGTCACTCTAAACTTTACTGCAGGATTCTTTAGATAGAACGTAGTTTCAGGAAACAGTCAAGGCCCAAACTTAGAAATCAGTGGACACTGTTAACCGCAGGATACGGGAGTGTAGCTGATAAGCAGTGCTTGGGATTTTCTCTGCTTTCCTCTGCTTAGATGAGAACAGGGCAACTTCCCAAGTCAATCTGGAGTAGATAAAAGGAAATTGTTGCAGTGCAGCTGAGACTGCAGAACTGAAAAGTATCGTTTTAAATGGATGCTTTCTGAGCTGTGTCATTGGGTGCCCCCCCTTCACTTTGTCAGTGCACTTTTGACTATTCTTTTCCATTTTCTTAGTAAGAACATATTTTTCATTGTGTGTCTTTTTGTGTATTATCCATTTATTTATTTCAAATCAAATAATGAACATGTATCCTTCTGAATCTCTGCAGATTGTTCACATGGGCTGGGCATGTGAATGCCCCGAGGGTAGCGCTCCTGGTCGATCTTCAACATTTAAGTTCCTGGCACTGCGAGGACCATATTTTTATATCTTCAAAAGTCCGCCGGTAATTTGTTTTTTCAATTTTCCTATTCAATATGGAGAGGAAATTGGTACATTACTGTGGTGGGTCAGAAAGCTCACTAGAGTTGGGCAGGTTTATAAATCATTTCTTCTGAAGTGAATCAATTAAATACATTTCTACAGCTGGCTTTTAGAAAGGAGGGGTTGTGGTATGGTGCCTATGTTTGGTGTGGTACTGGATACATGTAATTAGTAAAGGCAACAAAATTTCCAGATAAAAAATAAAAACTCTGGGTCCTCATGTTCTCAGTGGATGAAAAGCCTGTTTGTGTGGAAGTTTTGAAACATAAGAAAACAATTTGCCCTCATTTTGTGATTAATATTGTTGTGAGACCTCTGTGTCATCGTGTAATGTTGATACTTACAGAATGTTTTTCTACGATAAACTCTGGACACATGTAATATGAGAATAACAGAAATGACCGTTGGCCATTATATTGTTTATAGTGTAATTCCTCTAGTAGTTTATATCAGAGGTACAGAATGGAGCATGTGGCCTTTTATTCTGTCCTTCTCTGTTCCAAAGTTCTGTTCACTCGTTGGTATAAAAACCACTGGACACTAAAGTGTCTTTTTTCCTCCTCCTTATATAATTTAGAAAGTGTTTCTGGTTAATCACAGTTATTCAGTGGTTTTTACTCCCGAGGTAGTGTGTGCACATTAATGGTGATTTAGGTTTTCTTGGCCTTCCTGCTGGACTGTGTCTTTGTTACCCTTTACACAACTGTACACAGGAGAAGCTAATGTTCTCTTTGATGGTTCGTTAATGTAGCAAACTTTGGTGTGTGTGTATTTGCTCTGTTTAAATTCAGGTTGTCAGAGACTTTTGATCTCTTCTTAGCTGCAGTTTGAGAACAGAATCCAGGCATTTCCTGACCATTTTATGAGGGTGTACGAAATAATAATGATAATGATGACTACTGACGACAGTGGCTGTAGGTGAACGAATACAGTGCAGCATTTCTTCTTAAATATTTTCATTTCAAATTGCTCATTATTTTGAAAGAGAAAATACTGTAAGAGGGGGAAAGCATTTTGTAAAAAGCTTGTTTTAAGTCAGAACATTATTATTGCTTGAACAAGTTGCAGCAAATGTAAGTTTTTCCAGGCTTGACGTTTGCCAGGCAGGCACCTGTAAGTGCAAACGTCCCGAGAGAAACTCCAGACATTGCAAGCCTTAGGTCTGCTAACATCTACTTATTACAAATACTGGATAACATTTCAAACCCAGCAGACCAAAATAATATGAAGGCTCTTAAAAGAGGGTGACCCCATCACCAAGATCCGCACAAGCAGATCGTATCTAATCTTGTGAAGCCATCTTACATTTCCTGAGAAAACAGCAAGTGTGTTACCCAAAACTGCCCAAAAAGGATCTCATGCATGTTGAGTGCTGCTCTTTTATGCTTGCTGAGGACCATTCCACATGTAAAATGCAGTGGTGAGTGAGAAAACGGTTATGATAAAAGCAGGTGGAATTGAGCAGCTTCAAGCTGAATAGCAAAGCAAATATAGAAAAATAATTATATTCAAGAGCAGATAAAACTGTAGATTGCTCAAAAATCTTACATCTTGTAAAAGAAAAGTGTGTTTTCAAAATCCAGTTTTGGACCGTTTTTCCTTGGTGGTTGTTCCACATTAATATTTAAAAATGAGTATAGCATTCAGCTGGGCTTCTAATAACATGTATTAACAGTTTAAATGTTACAGTCATGAAGAAATTTGGATATGGATAGTGGGCTGAAGATTCTTTGGTGACTTTATTAATAGAATGCACCAGGTTTTATTTTAGAGCAAAATTTGAATTAGAGATGTGTGAAATGCATCAAAAGCAGGCTGTAGATTTGCAAAGAAGATATTAAGGAAAGAGGCAGTCCCATATAAAAGTAGCGCCATCTGTGTTAACTTTAGTTTTTGGTGCCAGAGATAAACCTTATGGTGAATAAAAGAGGTCCGAGACTGGATCCCTGCTGAACACCTGTGCAAACTACAAGGACATCTGGGTTGAAGTCTTTGGACACAGAGTACAAATCAAACATGGCCTGTTAATCTGCACTGACTGAGCAAAGCTTTTCTAGTAGAGTGTCACGGTACTGAATTAAATGCTTTTGAGAAATCCACAGAATAAAACAAGAAACCTTTAAGATGGTTAGGAGTCTTTATATGCATTTATCTACTGCAACCGATAACTTAAAAATGAGCTATAAGAAGAGCAGTTAGCCCAGCACAGAGGCAAAACAGGGAGAGATTCAGTTTAAACTGACAACTTTACGACATATCTTATCTCATCTTACCAATACAGAAAAAAATAAAATAAAATTAGAACATATAGAATTAAAGATTGTATTTATGGGTTTAAAATCTCTCCGAATGAAATTAAATGCTAATTGAAAGAATGGAAATCAGATTTAGCTTTTCTAATAAGTACAAGACAGTTTTTTTTCTTATTAGCTGAAACTTTGCAGATAGAAGATTGTTAGATATTCAAAATCACCAGTCTGTTCTGCAATGGGAGCATTGTGGAGGAGAACCAAGGATTATACACAGATATATTCTGAAAATTTTATGGCGGCATGATTAAGTACATCTTAAAATTTGTGACGTGATTAAAGGTAGGTCATGATTGGAAACGTTTTCAATTTAATTGAGGTCAGAGTACCGCTGTTCCTTTAAAAAAAATCTTTTCATTAAAATATTTAAAATTCAGTTTATTTATTAAGTGTAGATGGTTGTTAGTCTGAAGGTCAAACATTTTTCTGTCACATGTAGTTGGGCACTGGTAGCTGATGTATCCAGAAAAAACTGCACTACTGGGTTATTTAAGTGGGTTATTTGTTCAAAAAGATCTGTCATGGTTGATCTAAAAGGAATGCATTTATCTGGACATGTAAGGCTACAAATCAATTATTATATAATAATCTCTTGTAATGTTCTTGTAATGTAGCAGAGCTTTTAGAGAGCAAATCTAAATTCAAGTCACACTCAATAACTTCCTCAGAACTAACATGTAATGGCAATACTTCGGCAGTCTCTGACAGGGCTGAACTGCTTGCAGCAGGAAGATGATGAACTCCAGTAACAGTAAAATGTGCACTACCTCCAGGGGAGTCAATAACAATATATTCAGTAGTCTGGTAGCGAAGCAACAGTAACAAGGCAAGCCTCTGTGTAGAGCCTTTGACACAGTCATACTGCACCTCGTTGTTTTCCTGTCAATGCCAAAGACATGTAGTAATCCAAATTTATGTCCGCATGATTGACCTGGTTAGGCAAGTTTCAGTAAGGACAAAAATTCACTTATGTCAACAAAATCCAATTTTTCTAAGGGGCTTCTAATGTTTAGATGTAATATAGCTCACTGAACTCTTGTACTGAGATGTCATTTCAGTGGAGATATGTTCTCTCTCTCGGGAGGCTGTGTATTGATCATTGAAAGATTATTTAATTTAACTATAGATGAGGTGGGTCAGAAGCTAGAGTGGGTCAGGTAGATTCCTCCATTCTGCATGTCAAAGTATCCTTGAGCACGATCCTGGATCTATCACAGTCGTGACTGGGTGAATGAGGCTTGTAGTAAAAAGTACTGTTAAACTAGGAAAAGTGCTAAACAAGTACCAGTCCACTGATCTGGATTAATAACTACCTAATAGCATTTCACTTCTGTAATTCTGCAGGAACACTCATATCAGTTGCCTTTCTTCTGGTATGCAGCCTTCTTCAGTGGCCAGCTGTATGGACAGTAGGAGTCCTGCAAGCTTCCTCCCCCCCCCCCCGGTACTCAGCTGTATGAGACACTTTTCATATTTACAGCTAAATCAACAAGTAGGTCTGAGAGACCATTACCTGACCATGAGATGCACGCTAAAGAATGCATTTAAGGTTATTTGGTGACTCTAAATTGGTTACATATGTGAGCTTGATAGAGTGAAATGTATAGAATAAAAGGGTTATATGAATGTATGCTTAAAGTTCTCTGAGGAGCATCATCCAAGCATCGTATATATGTGGTTATTATGTAGCACAACAGCCGGTATTGCTGCGTCTCTGTACTCATTAGCACACTGACAGCATTTCCATGTACTGAATATCTTTAAGAGCTCTGCTAACCTTGCCCTTGCTACTTGACATCCCGCTGTCCATTTGCATATGTGCAGGAAATTAAGCATTTCATCATCTATGCAGATGCTTTCTGCAACTCACGTAGGCACACTGATGCATTCCTTTTGACTTCCATCCTCTTCAGTCTGCTCGAGTCTCCAGACTGGCTCTGTCTCGGTGTCAGTTTACACGGCTGTCTGAACAGTGCATTTTTACAATTCCCTCTGCACACTGATGCTTTGTGTTAAGATTAGTGATGGTCACCCCAGCTGTTTGTTGAAATGGCAGGAACAAGAGCCTGGCCTTGTTTAAACTACACTTGCTGATACCATCAAACAGGCCTTTTGTTGCAACCTGTGCATCATTGTGCTTGAGGCATCACTACAGGAAAAAGAATCATAACCATCAGAGATTTTTAGTAACACTGGGTGAGAGGCCTCTGGTGTCAATCTTCTGTACAAAATCAAAAAGTTTTGTTGGATTTAAAGAAATGTTTAAAATGTGCAATCATGTATATACTCATTTGTAAATACTCGGCTAAATAACCCTAACCAATAAGTTGTGTGTATGTGGCTATACTTAACCATATACATAACCCACAACATTAAAACTTAATCTGGCACAACCAAAAAGATTTAGGATGGTAGGACATGGACAAAGGACCTATGGGGGTGTCCTGTGACATTCTAGGATTATTGGTTTGTGGGTTCTGCAGTTGGGTCGTACTCTTAGCGTGGGGGATTTTGCTTGCTCTTTAGAAAAGTTTGATGCCCGTTAAAAGTAGCATCTGCATTAATAGGAGAACCTAAAGTTTGCCAGGAGAACATAATGTAATGAGATGGCCGATAATATTTTCGCCAGTACATATATATAATTTTTAAACTGTTCTTTAAAGTGCTGCAGGAAAGTCTTTTACAAAGAATATGCCTTTTCATAGTTTTTAAATAAAGAGAAAAAGCTACAGGCTGGGAGTAGGCGAGAACTGCAGTACACCACACACAACACAGATCAGTTACAAAAATGAAAAGGGTTTTTTTTTTGGTCAAGATATAGGCCAGTCATAGGACCAACAAATCATGTTTACAGGATGAGAGCAAAAGAAGTGAGCAGCTGTACTTTTAATGAACAACATTAATGGATGTATTGTGAAGTCACTGAAGTTATGGTTCCTTGAGCTAAAGACATTATGCAGCTGGTGGGTTGTGAAATGCCAGACGTGTCCTCTGGCTTGTGTTGAAAAATGGTAGTAGCCAATATCCCTGAGGCCGTGAGGCCTTGAATATTCAGCAGTATGTTTTTATTAGTATCAATTATCATGTGTCAAAAAGAAGTCAACAGTAACAGCTCAGTACAGTAAGAGAAAACTTACTTTAGTACTTTAACAATGTTAGCTGTTGGAAACCAACAACAACAACAAAAAAGAAACACAGCATTGCCTTATTTTTATTATTTTAAATCCAAAATTTTCCACATATGGGATAAAACAAGGCCGTTTCTTTTATAGTCAGTAAATCTCATGAATATACCCAAACCAACAGTGTGTGATTTTGCACCACGACTGTCATTTCACCACCACGTCCATGACATGACGCCTGGCGCGAACATTAAGGAGTCTTTAGGGATGTTTACGGCTGTCGCTACGTGTTATTCAGTCAGTTAGATTTTTAATGCAAAGCTGATTTTGTATGAGATGTTTTGTTGTTTTGTTATTTATAGAACCAGTACAACACAACCTATCGTAAAGAAGACAAAGAGGCACTAGACATTGTTCATTGTGATTAAATAAGTGGAAATATACTGAGGAATGATTTTAGAACCGCTTCACAACTAATTATGTTTACATGGGACATTATGGATCTTTCTTTGATCTTATTAGATGCTATCACACTGGAAAATACCTAAACAAAATCAATCAACAAATCAAGGATTTTCTTTATGCACAAGCAAACAGAATGTTGCAGAAGATACAGCATTTTCATGAATTCGGTAGTTTAGTTTATTAAGATCCCCGTTAGCTCCTGCAATAGCAGTACCTACTCTTCCTGGGGTGTGACAAACTTTAAGAAAAATATTTTTCATACAAAAAAAAAACATGTTCTACATTAAAGGAAAAAGGCTAAAAAAACAAGAGAACAACACAATTAAAACCAATAACTCTACATTAAACATCTATAGGATTCACAATAGCTCATTTTTGCTTTTTAAATTATTAACTCAGGTAATTCTAACGCTAATGTTGAAATAGCATAAAGAAAAAATAGATGTATTTTTGCTTACCAAAGAGAATTACAAACATCAACTACACACTACAGATATTTATTATTAGCATACGTGTAACCAGTGGTGCCACTCTAACATTTTCAGATAACTGATCATCAGGCTAATAGTGTCCACTTTGCAAAAAAAAAAAAAAAAAAAAAAATCAAATGATGTTTATGATTAAAGTCATAAACACTTTGTGTGCATAACATTGTATCTCAGTTTAAGCACACCCCAAATAAAGCTCCCAGCCTTGCGTTGGACAGTGAGCCTGTATGTCTACTAAATTCAGCCGTCACTTTCATTTTTCTTTCTGCGGCCATAAAAAAATATTCTCAGTTGGATTTTTTACAAATCCCAGTTTAAATCAGAGGGATTATTTAAAGTTGTTATTTGTGAAACAAAACCTGGAAGTCCTAGTTTTTAAAGGCACTGGTTTATTTTGCTGTAGTCTTTGGAATCAACGTGTTACTTTCATGATGTAAATGTTCTCCCCGTGCACAGTGCAGCAGGATCAATCCATTTTGCTCCCCGACACTGGCAGTCATCCAGGGCTTCACAGAGAGCAACAAAGTGACCTGCCTAACTTTCATTTGCATTTATTATGTGGATGAGGAAGTGCTGCTAACAAGTGCAAAAAAGCTTGTTTGTATACGCTTCCTCTTCATCTCATCCTCCTTGATGTTTATTTCTCAGATCAGTGCTGCTGACTGGGGACAAGCTGAAACAACATATAACCTCTATGAGGTTCTTTTCAAGGTTCACAAGGTAAGTTATGAGAAGGATGCTGTGATGTGCATCAGGGCTGTTCAAATTTTGATCACCTCTGTTTGCTCTCTCTAGAGATGTCTGTTTTCCTCTTTGAGTGTGTAGTATAGTGATTCAGGGAGCTGTCTAACCAAGGCATGTACACAGAAGGTTTATCTGTTTAACCTGCGAATATAGAGAAATACTAGTGATTTCTTCTACTGACATCAGCTGTAGAAAGTGAAACAACAGAGTACCTTTCCCCCAGTATGTAGTAATTACAAGTTTGCATTACAGCTGTGGATGGCAGAGGACTGCTGGCTCCAGGCAAGGCTCTACTTGGGACTGGAGCATTCTCCTGAGCAGGACACGGAGTCTCTGTGCTTCAGTATTCTGGTCGGCCACGGCCAGAGCCACACCTTCAGGGTAGAGCTGGCCACTGACCTGGCTATCTGGGAGAAGTCCTTCCAAAGGGCTGTCTTCTTGGAAGTGCAGCGAATACAAGTGAGTACTTTCATATAAAATGATCTCAGACCCTTTTTGGGTATTTTCTGTTTATAAATTCTTTGAATATTAGCTCGAATGGAGCGCCTCTAAAATAAAGCATCTTTTTCTCAACTCAAAGGAGCAACGCGAAATACTGAGTGCTTGTGGAAATTCAGACCACAGCACGACTAAGTGTGCTGGCCGTTGGGCTTTAGAGCCAGAAGGAAGATAAATAGCATCCATAATCTTGGATGATGACTAAAATGAACTCTTCCAAATACAAACATGACAGTCTGAAAATGGAGCTTTATAATCCTTTAATACCAGTATTATTGCATAGGAACATTACAGCACAATTGCATTTGTGTGTAATATTCCTGTACAATTGTGCACTGGTCCATTTAATTAGCATAACAGAACAGCACAAAAATGTTAACATAAAATTTGAAAGCCATTTAAATCCTCCTGTAACACCTATATGATATTGATGATTACTGTCATTGCACCTTGGGTTTTGAGGAAGTGACTTGCATTCATCATTTACCTCCTGTATTTATTAAAACTGTGTGTATTATATTTGATACACGAGTTTTTGAACACCTCTCAAAGAAGAAGAAAAACCTGTGTTGATTGGTTAGATGGAGACAATGAGCTGGAAAGGATGTGCAGCAGGTTAGGGTGATTAAAGACAGAGATAGAAATGGATGGTGTTAAGTTAGTGGAGTGCAGAGAATTAAGAAGGTGGAAGCGAGGGTAGCTGTGTAAAGGAATGAAGTGTGGAAAGTCGGGTTTATACAGGTGGCATACCTGTGATGGTATGAAGATGTCTTGAAGATGGGATGTGGCCTTTTTTAAACTCGAGTGTTTAACACAATCTTGGAGATTGAGAAGCTGCCAGAGGAATGGAAGAATGAGTCCAATTTTCAAGAACAGGGTTGATGTGCAGAGCTGTAGTAACTAGAAAGAGATGAGGCTGATTAGATGAAGAGTTGTTGAAGCTAGGTTAAGTGACACTCGGTGACATGCGTTAGGGCTTCATGCTGAGAATGAACACTACAGCTGTGATGTTTGCTTGATGTTTGCTGATGGAGAAGAATAGAGACGATCAGACAGAGTTGCACTGTGCCTTTGTAGATCTAGAGAAAAGCTCTCTGAACCCCTTTTTGTTTGCAGTGGTGATGGACAGGTTAACTGATGAGACGAGACAGCAGTCTCTGTGGACTTTTACAGATGACACTCATGAAATCTGTAGTGAGTAGGAATAGAATACATGTGTGTGAATGAGAGGTAGGCAGGTGGAAAGGTGAACATGCAAGTTGGATGAATTTAAATACCTGTACTCAACCAGCCAAAGCTATAGACAGTGCACAGGAGAGGTCAAGAAGAGAGTGCAGGCTGGGTGGAGCAGTTGGAGACAAGTCTCTGGGATGAGTGTAAAAGTAGAAGGAGGCGGCCGAGTTGAAGATGTTAGGATTTTCATTGAAAGTGACCAGAATGGACGGGACTAGAAATGAGTACATGAGAGGACAGGTCAGGCTGAGCAGTTTAGAGGCTGAGATGGTTTGGATGTGCAGAGGAGGGATCGAGGATATACTGGACAAAGGATGCCAAAGATGGACCTGCCAGGTACACCACAGAAGACTCATGAAGGAGGACACAGTAGAGGGTTAGGATGACACAGGAAGGATAGAGGTGAGATGGAGGCAGATGATCCACTGTGGCAACCTCTAAAGGGAGCAGCCAGAAGAGGACATTTGGAAGACGTCTAAATCAGTCAAACAATCAGTACTTTTCTGTGATATAAAATCTAACACATTATCTCCCCACTGGTGAATTACAATATCCATGGATTACAGGCATCTCTTTTTCCTTTGACCAAGGAAACCTTTGTTAATTCCAGTTTTGCTATGAATAACCATTACTTGAAATCTGTCAAAAATGTCAGATTTGTAACTTTTGCGGCTTTTTAGTTTCTGTTTAAAGGTACAAAGACATTTAAAAACAGTTATTTTAATAATAGAATTTCACCAACCTGATTTGGCGTCTCGGGTCTGACATGGTGAGCAGTTAAAAGAGTTTTCGTGGCACAGATAGTGCAAGTAAAATTAGAGATTGGATTTGAGTCTGAGGGACTCATTATTCAGTCGTATGGCTACACCAGGCTTAACATGCCACAACATTTTTGAATTCTCTGGTTGCAGCTCAGAAAAATGCCAGAGGCCTTACCTGCTTCAGATGAATTTGTCTGGCTTGCAAATGGGGCTTAACTGGTCCCCTGACAGTTCCATCCAGCCCATTCCTCCTCTCAGTTTGGCAAACATGCACAGAGTTCAGTCGCTTTCCCTTGATTTAGGGTATCAAACAGACCGAAATCCCTCATGGAGGCTGGTTGTTATCCATTGTCTATAAAAGTCTGAAAAAGTTGGTCTTTTAGTTTGTGTCCAACCAGCTACCAGATCGTTACACATCGCACGGCTTGGTGAACAAATGACAGCTGGGACAGAAAGCTTTAGAAGTTCTTGATCTGTGATTTCTTCTGATAATAATAAATGAATGTTTCCTTAATTCTTGCTAGGAGTAACGCTTGAATTTATTTTCTGAAACGAGCAGTTTCTATCATATTTCAGGCCTGCTTATATTAATCACAGTGGTGTCTGCCTATGCAGCTACCGTTGGAAACTATTGTGATGATTGTCAAACCAGCGAATCACTTGTCTAGTTGACAGATGTGTAAAACACTTCTTAATTATAATAATAGATCAGTTCATTTTTTTGGGAACTTACAAGTATATGGATGTAGAGCTCATTGTAATAAACTGTCTAGGCCAGCTGCCAATAGTATGACTGCAACTTAAAATTAATAACTAAAATACATTCAGCTTAAATTTTTCATCCTTAACATAACAAAATGTTACAACATACAGCAGGAAAACTCGAGCCTTACTGTTTCAGACAAAGTGACATCACCCAAAATAGGGGGAAAAAGCTCAACCAGAAATACTTTGGGTGTAGGACCTGACAATGAGTCACACAAATTCTTTGTAGTGCATTTGAGCTGGCGCTATATAATGCTGCATCTTGGACACCTCCCAATGTTCAGACAAACCTCCCAGTGAAAGACGCTTTATTTTCAGTCTTTTTTTGTTTTTGTAGATTTTATTGGCCTGCATGTTAATTTAACACTGATGTTTAGGAGTTTAAAGCCATCGCCAGGCCACAGAAGCTCTGTGTTTTTGTGCTCGTTCTGTAGTGAAATACTTCAGGGGCAACTTTTGATTTTTCAAACACCTGCTGGTGTTTTGTCGTTCTCTTTGTGGTCGGCTCTGCTTCATCAGAGGGCAGATGTTTGGAGGTTATTTCTTTGATGCTGCCTAACTAATGCCAACTGTGAGCCGCACTTCATATTTAAAGTGGATTCACTGAATACTAAACCCAGATCCAGAGAAAGCTACAGCTACCTCAGGTAAGGCCTGAGTGCATTTGGTATTTGGGTTGATTTAGCAGGGAAATAATGTGTTTGTGTTGCCCTGAATGCATTTCCATGTGCCTACCAAAAATATATATACTGTGTGTGTGGCAATGATGGACAGAGGGAGCTCTTTGATATTAAAATTGTGCCGCTTTCATTATCTGACTGGATATAACCCTACCCAAACAAACTCTAGGCCCAACTGCATTTTAATAAATCTTCTTACCTTACCCCTAAAATACTTCTATAATCAACAGGATGTGTTAAGTTACGCATTTCTCTGAGAATATTGAGGTATCTCGCCATGTGTTACCAAAAAAAAAGAGGAAAATGGATAAAATGAGGGCAAAAGAAGAATCTGCAAACCTGAAAAAAGAAACTACCTGCTGCAGATGAATAGTATGTAAAAGTCATGTTTTTTAGAAATAGAAAAAGTTATCTACCAAAGACTCCATACAGGACTTGAGAGATACAGTTGGCCCCTCAGTTACTGTTAAATTAAGTTTCATCAGAGTTGCTGTCATGAAGCCATTCCTATGAAAAGTATGCCAAACACAACAAGTGGACTGAAAAAAAAAACAGCTGTGAGGAATCCTGATTTGGAATTTCTGGTTCAAATTGTCTTTCACAGTGAATTTCCAAAGGTTTCATTTCTCAGCTTAATACCAACACAGTAAAATCATGCCTGGGTAGAAAAACACAGAGTTGAAACACCACAAGTCATGGATTGTCTCCCCTAGAGTCCAGACCTCAACATTACTGAAGCAGTGTGGGATCATTTTGGCACAGAATGGAACAAAAAGCAGCCAGCATGTAACCAAAGAGAAGCTTTCAATGTCCTCTGAGAAGCCTAGAGAACTGTTCCTGAAGACTACTTCAAGAAATGAACAATAAAGGTTTCGGGCTGTATTCTTCAACACAGCGTGCGGTATTGACTTTCAAGGTTAGAACTGTACAAACTTTTTTCTCTTATTTACTGTATTTCCACGCATCTTTCTACACCTATTTCACATTTTCCAAGCAAAATACAAAGAAATGAGGGGCGGTTCATGACTTTGCACTTTGCACTTCTTGCTCCAGCTTGTTCCAAAAGTGACTCAGTCCCCATTGTTAAAATTCGCTTTCAATAGTCACGATCTTTAACAATATAAAGCATTAAACAGCTTTACAAAAAGGAGTGTCCCCAAATTGACGATCAGTTGTAATATTGACATAAATTAGAAGATTAAATATTAAATAAATATAGCTAACTAGTTATTACAGTGCAGCTTCAAAAGTATCCTAATTTGCACGAGGGTGCAATTTAATGTTTGCACAGACTTTTATATTTGAGATCAAAACACGACACAGAAAAGCAGAGACGGGCTTTTAGCTTTTATGTGACACCGTTTATATGCACATATGTTGTCTTTTTTTTTAATTTTTTTTTTTTTATGTTGGCTCCTTTTTCACATGAACAAAAGTTAATCAATGAAGGTCAAATGAATAAAAAGCAATTAAGTCTAATATTTGTTTCTTGTGATAAATGCGCTGAAGCCTAAAAACTCAGTGATAAACCTAAAGGCTTGGTTTCTGTATTGGAAATTGTTTTCCGGGCTTTTAAAGCATATGTGCTCAGTCGAGTTTTATCTGTTGATGGCCAGTTCAAGAACGTTCAGTTTTTATTTCTATTAAAAGCTTTGTGTTTAGGATTGTTGTTATGTAGGGAGAACAAGGGCCAGCCAATGAGACAGAGTTATTAACAGCCAGACTAAACTAGAAGTGAATAGAGCCTGTTGCTGCCATTATGTGCTATGAATCAACACTGGGAAACAAACTAATCCATGTACCCGACCTGCCATAAGTGGCCAGGACAGGACGTGATTTGCTAAACATTTCATGTTTCGCACGTCGGCTTCTAGAGCAGAAAAATGAAGCAAACCCAGTTCCTGATGTCAGTGACTCAGTCCCCACTGACCCCCATGTTAAAGTGCCCAAACTCATAAGAGAGACAAACATGAATATTTTATCAGGATGTTACTTGACACTAAACAAGCAAGTTATCCGTTTTTTTCCCCCTATGAAGTAAGTCATGGTGTTATATGATTACCTGGCACTGAACCTGCAGAGAAGATCACTTTAAAAAAAAAAAAAATAAATAAAAATACTGAAATTAAGGTTCAACGTCCACAGTCCGGTCGGTGACACCCCAGCGCCCGTCTTGGTTTCACACCTGTTTTGATCATGGCTACTTCTCGTCTTTCTCCACTCTTTGGCTTTCCACCACTATATTTTGGTAAATGCCAATCCAGCCTATGGATTCCTCCTTGCTGATAAGAGATTTGCATCTTGCAGCCTCGTCTCTGGGAGTCTGCTGCCCGTTCTTTTGTCTTGATCTTGTGATATTTTCACACCTGTGCTTTCTACACTGACAGTGACGTCCTTGACTGTCGTTTTGAAGTTCTTCTTCACAGCTCCAGGGATTTTTCTGTCATCAGCTCAAGTTGTTCGCTATGGGCAACCTGTCCTGTGTTTATTTCAAAGTCTAGCACTGGGTACCTTTTCCTTCAGATCTTCCCACACTGCTGTTCTTTATATATTGTTATGATTCTCTGTGTCTTTTTTGTTTTTAGACGAGCTGTGTTTCTGTCAGTCAGGTTTCTGGTCGTGTTGTATGCTTTTGGCTTTAGTTGAAAACGGATAAAGAGATGGACTGAATGAAGGCTTAGCAGCAATAGCCTTTAATTTGTGACCAATCCCTGCAAGAAACTCATCTGCTTGTTGTTATTAACTCACTTTTTCACTATTTTGTGAAATAGTAAAATGCATGGAAATAAAAGTTGATAGTTTCTCCTTTACTGTCATTTATCTTTTGATTTTAAAATCAAAACAGTAATGAAAAGCATTTCATACTCTGTTCATCTTTTGAGGGCACTTTAGTTTTGAAGTTAGATTTTTTTTTCTGATCAACACTCTGGCGTTAGTCAACCACATTATGTGTTTAAAAAAAGTTTTAAAAAAATCAGCACTGCTCATTTCTGCCAATTTAATGCTTCAGCAGTGAGAAGTTATTTGAAAGTGATGAAGTTCAGTGTGATTTTCATTTAGTCTTATTAAGAAACTAATTGCTTCTAAAACAGAACGACTAGCCAGCACTCCGTTTTCCATAAATGTTATTGTTACTTTCAGCGCGTTTATCACAAGGAACCTAAAGAATTCGTCTTCACATCAATGAGCCATTAAATTGCCTCTTAAGCAAAAATGTTTAAAGTGTAAAGCTCTCGTGGAGAGTGCTTTGTTAAGAAATCTGTGGTTGTAGCTGTTTCATGTCCATCAAGAGGTCTAAGCATAAATACTCCACAGACAGCTTAAGAAGCCAGGAGTCACCCCAGGACGCTCTTCCCCTGTGTTTTCAGTTATGTTAACTTTCATAATTTGGTTTAATTGGCTTCTAATTTTTTATCCAGTCAGCACGTACGAGACCAGATAGATCCCAAAAACATTTGACGCAGCACTTTGCCTTTCAATTTATTATGCCAGCATCTTATTTGTGTCTGCTCTCTCTAGTTTCTGTTTCACTGTAGGATCTTTACCTTATAATATAAAGCGCTTTGATGCAACTGTCCTTGTGCTTTGATGCTATATAAATAATTAAATGAACTGAATTGCTGCATACCTTTGTGTAATGTAGACTTTCTAATAGTTGTAAGTCAGATGGCTCAAATGTGGCATGCTAACAAAATGGGAACAGAGGACTTTCTAACTTCACAATATTACTTTTCAGAACAGGGCACCAGTATTGGCACCAGTTATCTGGCAAGTGTGGATTGAGCTGCACACTGTTGGTCTGTGAGCAGGTCCCACTGAAGGATGTCTGATATTTTAGTCAGAAACAGACTCCATGAGAAGCACGCTGGAGGTCATTCTGAATGACTTTGGCAGAGCTCGTCTTCACAGAAACAAGCCGATATCGGTCCTGCTGCTGGGTTGGTGCCCTGCTATAGCTCCATCCAGCTTTTTTGTGTAATGGGGCATTTCCTCCACATGCTTTAGACTGTGCTGGGAGACACAGTAAACCCCCTTACAACAGCATGTATGCATTTGCCATCCAGGAGGAGTGGGGCTACCTGTGCAACCTGAATGGGCAGGAGATACCATCTCAGGCTACTAGTAGTGACAAGGACGCCAGCAAAGATAGAGGAAAATCAGCCAGGAGGGATAAGCAGAGAGCAATGGTCTGTGGACACCACCTGCTAAACCCTTTCTGAAGGTTGTCTGGTTGTTGCCTCTCCAGTGCACACTGTCACTTTCTTTTGCAGCAAAGCTGGTGTAAAAGGAAGTGACAACAATAGCTCATACTTGCATTTTATTCAGCCGTATGTCGAATAATTGCACGGTGCTTAATTTTTGGGTTGCCTAAAAATTCACCGGTTGTAATGAACAAATTGTCTGACACTAAATTTTCCTGGCGAATAACAGATGCTTTGGGTGTAAATATTAACAAATGCATGTGTGAGGGACACAGGAATATTCCTCTGGGATTTATAGTGGCTGGAAATTGTTTGGCCATTGCCGTCTTTGTGTTGGAGTATTTTAATTGTGTGAACTGTGGAGGGATGCAGTGTGATATCTGGCAGCAGTGCTGCGAGAAATTTCCATCTTTCGACACATAATTCATTTTAAAGTTTGAATTATTTAGCCAATACCTATTCTCTTTCTTTTCTGTTCTCTGCTTTGATGTTCAAGCTGAAAATGAAAACGTGGCTTTTCCTTTTTCCTGCATATTTGCGTAATTTTCTTTGTGTAAATGTCCGCACCTTAAAAGTCAACAGCTGTCAGCTTCATCTTCAATCATGAATTCAGAAAGCTTCTAAAATGGGAGAATGTTGATTGAATATTAATGTGTTTGATGAGAATCAACTTTCTGATAAATAATAAAGAATCCAAATAAGCATCTTATGAGATGACCTGCAACTATGGATTCTACTGTGGCCACTTGAAATGTTTACTTCTAGTGGGTTAGAAGCTGTGGATGAATTTAATGATGAATTTTATACATACATACATATACACATATCTACACCTCTCTCTCTCTCTCTCTCTCTCTCTCTCTACACACACACAGATCTATCTATCTGTCTCTATATCTATATATCTATCTATATATATCTCTATATCTCTATATAGATATATATAGATATATAGAGATATATATAGATATATATAAAAAAAAGGTTTCCATTTAAATTCATTTAAATTCATCCACAACCATCAACAGCAACGTGAGCACAAAAACAGATAAATGGCTTCTTTCTAGAATAATACACAACATTTATTAACTGTGAATTTCATTTCTGTAAATGTGGAACTTCAAATAAATCATGAAAAGCAGATAAAAGACCTGAACAGGGGAAATAACTTTAGTAATGGTGCAGTGAAGATGATAGTCTAAGGCAACACAGAGAGGGAGAGAGGACCCAAAGAAATCTTGAAATGCTGCAAAAAGGTTTGTGCAAAAAGGGTTTGACGGTGTTGATGAAAGTAAAATGCGAACAAAGTACAATAAAAACAGTCTTAGCATGTAATTTAAACCTTCACTAAAGCTTCTGCTTCACAAGAGAAATTGACAAAATATATAATAAAATCAGAAAAAAAAGGAAATGCTGAATTTTTATATTCTTTTTCACCATTCAAAGTTAGATTAATGGGTTTTTTTTTTTTTTCACCGAGTCAGTCATCGCCTCCTTTCCAGTAGTTAAATGGGGCACAACTGGGAAGTTGGAGCCTCCAGGCGTTCGTACAGTAAGTTTTACTTAACAGTACTGGGTGAAAATGGGCGTTTCTTTCTTCCTTTTCTTTACATTTTTTATAATTCTGGATTTTGGCATCGGGGCCACATTGGCAGGGATTCTAACACATGCAGCCATAGAAAATTAGCTTCTTCAAGGCCAGCACTGACTGAAGTCACACTGAACTGGACCTCCAGAACATTTTGGAACATTTTTCATGGACTTGCCCGATAATACATACTAATAATACAGCTTGCTGTGTGTTGCAGACCATCCCAGAAATGTGTGCTAAACTTTTAGTATTTTGAAATTCTTGACATTCTGTTTATTAGTTTCTTACTTAGCATTAATTAGCAGATGTGTGTGTTTTGTAGCCACACAGTTTATGGTTACAGCTTGCTTGCATCCTAAAAGTCACGCTTGGCAACTACTGGCTTCAAAAAAACATAACATAGCACTGACCAAGCTTTAAAATATCGAGTCCTCTTGCTAGGCCATTGCAAAAAGACTGACATCAGACTCATGTATTTGTAATATACTTGCACACCTCGGTGACATGCGCTTGATCGGGATTTAGTAAGGCAAACAAATCAAAGAATGTCACTGAAGTTTAACACGTTAAACCAGCCGTATGCTTCTGCTCATTATTGAAAGGGAAAACAGTATTAATATTTAATTCAAATCCATCCCCTCATCTGTACTTTTTAAGATGGAAATTGTGCTGCGGCTCTGAAAACATTCCTCACGTCGCAGAAAAGGAACGCAGGACGGAACGAGGCCACTTATTCATTTTCGTTTTCACCACAGTATAAAGCACCTTCTGTGAATCCGTTTGTGCCGCATTAAATTCAGAACTGAATTATCTGAGGACTCGCAGTAACACAGAATTGTTCGATATCAGGGAAGAGCTACGTTTTCACAACAAAGTCCAAGTCTAAATAACAGAGAGCTCCACACATGATTCTGTTTGATCAGGCTTTCATCAGCACGGTTTGATTCTTTCCCATTTGAACGTTATTACCAAAGTAATTCCCAGTTTCTTTTAATTCCAGCCTCAGATTGAGGAAGGGGGAAAAGAACATTTGATTCACCTACTGCAATAAGCACAATCACAAGCACAGATGTCGAGTTCCTTGCTTAAAGCCAAAATGCAGTCGTCTCTGTCTGTATCATTTAGTTTCTCATGGAACTTTAAAATCTCCCACACAGCCATGTCCATTATACTCGAGAATTAAGAAAGTATGGCACATGTCAGGTCAGACTTTTCATGAAACGGCCAGCGGTGCCTTTAATTTTTCTACATTCCCACCCTTTCACCTCTGAAGTGCGGCCAGCCAAAGATAAAGGCTAAAAACACTATGAAGCCTCAGGGCTTTGGTGCGTGGGACCCTTAAGTAGGGACATTTATAAATATTACAAAGCAGAGCACCTGTCAGAAGCCATTTAAATCACACAGTCACAATCTAAAATCCTTTCCGGGTCACTGTGGGAACCAGGCATAATTAAATGGCATCTTATTTCACTTTTGAACAGCAAACCAAACGTGGGTATAATACCAGCAAGCAGCATCTTTGACTCGGCACAGGACGCGGGCAAAAGCCATCAATCTGAAAGTCTTGGGAACCATGTATAATCCTTTTATGTCCGGAGAGCTCATGTGGTCACTGAGAGTTTAGAGTCATAATTCCACAGGACTCAATTACATTCTCCAGTTAATTCGGCAGATGCTAATTCCTAAGCCTAAATCACTGTTAACTGTTAGAAACTGTAGACTGTAAACTGTCTTACATACAGCAGCAACATGAAATTTTTATTCTGCACAGGGGAAGCTAAAATTACTAATGTCTCTAGCAGTTGTGCTGCTGTTTGCCAATATTCCCTTTTGGGAATGCGATGTGGTTTCTGTATCAAAGAACACCCTGGTAGATAGGGCTGTAGTCTCGGGATCAGCTGGTCTGTAGTTTGATATGCTGCTGTTTTTCATACAGACTAAAACTTAATACTATTACTAGTGCATCTCAAAGAATTAGAATATTGTTCAAATTTCAGATAAATATATGTCCCAAAATCACAACTCAGTACTTGCTCCTTTAACACTGATTACCTCAGCGTGCCATGGAGGTGATCGACTTGAGGCACTGCTGAGCTACGGCTCATCTGTCTTTTTGGGTCGGGGTTTCCTTGTCAATTCTCTGGGGGTTCAAGGTCAGGGGAGTTTGTTGATTCATTAAGCACAGCAAAATGATGGACAGCAAACCATTTGGAAGTAGTTTTGGTGCTGAGGGCAAGTCCTGTTGGAAAAGGAAATCAGCATCTCTATAAGGATTGTTAGCAGATGGGAGCACGTTGGTCTAAAATCTCTGTTATCAGTCTGCTGTGTTGACTGTCGATTTGACAAAACACCAGGAGAGGACATGGCACACTGGGTAAATTTTACCCTGGACTTCAAACACCTTGGATTCTGAGCCTCTCCGCTTTTTGTCCGGTCTATAGGACTTTGATTTCCGAATTCAAGGCAAAATTTTGTCTAAAAGGTGAAACTTTGGACCACTGAGCAACAGTCCAGTTCTTTTTCTCCTTAGCCCAGGAAAGACACCAATGATGTCTGTGATTCAGGAGTGGTGAAGTTAGTAACAGTGTAGCACCTTTCCTGAAGGCATCTGTGTTATGATGGCTCCTGATTTACAGACACCTGTATCAGTTTATTCGTTGTAAAACTCTCCGTTGTTCTTGAAATTTTCACGACAATCCTGTTAAGGCTGCAGTCGTCCCTGTTGCTGTTTTTTTTTTTTTTTTAAAACCACACTTTTCTCTTCCATTAATATGCTTCGATACAGTGCTCTGAGCAAGCCAGCCCTTTCAGCAATGACCTTCTGTGGCTTACTCTCCTTGTGAAGGATGTCGATTGTCATCTGGACAACTGTCAAGTCAGCAATCTTCCCCAAGATTGTGGTTGCATGTATTGAACAAGAAGCACTCAGAGAGCACAAACCTCAGCCAAGGCAGGTCAGTCTCTGGGCACTATTTGCTTTTTAAGGTGATAATGTTGTATTTTATATTCATTTTCCTTCTTTTGTTCTTTTTAAACACTTAAAGAAGTTTTTAGCGCAGTAAAAAGAAGTGTAAGGTGACATTCAGTTCTTTTTTTCTTTTTTGGACGCACTTTTGTGCTATTAGGAGTAATCCATTATTTTTGGCAAATCTTTAAATTGACTATGTCAAAGAAGCCAGTGGTGTATTTGTATTTTGTTAAAATGGGTGGCCAAGAAGCTGAGTGTAGCAGCTGTTTGAAAACAGAAATTCCTCTCATCAGTGAGATCTTAAGGGACATGGGCACAGTTTGATACACTGTGTCACTTTGTTGGTCCAAAGATAACGAGTTTGATGGCTCTGAGTGGCTTTTTAAATAAAAAGAGTGCAGAGTTTGGCACTCAGTGTGATAATTTGTTTTTATATTTACAAACAGAAACAATCACACTTTTGTTTCATCATTTATTTAACAAAACAAGTTTTTATTATGCATATTTTTTCTTCAGAATAAAAAGGTCTCCTGAGGGTTGTAACAATCCCTTTGTGTAAGTATTGTGTAATCCATTTGCTTAGATACTGAATGTGAATGAGTGTTGAATGGGCAGCATGTAAACTACGTCTTTGCTGGTTGTCACAGGCAATCATTGTAATTTCAGATTTCCTGAGACTTGGTTTTCTTGTATTTTCATAACGACTTTGATTTCCCTGCTTCTCTAGGTGAAAATGTCATGGGTTTAATTAAAATAGACCCTTTCACTGCGTTAACCATATGTTAGCAAAATGAAAAGGGAACCCTGAGTTCTCAGAATGACCAGTCCCACCCCTACAATTTGCCATGAAAATATAGCTAGCTCACACTTTAAATGCCTTTGTAGTGAAACTACGTTTTCTCTGTGGACCAACACATTTTGCAGCAAGACAGGGCTCTATGCTTTTCACAAAGCCTTGAGGAGTTGAGGGAACTCTTCCCTTTAATTTATTTCAAGTCAAAAAGCGTTAACTTGGAACAATGTAAAGAAATATACATTTTAGGTCAATTAGTTTTTGCCTTGCATTTCTACCGAGCTGAAATAACCTGAAATTTGACCCTAACAATGTTGATTCACAGCACAATGGACCGATGGCATTAACCACAGCAGCTTTGCAGGCTTATATGCTACTCTTTGTTCAGTGCCACCTCACACAAACCATAAGCTCTGGGGTGTTACTACTGAAACTGGTATTAGCTGGATAAACCACAAAGACGAGATTCATTTTTTATCTATATAAGCATTTCGAAATGGGTTGTTTCAGTTTTACAACAGAATACTTTGAACAATATGAACAAAATTGGTGGTTTGGCACATCTGTGAGCTCTCTGAGCTGCACATCATGTTGCATCCCTAAGCCTTTCAGAAGGATGCATCTGGACCTGTCTTCAAAACACTGGATCAGATGCTTCCAAGTAGAAAAACCCAGTTCAATGCTCATGGCAGCCACCATAAATGTGCTATGAGTCACAAAGAAGGGAATAAATGTATTGGCATCAGGCCTTCAGCATGTATGCTGGGGGGTGGGGGCATAAAATCAACTGCTCCAACCCAACAGTGTTTATATTTAACACTTTTTTGCACTTTGCATGTTCACATGTGCACGATTGGAGAGAGTGTTGACTTAAAGCACTCTTGTGACCCCAAACACGCTGTCATTGTAACAAGGAGAATCACTGAACAAAATATTTAATTCATGCGTTTGACTTTGCTGCTACAGTTAGAAGATCAGAGCGCATGGAGCTCATGCAAGGCTCTGTGGGCACTGCGCTATCCAAACAGGCCAGACTGTAACTTCTTCAGGCACGGTGCATCGCACAAAAAATAAAAAGCCAACAATCGAACCGTGGGAGATACAGACTGGCTCGGTTAGAGCTACAAATTCTGATTCTCAGTGAGCCGGTTCACTGTGCTTTATAGAATATTGCGCTTAAAATCAACTTTAAAAGATATTGTAGTGTGATAAAATAATAGAGCACTCTATGCTGCTTTAAAAAAGGCATGTATTGTTAAAATTTGTTAAAAATAAAATCAGTGCAACTATTTATAAATATGTTTTGGATTAAAAAAAAAAAAACCTTACAGTTGTTAGAATTATAGCTTTGCAGCAGTAGCTCATCCCTGCAGGCCAGTTTAAATCTTGCATTTCTCCAGCCACTTTGAGTCAGTCTTTCTACAAACATAAAGGTCAGAGGTATAAGTTTATAGAGGTGTTAATTATGGTTTAAACAGCACATTTATTGGCCCCATGTTTACCTAAAGTGTTGATCTAGTGTTACGTTTAAGACCTTTCTGCCTACGCCACTTTGTGAAAGCGAGCTATGGAAAATATCAGAGTTTAGGATCATTTCTGTGGCACTCTGTACATGTTATGAGAAAACCTACTTTCAAAACAAAATGCTTTGGTAGCTTGGTTACAGCTTTGCGTCTGTGGTTAGTCGGTTATTTGACACGACTGTGCTGCCAAGCTATTCAACGATGAAGGTAACAGTTTTGATTGGCTGTTTACTGTTAAACTGAACCAGAGGACTGTTGAAAATACCATTTCAGAGGATGAGTCCTCAATGTCGATGTTATTTGTTGTGTACTGCTCATGTAGAACAAACCATTAGCTCCAAATTTAAGACCTGTTTTACAGGGTTTCTGTGCTGTAATATCTGGAAATATTGTCTAATCTTGCACATTAATCTCGAACAGATTCTATCTATATCCACAGAGAAAGACTGGCAGCAGCAAAAGAAATTAAAGAATGATTCAGCCTGCTGATTTCATCTTTACATACAAATATTTCTCATAAAAATAGAACCTTGTGCTGTGTAACCTTGTGTTATGTTCAGTTCTCAAACCTGGAGAAAGGCATCAAGGCAAAACTGGCTCAGAAACGGGCACTGCAATGTTGGGAAAAAGATAATAGTCAGCCAGAGGCAGTTTTCAACCAACTCATGCAGATGTTATCTTTGCATTTTAAAAGCTTAAAAAAAATCTACTTGTGAAAAGTATGTAATTACTGTCAAGAAATGTGAAGCTTGCTCTGTCTGCTTCTGTCTGAAATCAAGGATCCATTGTTTCAAAAGTAACTTGGACATAGAAATTGTAACTAAATAAGGAAGACAGGGCTCACCAGGCAATTACATGCATTGACATAACACATGCAGAGAACAGTGAATATTATATGCAGTAATCCAGAATGGTCAATTACTGAGCATTCATTTTCATACATGTTAAAGATCCTGCTGCATGCAGCTGATAGTTGCCAAGTTTCAATAACATAACGGTCTAGTATATCATTATTATTATAAATGAGAATGTCAATGGCAGATGATTTGTGGGTGAAATGTGTCCTATTGAGTAGAGCCATACAAAGATTAAATTGTTAACTTGGCGGCGGGTGCTTAAGATGCAGGGCATTAATTTGATTGTCCAGGTTTCGTCTCCTCTGTGCAGCCTGTGCTACATGATAGATGTGACCAGTACAGTAGGCTGACAAAGGGGTACACAAACAAAGGGAAGACAGTCAGAAAGTTCTGTGAATGTTAATGTATTTGCTTGTGGTCGACATCAAAAGGCATGGACACATTCGTACATTAACTGGCCGTGTTTTTCCAGCACAGAAGCAAACCCAAACTGCAGGACGGATGAAGAATAGACCTGATTTCGTTCTCTCTTCTTTGCTTTAACAATATCCCATTCCTCTGCTGTGCCAGACATTAGCTTCAAAGGGGAGCGATAATATGCAGGGGTGTTTGATGCTGCAGTCACACAGTCAGCTCTTTGCCAGCTAATGATTGGCTGAATCCGCTCTTGATGTGACATCAGTGTCAATTGTCAAATTGCAAGTGACATTCAGGACAGTCTGAAATCCAGGCTAAACAACTAGACTGACACACATCTCTAACAATGCAATCTATGTCAAACCGCTGATTGATGCCCAACATTTCTGCATGTATTTGAATGGCATTATGGATACAGGTAACCTCTCTCTTTGGCCATTTGGACAGGGCATTGAAACACTTTATATACTCAATGCTTCTGACCAAGTCAAGGCTGCATGGGCAGGTTCCCTCCCTATTAGTATGAAACCAAACATAAATATGGTAATGTAGCATTTTTTCAGTCTTTAATGATGCAAATGTGGGACACTGTCCTTTGGGAAGCCAATGAAAGTGATGAAGGGTTTCAATTTGCCTGTGAATCTCTGTTCTCCAGCCAATTAGGCGAGCCTCCTGTGGTTTCTGAGGAGCACTCAGCAGAATCCAACGTATACTAACCTTCAAACTGACTGGATCAGGGCATTACATAAACACTGCTGATGGGTATGAGTACAGGGTATAACAGACAAAATTGCCCAGCGTGCATCCTGTAACACATTTTTACTCTTTTTGTTATTTGGAGGTGATGAAATCCATGATATTTCACTTGTGCTGTATCCTACAAGCTGAAATATCGCCAAGCATGTTCGAGTCATAAACATGTTAGGGTTATGCACAACCTTTCTTACTTTGGCCTGTTCACAAATACAGGACTGTTTTGGTAAATATAGGTTTCGGTAAATATGGTCTTGAACAGGGTTTCAAAGGTTTTCTTTGGACATTGGCTGTTTGTTCACTCATTTTCAGTCCACCTCTTGTACTTGACCATTTTTAGAGAAATGTTGATTTGTTTGGTTGCCTGAGCTGCTGATCCTCAAGCATAAAACAAAAGCAAAAAACATATGTTTCTCATTTCTCTACTTGACTATGCAAAAAACTGCCAACGATAACAGTTTGACAGGCACAAAATAGTAATTTTGCACCATCAGTGTGACTCCTAAAGCTTTAGTAGCCGGAAACTTGGCATATCTTGACATGATGTGCAGCGTTTCTTTAAAGAATGGCAGTAACTGGAAAAGGGGTCAGGCCTAAAAGAAACAAAACAAAAGAAACCCCAAAACATATGAACGACAGCAGATGAATAGTATCTGAAGTTAGGTCCCTCGAAAAAAATGGGAAAAGATACAGCAAACAGCTGACACAGGATCTGTGAAATGCATCTGACTTTCCACTGAAGCTCATCAGAAATGGTCTAGTGTGGCTGTCAAGAAGCCGTTCTTAAGGAAAGGGAACAGGAAGAAAAAGGTGATGTATGCCAAATTACACAAGAAGTGGACTGAAAATCACGGGCAACAGGAGTGATGCATCTAAATTTGAAATTTCGTGATTCAAACATCAGCATGTCTGAGGTCAAGAGAACAATACAACTGAGTGTCTACAGCCATCTGTAAAACACGGTGGATTGTTGATTGACCAATATGTTTGGATGGTTATTGCCACCTGTTGCATACTCTTGACAGTGATTTTTGCAATTTAGTGTCTTCAGTTTCACTAGTCTAATAAAATCTGGATTAAAAAAAATGTTTTTCATCAAAAGGAAGATTGATTCCTGCTGAACACTTACAATATTCAATTTTGTACAGCAGAGTAAGAACTAAGTAAAGGAAAAATAAAATTGGGAGAGGGGGAAAAAAAGGGGGTAAAAATTTTTTTTTAATTTAAGTTTCCTTGCAGGTGATGAATATTGCAAACTCCATGTTTCCCTGTAGGTGGTGCACTTGTCCTCTTTAAGTGCATCGTCTTTCATGTTTTTTTCTACCTGCTTCAGGAGCTTTTCATCAGATCATAATTTCCACAATGACAGTAAAATTTTTGGGGACATTTTCTATCGCCTGCACTGATATTAACCAATATCGGCCTGTTGACATGAACGATGTACAGCCGGCAGCGGAAGACGTTTCTATATTGTCTCACGGCACTTTTATGTTGGCTGAATGTTTAAAACAAAGAGTTTAAAAGCAATAATTAACAAACCCAGAACAGCCACACTGGTATCAGCTCTTCACACTTGGGTACTGACCCAGGATTTTGCATTTCTGAATATTTTTATATTAAACTATCAAAATAATCAAGTGTTACTTTAGGCGCCTGATGTTGATGATAACTGATTTATATACTTTCTTTCTTAAAATATTGTTAACATGATAATTTGAGAAACATGACACCTAGGATTTTCAAATTAACACTTTATGCGCAGCTACGACATTCAGTACATTCAAACTGTTGGTGAATGTTACGAGTTACTTTCCTCAGTGTGGGGTTAAAAAAAAAAAAAAAAATGCTGCAGGTCACTGAAAAGTCTATTTTAATGAACATGAATTCTTAGAAAAATTTGTATTTTTGTTTTTAAAATATTTTTTGTTTACTTTCTGTTTGCAATTACAGTAAAGTACAGTATAATATTTTAAATGTTTATCTTCAGTTTGTGTATTTGCATGTTAACATTTGCTAATAAGCATCAAATAAAGCTAAGGCTTAATATCATTAAGTATGTGGTCATAACCAATTAGTCATGAAAATCCGCCCTGATGGAAACCACCTCCAACAACCTTTATTGCAAATCCACTCATTGTTAAGATCTGTTGTTCTAAAAGCCAACTAACCCAACCTGTTTCCCTTTTAAACAGTGAAAGTCTTTGAGAAACAATAGGCAGTGACACATTACATAAGCAGCCCGTGTGTCTGGCTGTCATCCAGCACATGAAGTTCTTCTAGTCACTGATGTGCAGAGGGTGGGGTCGGTTCAGGGTGGAATGCATTTGTTTTGGTTACAATAGATAACACCTGTCATCGCCGTCTTATCTTGGTAATTTCTGTATTTAACAGCTTCCTGTTAGAAGGCATGCAGCCATTGAACACTAGGTTCTTTGTTCAATTTCATATAATGTTATAAAAGTTTATCTTGATTTAGTGTAAGTAGCAAATACATTTCATGCTCGTCAACAAACATGGAAGTTCGTCCTGGTAGAGTTCCAAATTCTCACAGGCTCAGACATTTTTAACAGATCTGCTTCTGAGAACAGCTTGCATCAACACAACCTGTTCTCCCCGGTCTCTGTGTGGTACATTGGGTGAGGCCAGTACATGGTGACATCTCTGATAGGTGTGGTCACTTAAGTACACTTACCCCCACAGTGACACAGGGTGTGGTCAGAGGTTAGCTAAACGTTGCCTCAGGCTGGAGCCGTTTGTGGTACTATGTATTTAGCACCTTTTTTAGTGGGTAAAAAGGTGAATGTGTCTTTCACAGTCTTCGTTGCCACCCTTCTTTTTTATCTCCTCGACGCCCTTTATGATCAATTATGAAAGACACAGCAGATCTTCACACTTGTGAGCGTTCCCTGTGTCCTGTGTTTTCTTTCCCTTCTACACACATGCTCCTACTTCTGTCAGACTTAAGGAGATTTTCTTTAAAAATATTTCATGTTGCTAATTCCCTCAGAAAAATCCTTTCCAATTAGTGAAGTGTAGTCACTGCTCACCGTGTCACAACAGAGTCTTACATTTGGTGACAGAAAGAACTTAGCAGCTGGCCTGCTACTGTGGGTTTCTTTTTTTCTTCATTTTTTCACCCCATTCCTTTCACAGCTGAATTCACGACACCACTAAAGACAGGGCGGTTGAGGTCTGTGAGCACAAAACACTTTCAGTAAAAGGACTGTACAGTCCCTTGCCACATTCTCTGCACACTGCACTGTATAATTAAAATCACCATGCCCCTGCTGTCTGTGAACATAAAGCAAAAATATAGCACAAATACAAAAATCAGAATACGCTTCTTGCCATTCCAGCTGAGTGGACCGCACAATCGAAAAATGAAGTCGTGAGGCAAGAGAAGCCTTTTGAGGCATAATGCTCCGCAGAGGCTGAAAAGCTTACACATCAGTGCTTTCAAAAGATTTGCGTGAAAAGAATTGGAAAACACATGCTTGTTTGTGTTCCAGCAGGAAAATGAATGTTAAAAATTTATAGCTTTTAAAATAGATTTCCCGTGTCATGTGTCTTGACATTATCAGAACGCCGCACAGGATGCTGGGTGTGCCAACAGCTCATGCAAGACCAAAATTAATAAATAAATACATTTCAAAAACAGATTTGCTCTTCTTATCAGATATTGCCAGCCTAACATGTCAGACTTCCACAAGCGCTCTACACATGGGAAATGCCTATGATGTATGACTGATGAAATATTGTGAGTTTAAAACGGTTATATGAGTCCATCATACAATTAGAACATGCTGTTTGTATGAGGATCCAAACAACAGCAATGTTTCATTGGCGTACATCTGCTTGTTTTACCATTGTGCATTGGAAGAAGTAGATTAAATTACACTAAATGTATTACATACTTTTTTTCCCCTTATACCCACATAATTCAAGGATCAAGAAACCTTGCTTATAGTTCACTTTACTGCTGTAGATTCTTCACCGTACAGTATGTACATTCACCGGCATAACTGTTTGTTAGGCAACTGCTTGTTACACAAATGAGCCAATCCAATGGCAGCAACTTGCTGTATTTCTTTCAGAAATTGCTCATTTTCTGGGACTTTTCCCCACGCAGCCATTCCTGGTGTTTACAGAGAATGGTCCAAAAAACAAACAAAAAGAAAAAAAATCCCCCAAAAACCCAGCCATGGTATGCAGAAGACCGTCTAGGAATGAATAACACATCAAACTTTGAAGCAGATTGGCTACGGCAGCAGAGGACCACACAAGGTGCCACTCCTGCTAGCTAAGAACAGGAAACCGAAGCTTCGATTCACACTGGCTGGCCACAATTGGACAATAGAAGACTAGAAAAAGTAGTATAGTTAGTCAGTCAGTCATATAACTATAGTCATATAGTTGGGGCTGGATCAGGTGACCCTGAACCCTCCCTTAGTTATGCTGCAGTAGGTGTAGGCTTTTACCTACACTTTATCACTAAGTCACTTAAATAAATCACTTTAAGCATATTTGCACTGCACAAGACACTTACACATGTGGATTGCACAACCCTGGACATTATATTTCTTCATTACCATTTAGTACTTGTACAGCTGCTGTTATTGTTCTATATTTCTTCATATATTCTCATACATTTCTATACTGGTATTTGTGTATTTTGTTGTACAGTTATTTTATTTTTAACTTTAATTTTTATATTTTATTTATTCCTTCCTAGTTAAATTTACCCTTCATTTTAATTTTCATATTTATTTCCTATCCTATTCATAGTCTTTTTTTCTTTAGGTCACGAGCAGTTGTCTAAGCATTTCACTGCATATCGTACTGTGTATGACTGTATGTGACAAATAAAATTTGAATTTGATTTGATTTGATTTAGGGGATTCCCATGATGCATTGTGTTTTTCTTCTTCAGTCACCTTTCTCACTCACTATGTGTTAATAGACCTCTCTGCATTGAATCATACTTGTTATAAATCTCTGGCTCTCTTCCACAGCATGTCTTTCATCCTGGCTGCCCCTCCCTGAGCCTGGTTCTGCCGGAGGTTTCTTCCTGTTAAAAGGGAGTTTTTCCTTCCCACTGTCGCCAAAGTGCTTGCTCATAGGGGGTCATATGATTGTTGGGTTTTTCTCTGTATGTATTATTGTAGGGTCTACCATATAAAGTGCCATGAGACGACTGTTGTTGTGATTTGGCGCTGTAGAAATAAAGTTGAATGTTCTGATGAGTCTCGATTACTGTTGTGGCAGGGTCAGAATTTGGATTTGGTCAAAGTCACAGGCACCAGATCTCAATCCAGTTGCACACATTGAGGTGTGGTGGAGCAGATTTGCTTCATGGAACATAAAAGTAAAAATTCTACTGACGTGATTGTTGTTGTCAGCTGACACCAAGGAAATAAAACTAAACTGAATCCGTACTCTGAACTTTTATCAAATACTGTAACATTCTTGTACACATTTCTTACAGTGGACATTTTGGCATGTGACACTTGGGTGTAGTGAATGTCAGTGAATGCAACATTAAACTTGAACATGATAATTCTGGCACAGCTAAATGGAACACAGCCATTGCTAATTGGGTTAGTTACACCTGTGCTTTTCAAAGTATGACAAATCAGAACAGCCGCTAGAAAGTAAAGCATACTTTTTGTCATAAAAACAGTAAAATGAAGGGTTAACACAGATGTATGGTGAATGCTAAGCAGGTTATTTATTTATCTATACCACAAATGTATTCAGTGTTCCGCTGTGAATGCACGCAAGACTACCATTCCTCTCTGGGTTCAATGCAAGGCTGTGGATGCTAATGCAGAGCGGTATTAAGTGCCTTTGTACAGCAATGTAATGCAGAAATGTGTCAGCCAGTTTGTTAATGGATGTCAATTCTCTCTCACCAGTCCAAAAGCTACATGTGCAGCAGCCAGGGGAATGTGCTGTGCTTCACCATAGATTTTGCATCAGGCTTCACCTGCTCTGAAAGCACTTCAAAGGTGACATTTTACTCCGTTCACAATTCTTGTTGGCATACTGCTTCAACTGTTCTTAGTTTTGAGATGGCAGTTCAAAATCTCCTCACTTATGTTTGCTTAGGCACTAATCATAGTTATTTGAGGGGGGGGAAAAAAAAGCCAAATTTAACATTTTGCACAAATGAATTTCTACCATTAGGACTTTTATATCTTCAAGAATAATATGCTATTATTAAAATGACAGTTTGAGTTTAATTTAGCAGATCTGCACTGGTTAAAATCCTTCATTAAATAACTTTAAAGACGGTCCACTGTGCACAAACTGCACATTAAAATGACATTTCTTGATCATGCAGCCTGTTGTGCTCATTATTGAAACCCCTCTGCCGTGTTTTTTCATCCTTCCCTTGTAGACCATACTGTGGCGATACAAGTTCTCTCAACTTAAAGGCTCCTCTGACGATGGGAAAACCAGGGTAAAGCTCCTTTTCAAGAATCCCGAAAGCAAGCAGATAGAAATGAAGGTAATAAAACATTTCTTCCCCCAATTTAATAAAATTAAATGTACTTGTTTAATTCAAGTTGGGTTCTTTTACACTAGTTGTGACTTGAAGTGCGGGATTTCTAATTAGTCTCTGCCTCTGTAGCACCGTGCATAAATCAGATAGTCAAGATGTGATTAAACTGTAGTTTTATTTAAGTGGTTTAACTCAAGTATTTCATTAACTGTTTAGGAGTTATGGCCATTTTTATACATGTAAAGCTCTGAAAATGTGAGCCTAAGTAATTGGACAGACTTGTAAGGACTCAAGGATCTTTCATCAATACTTGGATGAAAATTCTCTGAAGCCAGTGTCAGAGGTCTAAAACCCGTGAGCACAAACTGCTGTGTCTCCTGCAGCCACTTTAAGATCGTCTTGGTTTCGTCCGTCTAAAGATTTTTTTCAGAACCTTGCAGGCTCTTTTAGATGTTGTCTGACAAACTCTAATCTGGCCTTCTCGGTCTTGATTGTAACTGGTGGTTTACACCTCTGTATTTACCTGAAAGTGTCTCTTGATTGCAGACTTTGACAAGAGTGAGTGCGTTCTTGTCGTTCAGGTTTTTCAGTGTTGCCAGTTGATTCCTTCATTTTAACACTGTACCAGACTGTTGATTATTATTTTTTAATGCATTACTGCCTTGCATTTTAGACCTCTTGAATTTAAGCTGAATGTCTGCACTTTAATCACATCGTTTTATCAAAAATCCACTCTACTGATGTACCAGAAAAAAAAAAATGTCATTGTCTAAATACGACCTGGCTGTATATAAACCTTGCAGGAAGAAGCTATTTGCCCTGACATACACTGTTATCATTCTCTTGTGCAACTCCTAGTATTGTGACAGATGTGGAGAGTGCAGTTAGCATCAGCCACAACTACCAAATTAATTAATAATCCACAATTACCTGTTAATTTTTTTAAATACTGTGATTTGGATTGTGAACATAACGGACTAATCAGTGCGTCTCTTGTCCTTGACGTGTGCTTTTCAGGAGCTGGAGTTTGCTAATCTGACAGCCGTCCTCCACTGTATACATTCTTTTATCGCTGCCAAAGTGGCCTCCATGGACCCTCTCTTTATGTGCAGTCAAAGCTTCCTTGGAAATTACACGAACAGTTAAGAAGACACGTCCTCATCGTGATGTGCACCTGAGGCAAATCAGCAGTATTTTATGCACAGAGCCCATTGATATGTATATCTTGTTCTTGCTATTTTTGTATGGACTTCTGAAAAAGACATCTTTGTAAAAGACTCTTGAGGTGGGTGATGTATGATCTACTGAAGGAAAGATGAGGTTTCACTTTTAAACAACTAGAGATTATCCAGTGGGAAAAGATATACAGTTCTTCCATTCTTCAGTTTGCCCCCCCCTCCCATTTGTTAATTATTCAGAGTGAAACTTAACACCTATGATAAAAAAAATGTAGCTGCCACTGTGTTTAACAGAAAACCTAAAAATGAATTTTGCTACATGTCTACCTAATAACATTGAAGAAATTTCAGCTGAGTAAATGAAGCGGATCTGTCACAGGGGGATACAGGATTAAAACAGGCCTTTGACAGGGATATTTCCAACAATGATGAGAAAGCGTACTCTCTTTTTGTTCCCCCCCAACTTCCTGTGGTTTACCTAGTATTGTCATGTCTGAAAAAGTACCGCAAACACCTTACAATAAAAAGCAAAAATAATAGCCTCCAAATAACCACCGAGTTGACTCGACAGCACTCTGATACGGGCCCAGACTAAAATTAAAGAAACTTCACAAAGGCAGCGCTGGTGCCAGGCTTCAGTACTTCACTGGTTTGGATTAAATTGCAAGTTGTTTGTGTTACTGTTTCCATCTTTTGTATCAAATAAAAGGCAAAAGTCCAGAGTGCTGCATTTCTCTGGCAAACAACAACATTTTAAGCTTCACAGTATTGTTAGTCTTTTTTTTTCTTTTTTTTTTTTAAACATTCTTTTTCTGAATCTCATCCTGATATGATGAAAATACTGTACATCTTCAACTTTCTGTAATGGTTTTAGTGTTAAATAACATGTTTGCTGTATTTTCAATAAATGGCTTACAGAGTACAACTTTGTCATACGAGGCATGTCAAAGCTCCCTGTGTACCTGTGTACATGTATCTACTTTCACACTTTAACATCTGCTAGCCCAGCTGCTGATGTCTGTCTTAATACTGCATTTTTGTGCCGAACATACATTTTCTGTCTTTTCCAAAAACGAAAAGAAAACGCTGCACAGGTAGCTGGGTTTTATTGGAAGAGCCTGTTCCACTACTTGTTTTCAACTGAACTGGGCTGCAGCACAGTCTCATTAAACTGAGTAGTTTAATTCTGTGAGTTAGTAACTTGAGTCTTTTCACCCATCAGAGAATACCAACAAGTTCAAGGTCAACAGACAGCTGTTTGCAACTGTTCCTTTAGCCTGTGTCTCCTGGTCCTTGAACTTTAACTCGGTACAGTTGTCTTTGCTACCCACAATAAACCAGGGAATAGTAACCCAGACTTTTTTGTTCTGTTGGTTTTTCTTTCTTTTCTTGTTTATGTGAAGTTGCCTGGAGTTCTCCAGCCAGCATATTAATTGATTTACTGGTTCATTTAATGATTTTTGCCATCTATGGGGCAACAGAGTTGATTCTTCCCATTGTCCTTTTTGCTGTTCTGCTTCTGCTGCTCAAACTGTCACACCACAGCTCCAACTCCACACACACTGGTCGACAGGTCATAAGCAGTTTGACCCAACAGGATATGTTACTTGTCTGCCGTTGAAGGGAAAAGCTTGCACTGGTTTCTCACAGGTGAGCGATGACAGTACATGTACTTTTTTTTTTTTTTAAACAGGTGGAGCCTGTCTCGGAGGCATTGCTGCGAGGGACTAAAGTGCTTGAACTGAAGGCAGTTGGGCTTCTTTTAGGCTGTTTAAGGTTTTTCATCTCTCATCCAAAAGGCCGTCAGTTTTCAAAGGTGGTAGCCAGGACATGTCAGGTCATGTTTTTGTGATGCTGCCCCACCCTTCTATTATGATAGTAAATAAACTGATTGTTGTTAGTGACTCATTTGTGTTTCCAATGCATCACAATGCACTGCCTCAATCTCTTGATTGCCTGGTATGTCGAAGGACAATAAGGACTAGGCTATGGGTGTGCCCTGCCCTTGGGCATTTAGTTCACAGTTCAAACCTCCACACGTCAGTTTGATCGCTTATTCTTAATTAACTGTAGGTGCGGCAAATATTTAATAGATGTGGGCAGGTGCCGATGCAAACTGCGCAGTCATATCTACCAAACCATAAGACATGACTTACATTTTTCTGTCATTTTCCTGGTACATCCTCCTTGCCTCAATATTAACAACAGCCAGCAGCCACATTATTAAAACCAGCTTTCTGCTGGTGTAACACAACTAGATGTTCTTCTTTGTTGGAATTCCAAATATTGTGTCTTATATGTATGACTTCCGTGTATTCCGATTCAGTTGCAAGTGGATCACTATTTCATTTAACGCTGCAGTGTTCAGTTTGATCATCAATGCAGTGATCAACTTGAAATGCTGCATTCCTACTAACAGACGTAGGTTGTAGCAGCAGTCCCAGTGTGAGGACTTTCCCCAAATTTATTTAATAAACCATTACAAAAGCCAACTTCGAACCTCTCCCACTACTGTGCTAGCACAGTAATGTCAAGACACGACAGGAAAGAAAATAACATAGGTGGACAGATGTCTGTATGCAGGTTAAAATTATTGTAACAAGGATAAAACAATCTTGGAATGACACGTTACAGCTTGTTCTAGTGAAGCATTTCCATTTTTTAACATTTCACCCATTATGACACCTGTGTTGCAATATTTCATTCTTGCTAGCAAGACCTATAACAGCACAGGTTGTTCATGTCAATTTTTAAACAGATAGCCTCCAGGTAAGAAAATTCACAGTCAGTAAAACATTAAGCAGCAGAAAAAAAAAATACTCTACATCCACAAAGTAAGTTCGTTCTGTCAAAACCAGTTTTGTCCTTGAGAATTTCTGCAGTAACTCTGCATGTCCCACTGAGCATGTGCAGAGTAACAGTTAAACCCTTATATTCCAAGACACAGAACTGAGTGTATGAGTTTGGGCCTGACAGTGTATATGTCACACTCTCACGTTTTTCATACTTTTGTACTGAGCTGGATTATTGACACAGATTGTTAGTTGATTTTTTTCCCGTGTTTTTAGATTATGGCAGTGATGCCGGTGGTCGCACTATACATTTTAAACCTGGTATCGTATATTGCTTGATAAAATATTCAAAAGGACCCTACAATAAGAACTTTTTTAAAGGAGCAAATATTTGTTTTGTCCAAAGTCCACACAGCAATCGTTTAGATATTAACATCAAACTATTTTATACTAAATAAAAAAAGAAATAAAAATCCGTTTTATGAAGATGCCACGAGAGATTTTCTATTATTAAAGAGAAATGAATGAAAAATGTACCTTCACTGGCCGTCTGTAACTTGTGGCTTGGGTAGGCTGAATACTGATGCATGCTGCTTCAGTTTTGACTGTCACCTTCTGTAAGTGTTTTATATATATGCAACGTAGAGGTAAAAAAACAAAACAAAAGGACTGAGTTTGTGCTTACTGCTGGCCTTTTATTCTAAAAAGATGCAACAGTGAAAGTGGAAAACTGCAGAAAGCAACAGCGGTCAGAGAGAGACTGTCAGTAAAACTGAATAAAAGATATTAAATGGGATATTTGCATGATAATACATCAGGCTATGGTGGAAGGAATGCACATGCTTCATCCTCTACAAGCTCTGATTTATTTAGTGAGAAGTTTGGGCTTAAACAGTTTGAAAGATAAAAGCAGCCACCGTGATAAAAAAAAAAAAAAAAAAGGTGGTGAGATGATCTCCAGCTCACTGCTGAAGTCACTAAACACACACACAGCATCACGTCGTTACATCAGCAACATGTCAAGCATGAATTTCAAGCACTGAGCTAAACTTTCAATGGGCCGTGACTCTCACAGTTGGCTCCACTTGCAACATTGGAAACCGTGTGCTAACTGGAGTATTTGTGATGGAAAATTTTCTGCTGTCGTGACCTTTCTCTGTGTCACTGATCCCCGCAGACGGCATATAAAACTGAAAATAAGCTCAGTAGGATGGAAGGAAAAAAGGAAGCAGGGCTGTATATCTGCCAAAAATGACTGCAGCCATTATTGTGAACTTTTTATTACAGCAATAATGTTTCAGAAAAAAAAAAAAAAAAAAAGGTACTGACAAGCCCTCACATGTACATAGTTGACCTCAAAATTGTGTTTCTGGAAGTCTGCTAGGTCGAATGTTGTTTAAGCAGCCAACACATTCAGCACAACAGCTTCGCATCACATTTTTAAAACATGGATTAAATGAATAGCATCATTATAAAAATGTCTGTGATATTAACAGCACGGATCTCTACTAAACTGCTAATTTTGAAAATTGAAACTCATTGTCGAGATCTTATTTAAGTAAGTGGTTGTTATTGGGGTTCATATAGCTGAGTTTCACTTGTGTTTCTGTTTAAAGGTGCCCTGTGGAGATGGCTTTGTGAAAAAAAGATGTGGATACATCCATTTATAATGAGTTCAACGATTTATCTTATATCTATATCCTCTTTCATGTTTAATTGGTGAGTTTATTAGTATATTAAGTTAGTAAATTAGTATAAGAAATAAATGATACAGAGTGCGCTACATTTTTAAAGTAAGTTGCAAACAGTTATTGGGCATTTTATCCATTGACTTTAATATAATCATATCTTTCTGCAAATAGTGTAGTCACCCTCCAAAGTCTTTTTTATTAAAAAAAAAAAAAATGCACTTCATTTTTCACACTGAGAATGACAGGCCTCATTGACTAGACTGCCTTTGTGCAACACAATTGATTTTAAATCACAAAATAATGATGTGGTTGATCTGTAGATTTTTTATTAATAAAACTTGAAAGAGGCTAAAAAGAAATCAGAAATTTGACTGACAAGGGGTTTTATGACCAGGTGAGGCCTGTCACCTGTCTATTGCATGCCAAATAAAGTAGACTCTGTATCGGAACTTGACTCGAGCTTATAGCTTTTCAATTTAATTTTGAATATGAAGTCCAAACAGAAGTCAGCGCAAGGAAAGGAGGCTATTATTAGCCCGAATAAAACAAAATAACCAGAGAGGAGAGCAAAACCTTTAGGACTGGCCAAGTCATAAATCTTGTTTTCAAAAGAAAGAATGCACTAAAAGGCCCGAAACATCACAGACGTTAAGAAACAACTTCACAACATCTGGCCAAGCCAAGAACAGAACACTCTCAAGGAGGTAGGCATATTATTGACAAGGTTTACAATCAAGAGATGCCTTCAAGAATGGAAATACAGAGTTTACAACAAGGTGCAAACCACTGCTTCCACTCAAGAACAGGAAGGCCAGAAAGATTTGTCAGGAAACGTCTAAAAGAGTTTGCACAGGCCTGGAGAAATGCTGTAGACAAATAAAACCCAGGTTATCTTGTGGCAGAATGAACCTGCTTATGATCCACAGCATACCACCACATTATCCCTCAAACACAGTGTAAGTACTGTTATGGCATGTGTATGCATGGCTATCAGTGGAAGCTGGTCACTGGTGTTTACTGATGATGTGACTACTGACAGAAGCAGTGCAGGTGTATACTCTCTGCTCAGATTCAACTAAATCATGCAAACCTGATTAAGATGGCACTTCATGGTGCATGATCCAAAACAAACCCGAGTCTCTCGAGAAATGGGATACTGTTCAGCACCCAAGTCAGTGACCTGATCGCAACAAAACAGAACAACTTTTCAGTTATTGAATACAAAACTGGAGGCAGGGAGACCCACAAAGAAGCAGCAACTGAAGGTCACTGCAGTAAAGGCCTGGCAGAGCATCTCAAGGGAGGAAACATCAAACAGTTCCAGACTGCAAAAGATTTTCATAAATAATTAAAAATAATCCTTGTACTTAAAGTTCTGTTAGTCAATTACTTTTGAGCAACGTCTCCAGCTGGAGAGTTTATCTTCACTTAAAATGAATACAAATCACTGAATTTTCAAGCTGTTTGTTACAAAAGACGTAAAAACAAAAAGAAAAGAAGAAAGGAGAAAAAAAGAAAGTAAAAATACTTCAAGTGAGAACAAGAGAAACACCAAGTCTCTGAGTTACTCGAGTGTGAGCTGGTTTACTTAACCTTGGCATTGGGCTCCCAGGTTTCTCAGTATATAGGTGCACGCTGCACTATGAACACAGCACTCAGATGCAGCTTGGATTGTTGGTGACAATAAGAATGGCTTACTTTCATTCCCTCTGTCTTGTAATGATTTCCTGCATTTCTATGCCAAGTTTTACAGCAGATGATGTCAAAACACTGACCGGTAAGTATTTTTTTATTTTTGCGTTTTATGTACTTGCTGAAAGTGTCATGAAAAACATTTGATCATTCATAAACATTAGATACAATTCATGAATTTAACTGGAAGAAGTGAAATGGCTGATGTTCTTTTTGGGCGCTGCTATAACGTATAAAATAGGAAAGCACATTTTACGCAGCTTTCAACTTCCTTAGCCTTACAATTGGAGTGAAACCTGTAATCAACCAAGTCATCATTTCAGGATCATTTCAGAATTTGGAGTATTTGAAACCAGCTTCTTCTCACCCAGAAAACAGATTTCAGAATATAATTCATACTGCTCACTGGTGCAATACATTTATTATGGAGCAGCCTGTGCAGAGATATTTTAGGCAGTGTCTCTAGTCATTACTGAGAACAAGGGTTAAATGATATTAGTATCAGGACATATTTTTACTTGTTCTTCAGATAAGAACACAGTGAACACTATCACTGGGTGGATAAATAGTTCTTGAGGGCTTCAGTGGAAGCAAAGTAAGTGATGCCAAATTGTCAGGTCATTGTACCCCAAAAGGCCTAAGCCTGACCATGACTTGAGCTACATGGACTCTTTGGAATAACACAAGTTACTCGGAAAGAGGTTCTTTGGTCTTTAAGTGCCCTTAAATGAGTTCTAAGGTCAGTGACTGTGCAACAACGTCAAAACATGGCTCTCAAGGATGGGATGCTACTTGGCCAGCATGGAGCTGGTTCAGTCCACGTTTCTATTCTTTTCCCAGTCATCTCATTAGAAACATCCGTCCATACGTCTTTGTAACCTCTTATCTAATTCATTCGTTCAGTGGACGAGATGATTGACGCCATCACAAGGCTAACCCAGAGAGCCTTGAGAGGGAGCGCTCACACATCATCCCAAGAGTTTCATCTTGTTTTTACTTCTGAGAAATCATTTAAAGATTACTCCCCCCTTGGGGTCACTATCAGCTTTCTTTCACCAGAACTTTGTCTTCATGTAGCAAATTCTTTGTCAGTGCTGAAGTTGCTTTTCTCCCTCAGAGAAAAGAGCTGGAAGTGTTGGATACAATAGATCTGGTTTACAGAAAACTTTAGTAATGTGCCATGCACTGTCCTCTTAGAAATTTCTATTCAAGTAATATCACAGTGGGAAGGCATATTTTTCTTAAGAGAAAATTATGTTATTGTACTTTTTCTTCTTTCTTTTGATGCACTGCTTAAATAAGCTGACTGGATACAGAAATATTTAGGATTCTGCACCCATTCATTTACATTAAAACAAACAATCTTCCTTCACAGTGAAGTTCAAGTGAACGCTTTCACCTTTTGTAAGATAACATTGCCTTATTTTAATCATTTAAAATCAAATCATTTAAAAATTATAACAGTATTTTAATATTTTGTTAATGCCAACATTTTGAATGCTACGTTAATGATAAAAACTGCAAATACCGGACAAATTACTTCATTTAACAGCTTCTGTTTGTCCTTTTAAGGGGCGCTGGAGCCTATCCCAGCTGTCTTAGGACGAGAGGCAGGGTACACCCTGGACAGTCTGTCGCAGGGCTAACACAGAGACAGCCAATCGCACTCGCATTCACACCTATGGGCAATTTAGTGTTTCCAATTAACCTATCCCCACTAACTGTCTTTAGACTGTGGGAAGAAGCTGGAGTACCCGGGGGGGGGACCCACGCAAACCACCGTGCCGCCCAAATACCAGACAAATTAATTAATTTAATATAATGTTCCAAAATGGCATCCATTTCTTTTAAAGTAAGTAAGTTAGGTAAGTTAATTTAGGTAAGTGAGTATCTGAAAAGCAGTGGAAATTCACTTGGAACTATTAGAAATACCAACCATTTAAAAAAAACAAAAACAACATATGGATAGTTCTGAAGTTATCAATATTTAAATTTTGAAATATTAAAATAAAGAGACTGAAATACCACATATAATTTAAAAAGTACTGTACATTAGTACAAAGCAGTGTGGCAGAAGTGAACAAAACATAATCTGCTGTACTTTAACTATATTTTTTAAACTGGCTGTAGCTTAACAACCTTCATATGTTGTTAGTGAGTCAAACAGTTTAGTTACTTTTTACTTGTGGTTGTTACTCAGATTACTATTGGTTTTGCACTGTAATAAGAAAGTACAGATTTTCACCTGTACTTTACATTACCCATCCTTGAAACCCCTTTGACCATTCCCCTTCCATTTTTTCTTTAATCCTGACCGCTGTGCAGGAACGCCCCGGTCATGCATTTGTACTGAGCCACTTGAACTTTGTGCAGTGGAAAAGGACAAGTGTTGCTCAGTGCTTACGCAGCATTAACGTCATCGTGTTTTAATGTCCCAGATTTCTCCCTGAGATCGCCGTGTCTTTAGTCTGCTCACATAAATACATGATGCTTGAACAGTTTCACTGATAAACTTAAAATGAAACGTCACATGTTAATTCTCAATTTAATTATTGTTTTTATTATTCCTTTTTCTACTTTTAGTTCAAACACAGTATATTTCCTTAGTCATGTCTACTCCCAGTGTGAACTACTTTGTAGCTTCTCAAAAACAAATTACTTTGATCCATGTGTATTTGATATTATCATTACAGAATAAGAACATGATAGATGAAATGATATTTTTGAAAATGTCTCATGCTGTTCAGAATATATATATATATATATATATATATATTTTCCAGCTTCATCCATCAAAGAATTACTTATTTCATCACATCAAGAAAGCCTTTATGATGTAGATGAAGACTTACTCGACGTCAGGCAACGGTAATACGCCATCACAGATTGTCAGATTGTCTGCCTCAGTTTTAACTCAAATAATGTGTGCAGGAAAGGATCAAAGGAACTGTAACTGCCCTTTTATCTACTTTTCTTGCTAGGTGGACCAAACCCTCAGCTTCCCAACACATGCTTAAATTCTTTCGGCAAGCCAACCCTGAGACGAAGCACATTTCTAGGGCTGCAGAGGTTTTCCAAAAGACTCTTCGTGTCCTAAAGAAGAAAGTGAAACAGAGATATAATCAGGAGCTCACAACACCCGGTAGATTTCCTTTCTTTTAGTAAACTCTGTTTCACCTTGGATGGAACATTTAGAAAAGTTTTAATTGCTACATTTTTAATCAGACCTCCTTTACTAGTTTTGATCAGCAACAGAATTTCAATAATGTTTGCTCAGATTTAAAAGTTTCGCAACAATCAGTTCAACTTTGTCTGTTTTGTTACTCTAGCTAAAGAAAAGCTGTTGTCATGGAAGCATTTGAAGCTGATTGCAGAGCTGTCGAAATGTCCTCCTACAACAAGTCCAGCCACCTGTCGGTACTCTCATCTCCACAAGTATCGACTGATATCAGGACTCTGCAACAACAGGTAGTTAAAATGACATCTGAACAACCGTTTCCCCTAAATGAAAACTTCATTTCACATCCAATGTAAATTTTGTCTTAGCAAGCACATAATTAGGTCTCCAATCAAAAATACAGTATGTCAGGATTAGAAAAGCCATTATCTGTTTTGATAGTTTCGATGCATACAGGTGGCAAATAAATGCATAAATAATCATCAGCATCATTTTAAACTTAATGAAATATATTTATGTTCACTTCACTGCGTGCTGTTTTTAATAAAGGACTTCTCAACCTGAACCAGTCACTTGGGAGCAAACTTCTTGAATATTCAAGTACCTGTCAAGTTTCAAATGTTGATTCATGAATAATTTGTATATTGATAATTTCTCATTTCTTGTGATTACTGAAATGCAACACGAGCCACGATCTCTTCCTCACACGGGGGAACAGGTGAACCTGCTTCCCAACCTAAACCCCTTCAAAAACTTCAACTCCTCCACTGCCCACTTGAGTCCGACTTCAAAAGCATGTGAAAGCCTATAGTTTGCCCATTTTAAACACCCCACTTTACAGCTTTAAAGAGTATATTTTCTGCTTGGTGCAAGGCAGTCTTGCTCTCTATGGATAAACTTACCCTTTAGAGCCCCTGCATAGGGGTTATTTAAAAAACAAAAAACACTCATCCATCTGCTCAGCTTCATTTCTGCTGACTGGACAGCTAAAGAATGTTTGTGATTTTAATCCCTTTTGAGCGGTTTTGACGGAATTATGTGGCAAATATGTTTTTTCCCCTCTATGGTGTAAAAGTGGAGCATGCTGAAGTAACTAACACGGATTTTTTTTTTTTTTTTTTTTTTTTTTTTTTTTAAATGGCCAAAAAAGGGGTGACTCCTTGTTACTTCACTTTCCTAAAGAGATTGAAAACTAGCAATTGACACCAGTCTTAATATTGTCATAATGTTAATTTTGTAAATTATGGTGACCATGCATGTATAGGAGGATGATAAAGGAGGGTATGCTTTGCCTATGAGCATTTATTATCAGTTGGTTTCTCAGATCTTCCCTCACTTGTGATGTCTAATTAAAAGTAAAAGTAGCAAATTCTCAAATCAAGAAGCTGGAACTATGAAATGTTTGTCAGCCGTCAGCTGATAAGTTATCTCATGTGTAATGTGTGTGCCAGCTTTTGACGAGGCAGCAAAAGGCAACAAAAATAAATAAATAAATGACAGCTTCTTGCAATCCTTTTTGGTTTTAAACCATCAGTTAAGAATAAGAAAATGATGCTGTTGCAATGATAAATCAAGACATAAGCACTCAGTCAATGTGCAGCAAAGATGATGTTTCTCACAGGATCATAACCACAAACTAACTGTCAAAACAGAAACTGTCATTTCTGTACATTTAATTTATATGAATGTACTGAATGCACCATTTTAAACCTTAATAATCCAGAAAACTGGATGTTGCTTTCAGTAAGGGTTATACAGTTTTGCATGGCAGTATTTTTGGACACACTTCATGTTTCTCTTTGTCAGGCAAAATCCTCGCTGGGGAGCAGCCAACACCGCCTTGGTCAGATGGCTACCAGCTGAATACGAAGACGGGGAGAGCGAACCAAAAGGCTGGAACCCAGAACGGCTCCATAATGGATTCCAACTTTCCCCGGTAATCTACAAAATACCGGTCCAACAGACACAAAAGTCTTGGTGGATAAATTACAGAAATGTAGAAATGAAGCCGGCTTGCCCTGCAAAACCCTGAGTTAATGTAGCATTTCATTTATTTTTCCTCACCTGTTTCACAACAGATAAAGTCCACAGCAATTGAGGAAGAGCACAGGAGAGTGTAAGATGACATAGATTAGAAGCACATTTAAATATTGTATCTAGTGCATACACTACATCCATAACCTAAAAAGAGTTGGTTTCTTATCACGTGGATAAACATCATTTCTTCCAAAAAGCAGATGAAACCGTTTTGCTCACACTTGAATTGAATTTCAGTCCTAATTTATGCATTCATTACACAGAGTGAGGGTCTTTAGTTGGAGAACTCATCAAATATGCATCACTTGTATCCAGCCAACAGTTTACCACCATATCTGACTGCTGAAATTTATTACAGTGTTTCAGATAATAATTCAGAGTCTTAATATTTCATTTCTTATTGACTCACAGTGAGTGAGCAACATCTTGATACTTCACGTGTTGCATTACTTGAGAACTACAAAATACAAATCCTGCTTTGTCTACAGGCCCGGACAGTCAGCAGGGAAATAATGACAAGTGCTTCTAAATGGAAAGATGATTCCTATTCTCAGCTGCTGGTGGACTGGGGCCAGTATATATCCCATGACATAACCCTGACGCCTCAAAGCACCAGCACTGATGGGTCAGATGTGGACTGTCTAAAAACGTGTGAAAATGTGCATCCGTGCTTTCCCATTCAGGTAAACAGAGCATCCAACGTTTTCTTTATTTTTGTTGCTTCATTGAGCCCAATGAAGTTCACCCAGTTTGATCCTGTGATAATCACATATTTAAATACATAAAATAGCAAACTAATAGGTTCCTTTTGTAGTACTTCCCAAGAAACCCCATTTACATTAAAACAAACAAACTTTAAAATCTCTGTTGCTGTGAACTCCCTGGTGGTGGTTGATGGATAGAGCTGTGCATTCTCTTGTTTGAAAATTTCAACAGCATGGTGGTAATGTTCTTGTCACCAAGCCTGTTTGTACTATAGGACCCTCTGTACTTGAAATAAATTAAACAGCTACTGTAAACATGTATGACAGCTAGCTTTAAACTATGGAAAAAAAACTGGAAGCCATGGTTATCTGGAGACCGAGTGCATGAGAAAAATCTCACACCATGCATAGATGTTACAGCTAGCTAGATGACAAGCAGTCACCTGCCCAGAGTTATAGACTTCTCCAACTGCCTTTAATATTAGCAGGAGCCCAGTCAGACCTTTTTAATGCCATCATACTTTTCAGGTGACATCTGACTGACACTACCTTTCACCCTGGGATGAGAAGGCATTGCTTTATATTGCATACGTGTACTTTTCAAAATGTGAGCTGGGCCTTTAAAATTCCATGACAAAGACGACAACAAATACATTTGGTAGATCAGCAGTAGTTTAAAGTTTAACTGAAGCAATAAATGATCAGTTTCATGTCGAAACTGAAACACCGGGGGGACCGAGCTTTCGCTGTTGTGGCCCCCAAACTGTGGAACAAACGGCCCCTCCATATTAGGTTGGCCCCAACACTTGAAATGTTTAAATCACTTTTAAAAACAAAACTTTTTTTCAAAGGCTTTCTCGGAGTATTATCAGAGTCAGTTTGTAGTCAGCTGTTGGTCACTCTTAATCTTTTTACTTTGTTAATCTTATTCATTATTATTGTATATCTTATTGTTTATTTTACTCATGTTTTAATATTTAATATATACACTGATTTATCTTTATCTTCTTTTTCAATTATGTATTTATTTTGTTTATTGATTTCATTGTATGCTTAATGTATGGTTTTTAACTGCTATCTCTGTTTTATTATTGGAAAGCACTTTGGTCAACTTTGTTGTTTTTAAAAGTGCTATATAAATAAAGTTGGATTGGATCAGTAAATGATTCTACCCTCTCTGCAGATGAATGATGGTCTACAAGGCTGTATGCCATTTTTTCGCTCCACATCAGACTGCTTTGTCAATTTTCAGTCTGGTATAAGACAAGCCCTGCAGCGACAACAGCTCAATGCCATGACTTCATTCATTGATGCTTCTGCTGTCTATGGCCACAATCAAAAGCTGGAGAGCTTCCTTCGTGACCTTCCTGGCCGTAATGGAAAACTTGCTGTCAATGACCGATTCAAAGATCCAAAAGGAAGGCCTTATCTCCCATTCGTAACCAAGCTGCCATCAGCCTGCCACCAAGATCTGCAAGGAGAAAGAGTTGAATGCTTCAGTGCAGGAGACAGCCGGGTCAGCGAAGGTCTGCCTCTGACTTGTTTGCACACGCTGTGGCTCAGAGAACACAATCGGATTGCAGATGCACTGAAACACATAAACGGTCACTGGAGCCCAGAGATGATATACCAAGAGACTCGTAAGATTATAGGAGCACTGCACCAGGTAAGTGACAACCACACCCTATTTAATCAGATTTAAAAAGTGGCATAAAAATTGCAGTTTCAGTTGACATTTCATGTAATTCATGGAACAAACTACTGAATTTCAAAGAAAGTATCCAAAATGTTAATTTACTAGCACCCAAGTAGGCACACACAAAGGTAATTAGACTGATTAATTTGATGAATTCATTTAGCTAATATTTTGGATTCTGCTCAGATTCATTTATGCAAAGTCTGCAATCTGTCATCTTCAGGATAAAAGTTGCACATTTTGAAATGTAGCAGCAATCTGCAGCAGAAAGGCTAAAGATCTTTCAGCACTGTGAACTCTATTTCCGGGTTGCATCGCACTTTCTAGACTACTTTGCAAGTACCTGTGACGAGTCAGCATCTCCCATGCAAACTGCAGTTTACTGCAGTAATCTGCAAGTAACCAAAGCAGTCACAGGAAGGTTGGTGTCACAGCACCCTCTCTGTGACCAGATTCACCTGCCTTCACATGAGATTGATAGTCAGCAGCTTCCAGCAGCCACTCGTCAACCGGTAAAGAAATTTTTCCTAGTTGACCAGTGGTTGCCAACCGTCTCCAGGCCTGTGTGACTTTTTATTTTGCCAATTTTGTTTTTATTATAAACTTCTTAAGTAGGCTAATAGTGATTTTAGTCATCTAAAACTAAATCTAAAATTTGTCAAACCCCTGTCCCACCCTAAAGCTTCTTTAAGTTTTGCATCTTTGGTTCCTCAAGGAAAACAAAAATAATTCAGTTTCTGCAATTTAATGTTTAACAGTGAGTGCTTGTTTACATTTAAAAAAAAAACTGCCTAGTATTACCACAGAAGAAGCACTGTTTGCATTCACAGGCACGCTAACCTTTGAAAAAACTTCAAATAGGGTACAAGATCAAATTTTAGAGGGATGGTTTAGAAAAGAAAGAAATGCAGGTTGTGCTCTAATCTGTGTGAAGGCAAGACAACTAAAGTTCTAATGGACTCACACGCAGTGGGGCGTTTTAGACTTTAAAATCTGGACATACTGTCCTCCATCACCAGCACTGTTAGATAAGCACAGCTACGACATTAAACGCGGAATATGATGAAAATAAAAGCCACTGTGATTCGCAGCTATAAAGCTTCTACCGAGTAACACAAATGATGCCTGAGGGGAAACAAACTAATCTAGCATTTATGAGCACAGTGATTTCAGAGTCTGCAGATGCGAGTGTGTCACAATTACGTGGACGAGCTGATATGAATGAGACGTATAAAAGAAAAGAAGAGATTCTTTTCATTTGAAGTTACTCGAGGTTATAACAGCATTGACTGTATTGTGTCTGCAGCTGCTGTGCACATAGAAAATGAACTCTGGTATTTCTGTGATGCACAGAAATTGCAGCCATACAGAAAAACAACACACGACATGTATGCTGCTTGTGACAATCTACAAGTATAGAAACTTATAACCTTTTTTTTTTACACTAAATAAAAGAAAAAATCTTGTATCCCTACAGAAGAGGCAGAAAAACTGTCTTAGATAAGACTGTCTCTATTTACTGTTTTTCATTTTAATTCTATCTGACATTAAAGTAAATATAAAAGTGACACTGTAGGTACAATAGCAGTACGGGCCTGTAGCAGTGAGACTAAGGGATTGCTCAGGGTCACCTGATCCAGCCTCAACTCTATGCTTTATCACAAACGAAACCTTGATGTCTAATCTTAAAAACAGAGAGGGTGTGTGTCTCCTGAAGCCAAACTGGGAGCTGGTTCCACAGGAGAGAGGTCTGAAAGCTGAAGGCTCTGCCTCCCAGTCTGCATTTAGTCAACCACAGTCTAATTATTCAAGACCTTATTGAAGAAGTAACAAAAACACAAACTAAATTTTCAACATCACTTAAAGGATTTTCTCCTTTTCAATGATCAGATGAAAGAAAGCAGTCCTGCATTGTTTTCTTAAGATGAATGTTGACTTCGCCCGATCAAAAATCACTCCAAGATTCCTCACTGTGTTTCTGGTGGCAAAGGTAATCCCATCCCCAATGGTATCTTGTTAGAATCCATGTTTCTGAGAACTCAATAACTACAGTTTTGTCTGAATTTGGAAAAAGAAAATTACGCGAGACATTTATGTCTTTATGACGTGCCTGTAATTTAATTGATTATCGTCATCTAGCTTCAACGTTGTTAAGTCCCTGTAACTATAGCATTGTTTCAATAAGTCTTTTTGCAGTAGTATCTGAGGTTATTACTAACAGCTGCAAAGCAGCAACTGTTCGATTTCCGAGGTCGAGAATTAAATTAAACTTGAGTTAGGGTTGATGAAGCGTGTGAGATCTTCAGCAATGTGGCTTTTTGTGGTGTTTACAGTAAGTGAAGATGGAGTTCTTGTTTTAGCACCATGTATAAGAATGACAGTTCACTCTGTGAGCTGAACGAGACATTATGAAGATAAACAGTGAAAAGCCTTCTCTATGGGGAAAGCTCTGCTGATTTAATGAATTCAGAAGTTGTCCGACCCTGACAGCTGCTGTTTTAAGTCTGATGACTGTGAGGATCAACCAGCCATAGAATTCCCTGCTTTGCTGTCATTGCTGGTGAAGCTGCAGTTTTCATATCTGAAAACTGCAACTCCTAAGCCCATAAATTGGTTTAAATTGGCTGCAGGGAACCATTTTATCTTAAACATGTTCACATTAATATTATATATATTTGCAAGTTTCTGCTTGTAGTCGCTAGAGACAAAACAATAGAAAATTATCACGTGAATCACGTTAATTTTTTTTCCAGTCAACACCTTTACCCAGCAGTTGTTTTAAAGCTTACTGTAAGAATCTTGCCCAGCACTAAGAAACATAGCTACCATTAATTTGTGCAGAAACATGCCCCCAAATAATTACTGTTAATTATCTGCCTGATTTCAAATTGGAAACCGACCAGTTCAGTGGGTAGGCCAGTGTATTTGTAGCAGTGTGTCCCTGCAGTCCACAGAAACAACCAGGAAATGCAAGCAGCTACATTTCCTCAGTTTTGCTCCAAACAAAATACGAGTCTGTTCTTTCTTTATAGGTTCTCGATAATCAAATAACAGACGGCATCACAGCTATGATGGCTCTCTCATTTTATTTTATTTTTATTTGTCTTTATTATCCAATAGATACACTTTTCACTACTGCTAAAGATCAGATCACACGTTTTGTGGTAGGCCAAGCTTCAGAGCTAAGCCGAACAACTGTGTCAAAGAGCGACAAGTCATAAGCCATTATCATATAACCAGTCTGTGAGCAAACGCTTGGAAAAACATCAGTTTCTATGTTATTTCATAAAAAGAGCCTATTTCAAAATAACTGTGACCCTCTCAGTGGTGTTGGGTGCAGGCACGTTGTGCTCTACAATGACTGATTGGACTATTCCTTTCAGCTTCAGGCAGAGGGCGATTAATGGTGAAAGAAGTGTGTGTTCATTCTTCATGAAAAATAATGAAGAAAATGTTTTATGATTGAATGCAAATGATTTGTTGCTTATACTGAAGGGGAGCGGTGACCCTGGCGCCATCTTAAAGTTTCCCCAAACATTTTATTAGTAAGGGGAAAATAAGTCAGATTTTGGGTGCTGACATTTGACTACAGCAGTGGATTAGAAACTGGTATTTTCAGGTGACTCAGGGACAATGCTGGGGGAAAGAGATTTACAATATTAAAAAGAGATGGCCTAAGGTGGAAGGGTTCTTTAAATAATTTGGGAGGGTGAAGCATAAAAGGCAGGTAAAGGATTTACATACTGAAGCTATGACCATGACCAGCTTGGAAAATCCCTGTATTGGAAGCAGAGTGAAAAGTGAGGGACTGTCTAGTCTGACCGGCCTGCAAACCAGCAGAGTGTAACGTTATCTATTTTAACAAAAGGAGGAGAAAAAAAAATATCAAAGCTGAGATGAAGAATTAAAGTAGTACAGAAGCTCATTTTTTATTTCTCAAGAGTCTTCCATAGAAGAACTGGACAAAAAATGTGGCCTCTATTGCCTGGTACCGGTAGACGATTAGTTCAGATAAAAACACTAGCAAGTTCAAGTTGAATTGTTAGCAAATACATTTAAAAACTGGGGGAAAAGTAAGAGAATTCAAAACTAAACTACAAGCACCTTTTAATACATGAAAGATTTGTTGACTGTTTTTATCAAGGCCTGGAGAGGTGATCTGTTTTTTCAGATGTAGAAGATGTAATCCCACAAGAATTGGGAAAGTATGAGGCTTGACAGCAACAGTTTGATACTGATGGAGTAACTTTGAAGTAATTAAAAGTGACTGAGTAAATACCTGGGGTGATGGTTTACTACTTGATGTTAACTGATGTTGGAGCAACCAGTGATTAATTGACGTTTGATTAATGTTCTTAGTGTTTGAATCAGAGAACGTACTCACGAAGAAAGGTAGGATGAGATCATTATGAATTAATCATTGTCCAAATGAGTCACCATCACAGCATCTCCCAGCTCTAGTAAATATCATCATCTACCATCTAGTCCTGGATTAGGAGTTGCTAAATTGTGATCGAATAATTATTTAAAGTGAAAGGAAACGTGTAAAGGAAAATTCATCAGGACTTCAGGGGATCAGGCTGCTTTTACACTAGACTGTATAATGCATGTATGAAATACATGAAACCCCGAAGTCCAGAAGATGGACAACAAAATATGCATTTTTCCTTATACCAAGATACTCTTCCTGAGGACAACTGGTGAAAATATCATTTCATTCCAGAGATTGGACTAAAAAAAAAAAAAATGCAACATATACCAGAAATAATAAACTAAAAACAATATGTTTATTTTTCATGATCAAATGCAACTCCTTTCTCCTTTCCTTGTTTAAGATTTCTACAAACAATGTAAAATTATTTAGAGCCATCACCTACCTCAGCTGATCTGAAGGGACATCGGAAGTGCAGAGGGAAGGTGAACTGACACTCTGGGAAGGGAGAGTGGGGGTGATTGGGGTAGTGGACATGCGTGGGGGAAAATCACACAGCTGAACTGAATCTAACTGATGAGACAAGGGAAGCAATACTGAATATAACAGAAGAGAGAGTATCAAAATAAAACAGGAAGTAACAGAATGCAGGAATGCATACTTGAAAAAAAGACTGAGTGAAACGAACACAGAGACAAGAAAGACTTCATACAGAAGACAGAGCACAAAGATGAGACTAGAACAGACAGGATACGAAAGGGAATGAAAATCGTCAAACAAGGAACTGAAGAAAAGTTAAAGTCAGAATCACCAGGACAAAATATTCTCAAAGGACTAAATACAGACCTGCAAGAGATAAGACCCAGGACCATGACATAGATGCACTTCATTCAGTTAGTACGCTGTATAATCTGGATTTAGAGAACTTATTAACCTCTACTTTCTTCATGCAAGGCAGCAACTGGACAAGTAGCAGGTTTTATTACAGCAGCATCATGTTCATCGTTCAGCTTTGGGTTTAACAGGATATTTTTGAAAACACAAAACACACCAGCAGGTTATGAAATAGAAAACACGCTTATATTTAAGATTTACATGATCTGCACCACTTTGTTTTGTTCACGGTTTTCATGAATTACAGCAGTAATTATCTCATTTCATTTCATGACGGATAGTCCAGTGGATCCTCTGGTAAAAGATGTAATAAAGACCCACCTTTCCTTATTATTTGGACCAGCTTTTAATTGTGAAACCTTCCTAAGTAAATCTGACTATTCACAGACATCCTCATTTTCAGTAACTGGTGAAGTTTTTGTGCCTTTTTTTGGTAAAAATGTTTTTGGTTAATCAAGTTTTCAGTCTAATGAGTTGTTAATTAGAGAAAAAAAACGTAGCTTTTTTCCACAGTAGACATTTCCTGTGGAGCCAACACAGAAAAAACACAGATGAAACTAATTTTGTTAACAGTGACTCATTTCCATTAAGTGTGAGCTCTTGTATGCAAAATAAAAATCCTGGAACGTGATGTAGGCGTCATTAACGTTGTCAATCACACATCAGGTGAGAAAGAAACCAACCAAAATAAACAGATAGTAACTAAACAGGGTCACTCGAGATGAATTTTATAAGGTTCGAGAAACCATTCAGTAACACTTGTATAAACAACTTACCTGTCACAGCTATTAACTTCTAATTCTTAATAATAATTGAGGCATACATAACAGCGCCACTGAGAAGGATCTTTAATATCAGCACTGAAATGTCTTCCTGTAATGTGGAAGTTTGCTGTAATTGTGTCCCTCTGGGGGGGAAAAGCATCTAACTGCAGTCCTTTCAGCAGCTATCAGCTCCTTGTTGTGGTTTTCGGTCCATATGGTTGAATCCCAACAGCTCTCACGAAGCCCTCCACCCCCTCCACCCCACTTTTAAATCCTCCAGCAGCTGTTCCCAACAAACAAGCTCACACGGGGTGAGTGTTTTTTAGAATGCTGTTTTCGTTTTGCATTATTCTTGACAAGCCACTGTAAAAGCACAACTTTAATGCTTTAAATTATGCACTACAACGGTAATTGCTAACAGAAAAACCCACTTTCAGGCCAAAGGTAGGTAGCAATTAGGCTGGGTAGTGTTTTAAGGCTGGTGCTGTGAGGCGATGCCAGTAGATGCATACCTGTGGACGTAGTATGTTTCTGTGGCTTACACTGTTTATGTCAGAGTTATCAATACAAAAATATCGGTCAACTGCCCCCACCATTCTAACTGTACTGGAATACTAATTTAAAAAATAATCTAATTTAATTGATCTGCATAAAAATAGAGATTTGTTTTCTTCTGGTTGGACATCAACAGGAATGTGAGTAAATATGTTACGGATGTTTTAATTTTTTGACCATGTGGCTCTCGTACGGCGTTGCTCCTCCTACACCAGGTATGCTACAACATTAACAGAGACTGGTTGTGTTTAAAGTATATACAGAAAACATTTCTTTGAAGATTACACATTTTAGCATGGACATAAAAATCAAAGAACGACCCAGAAATGCTCACACCGTCCTCTAATTAGAAGAAAACACTTAAATAGGTCACATATGGAAACAACTTAATGAACAGCTTTATATTCGAGTCAGCAAAAAAAGGTTTGCGTTATTATTTTGTATGATTAAATATTTCTCATGTATTAAAAAAGTAACATAAAATCTGCAGCTCAGGCTGTGAGTGAAAACAGTGGGGAGCAGGCAGGTGAAACTAGCCGTACTTTGTTTCCAGTAGACTGTTTGTGGGCAGCCACTTGAAAACATCACTCTACAAGACTTGCAGAACAAACAGACTGAAAGGTCAGAAGCCATTTCAATACAGAGAGAAAGTCTATTATTTGCAGGAAACAGGAAATGATCAGCTAACAACATCTGGTTTCATTCTGACTTCAATCACAGTGCACAGTTGTGAAGGGCTTTTGCTTTTCCAGAAGTGTAGAGGCAATATCATTATGTTCTATTTAGTTGTAAAGTGGGAGAGACATAGCGGGAGAATTATTGTTAAAAAGAAAGGGAAAAAATCCCATACAGTTTGAAGCGCCAGACCTGCTTCGCCTAAAGTGCTTCAGTCCATTAAGTAAGAGCCTCAGCTGTTGAACAGCATCACATTTATGAGCTTCATTATCTGAAAATTCAATTCAACTGCAAATCATACAGCATGCAATAGCAATTAGAAAATAATTCTGCAAATTTACTTGTTATTTTATTAAAGGAGCTCTTTTGAAATTCCGTACTGCACTTTTATTAAGGTTTGGGGCTTTCTCCAAGACAGAAAAATCAAAGGCCGTCCCAAGATATCCCAGCTTTTAACCCCTAGTACAGTATGGATTACATTTCCAGGAGCCTTCTTCTTATAATGCAGCTGGGTGAATTAGAAGGTGAGGAATACATTTCAAGCAAAAAAAGAAAAAAGAAAAAAGCCTGGCATGTTGTAAAGGAGATAAAATGAAGCGTGTGAAAGGTTGAAGTTATTTAAAACACAAGCACAAGCTCATTAAATGGAACACTAAACCTAACATTCATCAGACACAACATTGAAACCACCTGCATAAGATTGTATACGTGGCCTTCACGCTGCTAAAACAGCTTTGACCCATTGAGGCCTGGAAATGAGATCCACTAAGGTGTCTGACAGTTGGTCCTTTGTGACCTGTGAATTGTAAAGTGGGCCCTCTGTGGATCGAGGGTTCAAACCTTGGGATATTTCCTGTTTTTTAAGTAATTATTTAGCAGTTTTGTGTTGTATCTGCGTGTGTCTGCTATGGGAGGCTGCTGGAGTCACCATGGAATGAGTAAACGGTCTGCATCAGTGTTTATGTGAGTAGTTTTACCAGCAGCACATTCCAGTTTAATATGATGATGAATGTTATTAACTTCACTTGTTGATAGTTTTAATGTAATGGCTGATCAGCCTGTCTGATCTGTAACTGGTGGACTGTAACTGGTAGTCTAATATATGGTTCTGGTTACTATCCTGTAATATGTGACTCACTGGGGTGCTGTACTTGGTCGATACTTCAGTTTCTTGTCTTGAACCTGAGGAAAGTTTTTTTTTCTTACTTTTCTGTCATGCTCAAAACCTCTTTGAATTGTTTCTCCAGGAGCCAAATTCCAGATGTGATGTGGCCTGAGTTCATAAAAACATTTTATATGAATTTGAGCTGAATTTGTGTTAGTTGTCACTGTGACTTTTCTCTGACTTTTCTTTTTTCTCCTGGTTTTTTCTCTTTAGGCAGTACAGAGTTTAGGCTTGCTAAATTCTGTACTGGTGAAGGTTGTGTAGGCCACATGAACCCTGAGGGGAATACCTGGTTTTTCCATCTTTCCCATTGTGCTCTAATCATTTCATCTAAAAAATGTGCATAAAATCCAAATTGGTTATTTTACTGTGTGTGGTTCCAGTGCTTCCTTTTGCAATAAATAACTATCTGATGTAAAAATGATGGATGATATCTCACTAATGTATGTGTTGGCTTCCGTGCATTTTTGTGTGTGTGGGGCTGCACTCTTGTGACATGAGTCGAGATTCAGGTGCTGAAGTGAGGCATTTATAAATAGTGATGAGGACAGATGAAATTCTCTGCAGTGAACTGTGAAGAAACAAGTGTGCAATCATAGCCAGGGTTTTTATACAAGTAGACATTTCACTGGTAACCCTACAGGGATTCCTTCAGCTGTATGTATATACACATACACAGATATCATTTCTGGCATCAAAGAGGATATTTTGTGTTTATTTGTAAAGTATGCTTCTATTCAAACTCAGTATAGATTTTAGAATTTGGTGATACACACATAAAATCTTTTGCGCTTTTTCCCTTTTTCTGATGTCCATCCATTTTCTTTTTTGATTCCCAGATCATAACCCTGAGAGACTATGTTCCAAAAATTATTGGTCCAGAGTCCTTTAAACATTACATTGGTCCCTACAGGGGGTACGATCCATCTGTGGACCCCTCTATCGCCAACGTGTTCGCCACAGCCGCATTCAGGTTCGGCCACGCAACCATCTCCCCAATCCTCTGGAGACTGAATGAGAGCTTCCAGGAGGATGAGCGCTTCCCCCACTTGAGACTGCACAATACTTTATTCAGTCCATGGAGAATAGTCAAAGAAGGTCAGTGCACTCGTATGAGAATGGAAACCAATAACACATCCTGCAAGCACAGTAAACACACCGAAAGAAAGGAGGAGGATGAAGAAAAAAATACTCTTTTTAGGTCAGCTCCAGAATCAGCTGCATGCATGCAGTTTAAAAGATTCACACAAGCAGGATCGGAATTTTTGTTTTCTATGAAAAACCCAGAAAATGAGCCATACAGTGTGCACCCATTCACAGCAAGAATAATCTATCGTACAGGCTGTAGGGACCTTTTTTTATTCATTGCCACTTCATGTTTTTTAACCTATTCTTTAATTTGACCAGAACATCAAGGTTATACATTTTTCAGCAAAACATTTTGGTATTGTGACCATTATGATTACGGGTCAAACTAACTGAAAACGCCTTCCGTGTAGCTTAGCTATCTGACGTTTGCATATATTTTGTTTTGCCACATTTCTTTTATTCACTGTTTTCTTCAATATTAAATAACAGCAAGAAGATTGTAAATCATTCTGATGATTGTGTTGGGTTATATGAGAGATAGGATTTGTATGTTTATTAAGTCTTTAAATCTGAAAAAGAGTAATATGCTTTGTCTAAATTATTAAGTAAAATATTGCAACTAGCTTCTTTTCTAAGCCTACAACACTTATATGTATTCCCACCTGTATTCACAACCACTGGGGAATTTAGGTTCAGTGTTCATACTTGGATTAGATCTCTCAAATTCTTCAGAAAATATGTTGTTTTCTAGCCACTAAATACTTCAGTGGTCAGCTTATTCAGGTTCAGGCTGTGTATACTTGTTTTTTAGAGTTTTTTTGCCTGCTGGGAATGAAAATGATACATCGAGTCTCAACCAAATCAGAAATGCCACGCACGGTCTTTCTGCTGTTCTCTTCATGTCATTGTACTCTATCTTTCTCCAGTATTCCCAAAAAATGCATGAGGTTAGGTTAACGACTGATTCTACATTGGTTGTAGATATGAGTCAGAGCATGAGTCTCTGTGTTGATGCTGCGACAGACTGGCACCCCACCTCTTGCCCCCTTGATAGCTGGAATAGGCTCTACATGTAGCTCCCTTGTGATGTTGAAGTGGATAACCTGAAGTGGATGGATGGATCGATGAACAACTGTGACACACTCACCTTTTATCATATCCTAAAGACCAGAATTTCTGGACCTGCTTACAAAACTTTGAGGTGTTTTCATTTTTACTTTAAAATACTCTTTCACTGTATTTCCATACAGGCTTATAGCTGTGTGCTAGAAAAACAGATCCATAATAATTCGAACACTAACTTAGTTGAAATTCACATTGAAGATCATGTTCTCTGGCATGTCCAGACAGCTTCCAGCATTCCTGCACCATGCTTTTGAAAATACTGTTACAACCATGTATACTATATGGTTTTCATCCTGGAAATCAAACATTTCTAATCTATTTCAAACTAGCTCAAATTTTCCGTAAATGATTAATTTCCAAACCTGGATTGAGGACATCAGGTGAGAAGTGAGATCAAGAGTATGCTTGTTTTGTTTTCTTTCCCTTAGTCTTCATCAGGCTGTGCACCTTAAATTCATCCTCCAGGGTGAGAATGCCGGTATCAAATTTGACTGTTATGTCCCGAGGTGCCTGAGGGAGAGCATTCAGAAGAAACGATCTGAACTGCAGTGCTTGCCAGAAAGACATCTCATGCTGGCTCAGAGCTAACTGAAAACACAGGAAGTTGATTTTTGCCCACACCAACAGAATCTTCGCTCACCACCTGGACCACTCGTCAGATTTGGCTCTCTGCAACTTTGTCCACTTCCTGAAAATGAAAAACAAGTCGATGGGTCGGCATTTGGACACACTGGAGGAGATCCAGCGTGTATCACGGATGGAGCTGGATGCACTGACAGAACGGGACTGTGAAAAGTGTCCTTTTTTTGCGATCTACCTCCACTTGCCATCGCCATTCCATACGTTAATCCATTGTCTTTTGAAGTAGTTAACACGATCTTTCTTGTTGTCAGAATGTTGTCATTGGTTCTCATGAATATCATTTCATATTTTGTAATATGAAAATACTGAGAGATATTTGATCCACTTTAAAACTCTAACATGCATTTTTGAAATCAAAAAACAAAAACAAAACAAAAAATTCTATACTATTGCTTTAAATAGTAATATATTATAATATATTACTATATTATATTATGATCAATTCACAATAATATTTATAGTACATTAAAACCATACTGCACAAAAACCTGTTAACAGCGATTCACTGACCCAGAAAACTTTGTGTTGCTTTTTCCGACTGGGGCCCATAGTGAGCGTCTCCACTGTGGGACCAACCTTTCTGCTGAGAAATGTCATCTGGGTAGATTGACTTTGTGGATCCTATTATTTTTACTGCCCTGACCCCATGACATTGAACAATAAAATGTGATCTACTTAGCTCCTCACCAGCTGGGCTCACATTTAAATGGATTATGCTACCTCAAATAATAACTTGACACCAGTTGCGATGTTTTGCTGACCTCCAGTGGCTGAAGAGGTTACCTTGCTGCTTCCTTGGTGTGTTCAGTTGCCTTACAACTGAAAACCATGTTTATTACTTTTATAAAACCATATAAAAATGTATTGCCACGATAACTAGTGTATTCATCCTCAACAGTCCATTCATTGTATTTGCTGAAAAGAAATGGTTTGGACAATGGAGAGCTCCTGGGAGGTAGCAAATCCAAGCCCGGGAGTGATTTCTGAGCAGCAACAATGAAAGCATCCAGTCCAGAGAAAACAGTACCTTCTAACCATATGTTGTTTTTCTTGTCATTGTGGTCAACCCCTGGATTATAGTCGGGCTGTATTCCAAAAAAATGAATGAGGTTTTTGCGGTTTAATAACACTGCAATGTATTATCTTTTTAATAGAGAAAAAAAAGAAATACAAAGTCTTAACATCAACCTCCAACAACACATGAACTAAAAAAATAATAATTAAAACTAATGACTCTGGAAAAATAAGTAATAGGCTTTTGTTTCTAGGGGGGATTGAACCAGTCCTGAGAGGCGTAATTGGATCTGCAGCGTCAGCTGTTAGCACAGACATGCTGTTGGCTGATGAAGTAACAGAGAGGCTGGTGGTCCTTGATACACTGAAGCACATGGACCTGGCTGCGCTGAACCTGCAGAGAGGACGAGATCACGGCCTCCCAGGTAAGATCTTGGCTGAGACGTCTTGATGCATGCTCAATCATCCAGGTAAGTAAATCTCCAAAAGTTGATTCTGTTCATCTGTACGTAGCATCCAGATGAACAGAATCAACTTTTGGAGATCTTGGCTGAGAGTCAGATCTGTCATTCAAATGCCTTTAGATTATCCTCATCAAATCAAAGTGACAATAACCAGTCCATGCCCTGTTTAAAAAAACAAGCAAACAAACACTTCCTTTGTCCTTCCCTTTGTCAACAAACTGTGTTTCTTAGTCACCACTGACGAACCATAGACATATGTTATGGGTGGTTATTAATATGAGTACTCTCAGCAGTTTGTTGCTTCCTGGTTCCTTACAGTGTCGACAATAAGGAATGAGCAGTGCTGTAATAAATCACTTTTTAGCTCGGTGGTATGTAGGCCCACAAGGACGAAGTAGATATAGGAGTGAAATTTCAAAACTAACAATATAAGAACAACATGAGTTCTAGTATTTGTTTAAAAAGAAGAAAAAGAAGAAGAAGCAATCCGGCAAACAATCCTGCTTTTCTTGATTTGTTATTATAAAGCTGATGGATGAGTCATAAAGCCTGATAAGCACAAAAACATTATCTACGCTGATCCAAATCAAACACAACACTCCCCTGAGCATCCCAGGGCATTTCACACTGATTCTGGGACGCTATTTGTGTTCATTTAAAGGAATAATAACACAGTATGGGAATTAAATTTATTTAATCTCTCACCAAGTATGCAAACAACATGATCAGTGACTGATGTTGTCCTTTCTCCTCATTTCTGTGTTTTCTCTTCTTACCGTCTCTCCTGACACCAGGAGAATAAAAACCAAGGCAATCATGAAGCTCTATATCACCGGAAACACCTGTGCATTATTTACCTAAGCTTTCATGCCCAAGCCAGCTCTGCCTTCTGCTCCTGTCAATGATCTCGTTTCAGTTCTAAAGTTTTGACTGTATTAATGCCATTGCTCCCACAAAGATCAAAGTTATCCCTGAAAAGAAAAAAAAAGGCACCATGGAGGAACGCCAAGCTAGTAAAAGCTCAAAAAAGAGAGCAGACAGGCAGAACGCAGGTGGTGGAAAACAAAACTTCACGTTCATTATGACATGTATAAAAAAGACTGCAGCTATAGCTTGAAAGTTAAGTCCCTTTTTATCTGAGATTGGTAATCAATATAAAGCACACAGCTTAATGCATGATTTCATGCATTAAGCTGTGTGCTTTATATTGTGCATCTATTGTGCATCTTTTTTAAAGTTGACAGTCTGTGAGTGTCTGGATAAAGTTTCTATTCCTATACACCGGTGAAAATAACTATTTGAATTTGTAGGTTGTTCACTTAGAAAAGAAAGAAATGAACTGTCTCTAATTTTATGGTAGTTCTATTTTAATGGAGAGAGTCATTGAATGAAATAAGCATTTAATCCCCAAACAAAACACGATTTACTCTACTACTTTGTGGAGAAACCCTTGTTGGCCAGCACCGCAGTGAACCCTTTCTTGTACGTTGCCATCAGGTTTTTACACAACTCAGGATTTTGGTCCATCCGTCTCTAAAGAAACTCTGTAAAACCTTTAAGTTTCTTTGCTGCTGTTTGGTGACTCAAAGCTTCAGCTTCTTCCATCGTGTTCTAACAGAGTGAAGGAGGTTCTTCACAATTTTATGGTACATGGACCTGTCCATTGAAGCAGCAGAAAAACAACCCCAAAGCACATTGTTCCCGACTTGACTGTGTGGGTGGTGTTCTTTGAGTCATACTCTCTTACGTCAAACGGGTCAAATTGATTGCAAAGAGCTCAAGTTTAATTTATCTGACCGCAGCACTTTTTTCAAAGCCTTCTCTGTTCACTGGCAAACAGGCAAACTTGTTGGGCATGTAGATATGCCTTCATGAGCAGGTGGACCTTGTGCTCAGTGCGATGTGTCTTATCAGTGGTGTTCATCATGACTGTGGTCCCAACTGCCTTTAGATTATGGACAAGCTCCTCTTGTGTAGTTTTGGGCTGATCCACCACCTTTCTCACAATCATCTTCAAAATGATGAAGCAAGACCTTGCATGGAGTTTCAGATCAAGGTCTGTCGATGGTTGTTTTATATTTCTTCCACTTCCAAACAACTCCACGAACAGTTGTCACCTTCTCGGCAAGCTTCTTGCAGATGGTCTTGTAGCTTTGTGAGCATTTCTCTAAGTTTCTCTAAGAAATAATGTGTGAATTTTAAACACATTATTTCCTACTCATCAAACAAGAGGCATCATGAGAAAGAAAGAAAAAAAACAGAATATCACAAGAAAACGGCAATATAGAAAGTAGCACTATGAAAAAATCCTATACAGCCAGGTGGGTTTGAAGTATTAGTGCAGAATGATAGATGAGTTCAATAGTGTCATAGCAGCTAGAGTTAGATTTATGTTATTGTGTGCAGTTCTGTTTAGATCCCTTCGTGTCTTAAGGGAAGTCAGTGAGAGTATGGTGAGTTGGGTTAGGGTGGAAAGAGTGGATTTGATCTCCTGATATTTTTATTCTTAATGGCATGCCAAATTTCCACAGCCGTTGCTATATATGAAGAATGGTCACCTCTACTCAACAGGAGACACATCTACTATAATCACATGGGTGCCAGAAAAAACAGAAAAAAAGCAAAACGTGTGGCATCCAGGCTGTGGTTGCACAGTTTGTTCATGGAGAAGAACTGTACTAAAGGGCGAGCTGTAATCAGCAAAAATGATCTTTTGATTCGTTTTCCAGGTGAGAGAGCACTATCTGCATAGCTGTAGAGGTCTGATAGGGCTGTAGGGAGGAACTAGCATGAGTTTTTAACCTTCTTTTATGCTGCTCATTTTACAGCAGAGTACTCTGTGACTTGTAAAATAAAAAATGGTAAATGGCCTGTATTTATATAGCGCTTTTCTAGTCCCTAAGGACCCCAAAGCGCTTTACATATCCAGTCATTCACCCATTCACACACACATTCACACACTGGTGATGGCAAGCTACGTTGTAGCCACAGCCACCCTGGGGTGCACTGACAGAGGCGAGGCTGCCGGACACTGGCGCCACCGGGCCCTCTGACCACCACCAGTAGGCAACAGGTGAAGTGTCTTGCCCAAGGACACAACGACCGAGACTGTCCGAGCCGGGGCTCAAACCGGTAACCTTCCGATTAGATTACAAGGCAAACTCCCAACTCTTGAGCCACGATCGCCCCACGATCTCCTTCAGTCATGTGATGGAGGGTATTCCTAGAAGGGGCAGGAGTTTGGTGCATGTTTGTGAACTGTACACTGTAGCCTAGATTTGGAAGCAAAACAGGTATAGAATACAAACAGAAATTAATAAAATGAGGAGACAAAAAAATAAAAAATAGATAGTATGGTCGCCTCTCCCAGCTACAGTGGAGTGAGAAACAGGGTACACTCTGGGGGGGTCGCCAGCCTGTCACAGAGTAAAAGCAACCACCGTGCAACAAAAAACAAAACATTAGGTCAATGTCTGACATGGGGTCAAAATCAAAGAGTGTAGATGTGAAAAGAGATTTAAAAAAGGACTTTGTTTATCCATACACAAGAAAATGCTCTGTTATGTCTGAGATTCCACTTAGATTTTTGCGTATGTAGAAGCAGTTGGTCAGATGACCTCAGAGCCCGGGCAGAAGTATAAGGGTAAAGTCGATCAGAGGGGTAGAGACAAAACCATTTAAGGATTTAAAAATGAATATAGGACCTTTAAAATGAAGTCTTTTTGTGCTCAAGTTAACAAACATGCAACAGCATTTTAAACCAGCTGGAGACAGGTGAGAGGGAAGTGGCTAACTCCAACATACAACATGTTACAGTAATCCAGCTAAGATGCGTTAAAGGCATATATTACTCTCTTAAAGAGGTAAGATAAGACTTTAATTTTTGCCTACAAAGGATATGTTTCACCTCTGCCAACAGCCTCAAATCAAAAAGCTGGACTTCAGTAGTGCACCAATTTGACCGTCCATAGCAGCCCAGCAGTGGTTGATTGTGATAAGCACACGTTAAGCAGGATCCGCCCATCCATGAATGAACCAATCTATAGTATCTGTCATAGGGAGAGAGGCGGGGTACATCCTGGATAGGTCGGCAGTCACTGAGCTTCCTGCATCTTCAGTTAATAAATAATTAAATCAGATAGGCAGTTTAATAATCATATCAATCAAGTGGATTTTACTTGCCCTGCAGTCTGGCATTTCTTCCAGCTGACACCCACTCAAGACACCCACTCAAGAAATCAGAAAGTAATATCACCCGGTTCTCTCACCTGCACCACATGCTTCCCTTTTCTTCTCATTCCTTTTGGTCACAGTACTTTTCTTTAGCATTTAGCAATAATGTTAAAGCTACAGAATGGGAAGCGAGCATCCACTTAGTTACTTTTTTACATGACAGGAAATCTCAAAGGGAAAATGGCTGAAAATATGCACAGGCTGATTCTGTGCAGTCTGGAACACAATATGTTACTTAAACTACAGCAGCTGTACCTGAGGGTCAAAAAGTGCATTGCAATAACTTCAAAAGGGAGTAAGATGAAAGTGAGAACAAATAATTTAAAAGGTATTAATTGCTCCACAAGTAATGTTTGACAAACTGGAAATTTAGCTATTCTTTTCAATATTTTCAACAGTTGATCTGTATATAACGTGTTCCTGAAGTTATCTGGTTATTTCATATTTAATGGCTTTGAAAAGAAACTGAATGCTTATTTTGTGATATAATGCTGCATAATAATATATATTGAAAGCTTTAAAAAGTGCTGGCTAAACAAGGTTTAAATTAACAGAGCACCTATGCCTGTAGCAGGAAAGCCTGTGGCATTCGTGCTCACTCATAGGTCAACTTTTTTCTATTTTTTTGGAACTCATTCTATTGACTTTCCATGCAAGTTTAATCTTTTTTTACTGTACCTAAATCTTTCGAAGCATTTTGAATTGCTTTGTGTCTGAAAGGTGCCAAAACCTTGCATTTCCTAGTTTAACTCCAGTGACTTTACACATCAGACTCTTGGGAATTGTTATTACCAATGTGAAAAAAGCTTTTTGCAGTTCCAGTGCAGCTGCGCTAAATCTCATATCCAAGCACCATGCCTTTTCCCTGGAATTTTTAGTAAAACGGTTATCAAGGCTACCTTTCTCTCTCTCTGTATTTTTATCTTTATATGTCTTTAACTTCTAGTCAACGACATATACAGCATTAATGTAAGCAAAAGCTTTTTTAAAAAGTACAAAATACGACATAAGAAAGACAACTTTGTGCACCACTAAAAACAAGACAGACAATCTTAGACTTTAGTTTTAAATCAATGGGTTGTTTTCATGAGGTCAAGATAACATTTTTGTGTCAGAGAAATCAGAGAAAAGATGCTGCAGTGAGCTCTAGCAGTTCTGCTGAATGGATTTTATTTGGACAGCTGGCATCCCGTTTCTCCCTGTTTCTAGCTAAGCTTTAATAGCTTCCCGTACGTAGTCTTCATAAAGAGAACTCTTGACAAGACATCCAAATTTAAATAAATATATTCACTTTTAAATGACACTGTGCTTAAATTCCTTTTCAGGATACAATGATTGGAGGGAATTCTGTGGATTGCAGCGTATTAAGACATTGGGTGATTTGTCACTGGTTGTGGGAGACTCCCGGGTTGCTAAGAGAATACTTGACCTATACAAACACCCCGACAACATCGAAGTATATCCAGGAGGACTTGTTGAAAGGCTTTTGCCTGGCTCAAGAACTGGTCCTCTCTTTGCTTGCCTGATTGGAAGGCAGATGAAAGTGCTCCGTGATGGTGACAGGTACATAAGATTTGTCTAGGTTGAACAGTCAAATGAAATCAAGGCTTCAGTGAAACTTGTTTATTTTTCATTTTCAGATTTTGGTGGGAAGCTGATGGTGTGTTTACCCAGCAACAGAAGGAGGAACTTTTAAAATTTTCTCTATCCCATCTGATCTGTGAGAATAGCGACATAGCAGAAGTTCCTCTTGATCCGTTCAGATTTGGGAAGTACCCATCTCATTTTGTCTCCTGTGATCAGATACCCTCAATGAATTTGGAAGCTTGGAAAGAGGAAATGGGAGAAGGTCAGCCTGTGAAAAATTGTTTGCGAATCTTTTGCTTATTATTTAAAAAATCATTGCCTTAAATTGGTTTCCTTTTTCCTGCCACATATTAACCAGAAAAATTTACCCAATTCCAGACTTAAAACGGTGTGGCCTTCCTAAACAGATCAACAATGGAGATTATATCTTGTCCTCTACATCTGGAAAACTGGTTGCTCTATACTCTTGTTACCATGGTTTCACATTAAAGGGTGCTGCTGTCATAGTTTGCATGGGCAATCGATGGTGTAATCAACCTCCACAATGTAACAGGTATGTAAACTATTTGTGAACTATCTATTTGATGAGATCTGTTGGCAGCGCCATTTACCTGCAGTACTTAATGTGAGGGTTTCACAATGAAATGTACTTTATAATGCAGATCCACCTTTGTAGGATTTGGTTGAGCACCACAGATATGCCCCATTTTGCAGGGTGTAAATGCTTGTGCAGAACTACAGTCTGAGTGGAGCGTTACTGCTATCTGCTGGTACTAAAGGAGAGTAAAGTGTCTTAGCAGGGTTTCTTCATAGTTTGAGCTATTTGCTAAATATCACTGACCGTATCAATACGCTTGTAAGCTTATACACACTTATTATTATGTTAAGTATAACCAGGTAATTACAAATAACAGGTGTTTAAAAATGACCTTGCAAACATGGACTCTCTCAGGCTGTCACACTGAACAGAATGTTTTCTCATTTTTTGTAAATCCAGTCATTGTTTTTTTGTTTGTCTGTTTTTTAAAAAAGAAACAAACAAAAAAACTTTCCTTCATGTGTTCAGGTGTTTGTGTCAATATTATAAGAGAATTACTCACCACTCATAAAAACTTGGCAAGCACATTGCACTCACTCAAGAATTTTTCTGTTCTGAAATCTTGTCTGTGCAGTTTGTAATTCTAAGAAGACAATTGAAATATTCCAGTATTTGTTTCTCTGAACACATTCCTTTAATGCTGGGAAAATGTTTGTGTTTCTCAGAAGATGTTCTTACTGTAAAATACACAAGAAATTAATTATTACTCCATCAACATTACACCTCAATGATCAAAAGGATTCATTTGATTGGAGGCTTACACTGATAGATTGTCAGTGACAAACTGTAGGTGCGTCTCTCACTGTCAGCTATGAGGGGCCGTACAAGCCAAAATTCATTCTTTCACTCTCACACACATACATTCTTCTTTCACACACATATATTTTCACTCTCACATACATATATTTTCACTCTCACACACATATATTCTTCTTTCACACACATATATTTTCACTCTCACATACATATATTTTCACTCTCACACACATAAAAAAAGTTGAGCCCGTCCCATCTCGATCAAGTGACGAGGACAACGATGCGACCGTTTCAGGAGATGATAAAATATTTCTTAACACCCCGATAGCTTGCTGAAGAACTGGAGTTTCTTCTCCCCCCTCCATGCTGTCAGACACTTGAAAGTGACCCGCGCGTGCTTCTCAGCCAATCACAGCGGTACAGACACCCAGCCTTCCGTTTCCATTAAACTCCTTCCGTTTCCACTATACTCTTTCATTCACATACATATATTTTCTTCTGACATGTATGCATTCTCTGCTTACATACATATATTATTTGTGAGATTAAATGCATATTGAATGCATGTAAATGAGAGCAAAATGTAGGAATGCATAAATGAAAATGTATGTATGTGAGAGTGAAAATATATGTATGTGAGAGTGAAAATATATGTGTGTGAGAGAAGAATGTATGTGTGTGAGAGTGAAAGAATGAATTTTGGCTTGTACGGCCCCTCATAGTCAGCAGTGCTCAGGCATCTTTAACATTCAGGGTGTTCTCGCTTTGCTCATTTTTATTAAGCTGTTCTATCAGTGTATTCAAGCATTGTTGACAGAAAAAATGATGAATGGTTTCAGGTTGGCTTCCTCTTCAGTTGGCAACAGCTGATATCAAATAAACTTGGTTCCAATGGCTCTTCCAAATAAAACCAACCTGTGAACGGATGCACAATAGTAGAATTTTGCCTGATCCCTTATAAGTATATCAATATAGACCATTTAAAAATATACACACTTATTATTATGCATGTAAACAGCATAAAATATTCTCATCTACATGAAGTTAGACTTATAAGGAAAAACTGAGTTAAAGGAAAACTGCAGGATAAATGACAAAACCCAAAAGGCAAACAGTTTTTTTTTTTAATTTAAACTTATACTCTCAATTTTATGTTTAGTGAATCCGAGGTCAGCAGCTCATTAATGTAGCCCAACATATTTTTTCACAATATTTGTTGATGTTTTGTTCATACTGGTGTTTAGATCTCTGCCCTCTAATTCAAGAAAGGTGACTTCAGATTACAAACAAAACCAAACTAATCTGGTTGCTGTAATCACCATAATGCTAAACTTGAACCTTTAAAACAGGACTTCACAACGTAATGGGGAACATCCCTGTGGCTATGTCAGTCATTAATAGATAATAGGCTGTTTCAACGTCACATTTTTAACCCTGTACTTGTGTTAAGTTAATCAGTTGCTATCTTCTAATTTTTATGAGACTATGTTTTAGGTATACAGTTTCTCACCTAATGCTCAATAAAAGTATTTTCCCTGTTTCTCATTTCTTAGTTTTTTGTATGTCTCATTTCAATATTTTAGATCATCTGACAAATTTTAATATCAGACAATACTAATTTGTGTAAATACGAAATGACTTAAATGTTGACCTTATTGATTAAGAGAAAAAAGGCTATCCAAACCTACCAGGCACTGTGTGAAAAAGTAAATGACCACCTAGTTAAATCACGAATCAACTGTGATTAACAATATTTTTAGAAAGCTGTGTTAAGTTTAACTTGCCACACCTACACCTGACAACTGCCAGACCTGGTAAACCAAGAAATCTTTTAAATAGAACAAAATGCAATATATCATTTCACGATTTGAAGAAACGTAAAAACAGACGAGAAACAAAATCACTGACATCTATCAGTCTGGAAAGGGTTACAAGACTTATTACTCCAAGAGTGCATTGATAACTTATCCATAAGGTCACAAAAGAACCCAGAAAAACATCTAAAGAACTGCAGGCTCACTTATCTTAGTTCAGGGTCCCTTACACAACAAAAATAAAAAAGAGACTTGTCAAAAATGGCATCCATGAGCAGAACCAGGTAATAGGTTTAGGGGACAATTACTTTTTCACATATGGCCGGGTAGGTTTGGAAATATTTTTCCCTTAATAAATTACATCTTCATTTAAAAGCTGCATTTTATTTTTATTTGAGTTACTCTTATTTGATATTAAAAAATTCCAAACAAATATACAGTAAGAAATCAGTACAGAAGGATACTTTGTCTCCGTGCTGTATTGCCTTGCATTTTAAACAAATGCTTTAACTAAAGTGGCTACAGGTTAGCTTAGGTCAAGTACAATAAACATCATCTTAGTTTAATCTTAAGCTATCTTTACTCTAATCAAGGCAATGTGAATTTGATTTGATATGATTGAATGGATTACAATGACAAGATTTAAAACACAAGATGTAAAATAATAAGGTAAACTGCTCCACAGCCTTAAAAATAGTGAGTGTCTTAATGCACGAGTTCCTGGACAAAATTTCATATTGTTTGTCGCTACTGTTGAACTACTAAAAGAAATATTGCGTGTGACATTTTTCATAACTGTCAAGAAAGCGTACAATGCCGTATGAGTTTCAGTTTACTCTGGTAAGTTGGGTGTGCACAGTAAAACAATACTTGTCTGTCTTAAAGTTATGGTAGCGGAGGTGTTCGCGTTATGATTGACTGCAGTGATTTGGTTTCAGTATTGTTCTGTGAGACAATAAAAAAAATCGCCATGTTTTTGTTTTGCTTTACAGGGAATCACCCCTAAGATGTTAGCGATGCAACAGCACGGGAATTGCTTCATGGGTTTATAATCAAGCTCACATGACATTACTGATTTTTCTTTGATTTTATTATCTGCAACATTTAACTCTGGAAAAAATACTAATATTTATGTAGTTATATATGTAAACATTTCTCTTCATGCATGTGTTTTTTAATTTTTATTTCACAAAAGGTAAGAAAAAAAGTAAATTTTTGTATAACACTGTGATAATAAAGGTCCACGCACACAGCGTTACACCTGCAGTGTTTGTTTTTATTTGCAGTCTGTTTCTGCAGCAGCTTTTCATTTGCCCTCATACCACACACAGATCTCTGCTCTGGTCCCGGAGACATACTCGAAAGGGAAGAATTCAGATGATGGAGGTCAGGTGTGTGAGTCAGCCTCCTTCCCCTGGTAACACACCCTGAACACACTGTCCCAAGCACCTTTCAAGAAAAATTACAAAGTGCTTCAAAACAAAATGCTAGAATGTAAAAACTAAAGCAAGTTCATAAAGATGAGGTTTTTTTACTCAGACGGAGAGAGTGCTAGTGTTGCAATAGCTTTGTCTCCTTCAGTGTGATGCATAGCTAGTAGGGCCCTGATCACGTGACCATGCAGCACTCTAAAGGCCAAAATCAGATTCAAAAAGTGGTCTGAATTTAAAGGAGAGCCAGTGCAGCTGGAGTGTTACATGTGAGTATTTAAAAGAAGCCTCGCAGCGTATATATATCATCCTTTTCTGAAATCTGTCCAAATGACTCATACAAGCCACCTGTTTCATGTACTGAGTGCCAAAAACTTGTTGGTTGTACCGGTCTGCCTTGTTGTGTGATGCCACTTAACACAGAAAACTCTTTGCATGCTACCTAGCAGCACAGTTGTTGCGTGCTTATTCCATGAAACAAAGCTGTGAAAAGTTTAATTATTCTTTATGTAACTCTCTTCATCGTGACCTCATCCAACATGCACAGAAAGCATAGTGCAGATCTCTGCACTATGAAGAACCCGCCAAGAATTATCTGAGTGGCATTTTAATTTAAATTTAATGACAGTTTATCCTTCACATGATCAAGAATCATTAACTATGACTTCAGACATATATGTATTTAAGTTTTGTTTTGTTTTAATCAAGTATTTCTTACAGTTATTTTTTAAAAAGAGTTGGCCCATTCACATGGCAAGAACAAAGGCGCTGATGTTTTTGTTTTTTCTAATATTACTAGTATTAAACTTCATTTAAGTGCCCAACAGATAAGGAATGAATTGTTATCTTGTTTGGTTATTTTTGATGGTATGATTTGTGTTTCTTAGATTACCTGTCATGAATCAACGAAACAGCACAGGCATGAGTAACAACAATAGAATGTCCCTGTATAAAATATATTGGACATGTTAGTAATTTACTAATTTTTAGTAATTGCAATAGGATGAAAGAGGGGGAGTAGCTGCCATGTGCTACTAATCCATTGATTTTTGATCATCAGCAAGTGTGACCACCTCTTCAAAACCTGAAGCTGTGACAGTTTGGAGTTCGGGCGGGTGTTAATGCCTCTCAGGAGTGGACGTCACAGCAAATTCACCCAAAGATCACACAGTGCAATTCACACAGAAACTGCAAAAAAACAAAACAAAACAAAAGAAAGCGATATATCTCAGACTCTACAGGTCTTGGAATGTCGAATGTTAAAATTAATGACAGCACAAGAAGGAAAAACACTGAACAAGCACAGCTCATTTGGGAGGGTTGTCATGAGAAAGCTTCTCTGAAAAACATGGCAGCACTGCTTAGGTTTGCAAAGCAACATTTGATAAAACCACAAGACTTGTAGAGTAATCTGTTTTTACAGATGAGACCAAATTGAAGATGTTTGGCCATAATACACAGCACCACATTTGGAGAAAGCCAAACACCATGCCAACTGTCAGCCTGAAGTGGTGGAGAAGTAATGATTTGGACCTGGGCATCACCTCCCAGTCATTGAGTTGACCATGAACTCCTCTGCATATAAAAGTAGAACAAGGTGACACTTTTTTGTTGTGCCATTCGCTTAGCTAGTTCTTTGGTTTCACCAGTGTATAATTCACAGCAATTTTCTTGGGACTTAACACCAACACTGCATTTTCTCTTCTATGGCTGCTGTGTCTGTTGGGATGGTGTTAGTTCTGTGTGGCAATGTCCTGATAACACATTTGCTTGCATCAAGACATTAGGTTAACTGGCCTTTCTAAATTGCCCATATGTGCAGATTCGAGCGTGTGTCTCTGTCTCTCTATTATGGCCTTGTGACTAACTGGCAACCTGCCCAGTGTTTACTCCACCTATCACATTGTGTTACGTGTGATACCTTTCAGACTCTCCCACAACTTCATGAATAAGTGGTCAAGAAAGTGGGAATAAAATAATTGGCACATAATTTGCCCTTTTCAGGTAATGAAGTTACAGGCAAGTCTTACTGATAACAATACAGGAGCTGTCTAAATTCACAGTTACCTTGCAGCCTCTATGAAATATTCTTAGCTTCGTCTACACCTCACAACTGATATCTGAGGGATCTGATGGTCAGTGAACTGTTATATAATTTCAATATTTGTTGCTGTTATAACCATTGTTTCCTTCTTGGTGCGCTATTTATTATTCTGTAAACAACTTCGTAACTATATTTTGAAAAGCTTTACACAAAGCTTTTCAGTATATTAAGTTATAATTCTCAAAGCCCACTAGGCCATAACTGTCTTCACAAATTACTCAGTGAGACCTACCTGAATAAATAAAGGATATATAGATATTAATAAGTGGTAACACTGATAGACTTTTTCGCAACAGTTCATCAGGCAAAATCCCTTCTCTCAGATAAGAGATTTTGGACACTTTTGCCTACAGCTCTGCTTTCTGACTTTCATGGCTGCAGACACCCAATATAGACAGATGTACTTCAAGACCACCAATCAAATCTATTGATTGTGTTATACAGCAGAGTTTCAGAGATTACTCTTTTGGGGAATTTGCAATAAAAAATGAGAGACCTTGTCAAACAATCCTTATCATTTCTAAAGAGGTGGAGAACTTTTGTGGACTCCTGTCTTACGTGTCCATTTTTTTTTAAGTCTAAGGGAACACTGTTTGTGTTATACGTTCTGGTGTACTCCTAATGTAGGTATTTAAAACTTTCCTGAGGCTGTTATATGAGTCATCTTGTTGAGCCCCATGATGGCAGGGTTTCAATTTAGAATTCCTAACAGCATCTGGTTCCAAGGATTTAGCTCAGTATAAGCAAAGTTACAACACAACTTCATTCAACTTCATTTGCTGACTTCATTAATTAATCAGAGTAAAAAAATGTCCTGGGTGTGTGTGGGAACTAAAACACTGGTCTAAAAATAAACACTGGTGGAACTATTCTGCGAATTTATAATTACAAATAGGTCAAATGTGCAGTAGGAAACCTCTGTGGCACATCTTTCTTACTGGTTTATATAAGTCTTATTTTCTGACACCAAGTGTGAAATATAGTGCCTTTGTTTAAATAGCTATGTTGCTCTAAGAGTATCTACATTCCTCTGGTATTTTCTAAAAAGTAAATTTTAAAGTAAAATGAGTTATTTTATTTCTGTTGTTGCTGTCATGTTAAAAAGACAGTACAGTGCAACAGAAAAACACTCAAGAACATTGAATCTTCCTAGAAGTTTTTGTCTCAGCAAATTCTTCCCAAGGTCAGACCATGCAGAGTGCAGATAATACGTAAGTTCAAGACTGTACTTTCCTCAATTAGCATGATAAATGTTTGAGTTCGTGACGGTACAATCAGAAGAAAGCCCGAGCAAGTATCGGAAGGCTTGCCAGAGAAAGGAGGATTTAAGTTTCTACAGTTACAAAGTTGATAAACCACAAGACCTCTGTAAAAATTTTCTCTGGATAGCTGAGATGTTTGGAGAAGAACAAACATCCCATACTGTCTGTAAAGCATGGTGGTGGAATGTTCGTTTTGCAGTCACAGGACCTGGGCACTGTACAGTCATAAAGTAGACCAAGAACTCCTATGTATACTGTACCAAAGTGATCTAGAGTCAAATTTGAGGCCATCTAAAGCTTGGCTGAAATTCTGCAATTCATACAATAGCAAAATGATCCCAAGGTGTCGTAATTATCCAGAAAATGTCCAGACCTCAACCGGATTGACACGCTGTAGGAGGGTCTTACAAGAGATGTGGATAAACAAATGCCTTCAAACTTTAATGAACAGCATTTTAAAGAAGAGTGACCCAAAGTTCTTCCACAGGAACATGAGGAACTAACAAAGTTATTTTGCTGCTCAAAGCCATAATACACACTGTTGAGTGATGGGATGTACCTTCTTTTGCTCCTTCATTTTGAGACATTTTTTGTTAAGTAAATGATACAGTGTAACACTGATAAGTGTAGAAATATGTATCCTCTATGAAATATGTCCAGAGTAAAAGGCAGACCAAGGCATTTTAGGTTATGGATCTTACATAGAATGACCATGAATGATGCTTCCACAATACAAATCTAACCACTAACCAATAGAAATGTGGCATGAAATGACATGCTAATATATTCAACACTGGCCCAATGCACAAAAAAGCTTAACAAACCTAAATGAGCTAGATAAGGGGAAAACGTACAAATATTTGTTTAGGATTTCAAAAAGAAGATACTCTAGTCACTTGTAGCAGCCAGTGGTTGCGTGGGAAAAATGTTTATCCCACAGCTGGTTGCAGCTGGTTGTTTGACAGTCAATCGATTGCTAAAATAGTAACTAAGTCTCAAGACTGGTCAGTGACTCCCAGGTAACCACCTGTTGTGCTATTGTGTTTGTTTATCCACCTTGAGGAATCATCAGTTGAAACACTTTATTATGATTATTATTTATTAAAGCATTGAACAATTAAAAAGTATCATGTACATGGATCTCTTCTGTTTAGAAAAGCGCAGGCTGTAAAAGAGTTAGCTGCAGTCAGTCTTCCCAGAAGAGAGTAAGCTCATTTCACAGATTTTTACATGAGAATTTGCATCTATCTGATCAGTTAAAACCGATGAGGAGAAGCTACTTGCTTTGCAGGTACTGAGCTATAGGAGGTGGCTGTGACCAATACCAGGCGCCAGTTATCGTGTCTTCAGCTGCCCCCGCACATTCTTTTATACTAATATGTCTGCAGGTTTCTAAGTAATTATTCAATCAGTAAAAAATTATAGATTCTACTAATCCTAAATAAAAATCAAACCCATCAGCTGCTAGAAAATATTCACACTCTTTGGTCCAGTCATGGCAGGCCTCAGTTACACAGGCCTAGAGACCAGTCAGCGATCCTCTATCCTCTATTAGTCTATAGAATATAAAGTATGAATTTCCTGACGGGTTGGTAAATGGTTGCAGGAGGTTGCTGGCATTCACAGGTGGGAAACTGTTCACAAAGATGCATGGGCTGTTTCTCCGAAAGCCAAAAACTTTAACAGGAAGTTGTTGACTATTCTCTAGAATTATGTGACCGATTGCCTATCACAACCACACCAAACAGGACACAGTATAGAAGTAATATAACATACAACATAGAGCAACATAAAAATTGCAACAATTACAGTTATAGCCTGTATTAGTGTACAGGCTATATTAAAACTTGATATCATACCCACATCAACAAATTTTTAGGATTGCTGAAATCTTATTGTCTAGTTTATTTAGCCAGTAGCGTCCTTTTTTAAAGAAGACAATATCTTTTGATATTTCAAATAACTAAATAACTTAAATATGAAATTTCTCCTAAACAACAAACGTGTGAAGCTCCAATCTTTTTCATATAAAATTTAAAATGCCTTTATTCTCATGGCATGCTTTTATTTAACCTAAACTCAAAACACACAAGACTTCACAGAGTCCATGAACATACTCACTCTTTTCTAGAACACTAGAAAAGAGTCAGTGTTTCTAATGTTCCACCAATAGTGGCCTTCCATATATGGTGTTCCACCAGTGTCAAACTTCCACCTAGGACAAGAGTGGAAATAACACCAGAAAACTCCACCAATGAAAGGAGTCTTCAAAAACCTGGACAGATACAAGAGCCCAAAAAGATATCTAACATTCACCAGTAATGTAATCAGTGTTACCTGTCTGTATTGGCATACTTATGTTCTGCTGACCTGCAGCTGTCTTTTTGTTCTACCATTTACAAATAGACAGTTGCAGGACAGCTTAGTCCACTCTTACAACACTTTGATGAAATTATTCTTGTCGGGTTATATATAAAGTATTTCAAAGAAAAACAAGCTTTTACTTGTACAAGTATGTTGAGAAAGTCGACAATATCTATTCAATTTATTCATATGACTGTAGCTAGAGTATTACATTGCCCCAGTACGCAGTATTACAAAAACTCCATGCAGCAGTCTCACTTTTCTGCATGACACAACTGGTTTTGTCACATTACCCACAATGCATTATTGTTGCTTAACACTGAAGATTGAATACAGAACAGTGTGCAGTGGCCAATGCAATCTCTAGCCTTAATAAAGCTGTAGTTCTGCTTTAATCAGTTCATGACTTTCTTACGTTTTAGCCTCAAACCTCATTGCCTCACCTAGCATTAAAGCCAATGATTAGTTTAATGGAGCTGCTTTATTTTCCCAAACTAATGAATCAGTGATGAAAAAAATATCTTAAATACTCACATCAGTCAGTCATATGAGCATGCACGTAATCCCATTTTGAGTTTATGTGACATGCTTTTAAGAAAGCAAAAGATGGAAGATGCTTCCACCTTCATGCTGTAAGTATGAATAGGTGTCAGTTAGAGTTTACTGACTACAACAGTCCACTGCAGATTACAACTAACTGGTAAAACGTACCTTTTTCTAGAACTTTTAGAAGTTATTATATGAAATCTAGGTAGAGTTCACGCAGAATTTTATTTAGGTATCTGTAGTGAAAGGCTTGCTCTTAGGTGTAATGCTCTTAATTTAAATAGATCGTTTTAAATAGATGTATTTTGAAATTCATCTAAATCCTTGACCTACTCTGATGCATGCTCATGTAGCTGAGCACTTGAACACAGTCTAACATTTGAGTGCCACTGCCAGAAAGATGGAAAAATACAGGAAATCTTTAAACTCTCATACCACCAGCAGTAACTTTAGATTTAAGCTCCTTGTTGTATCATATTTTGACTTTGATTTACTGAGCTCTTCACTTTTTCTTTAGTGTATTTTGTAATGTTCCATACTACATTGTATTGCTTTTACTGAGCAATTTTGTTTTTCATATTTTTCACAACACATAATATATACACAACACACAAAAAAGTAATTTCCCAACATTGGCCATAGATATTATCTCACCTTATCTTACCTTACCAATGACCAGCTTGTGCTTTGAAGATTGTGATAGCTTCTCCTTAGCTTTGTGCAGTCTCTAAGTGAGCATTTCAGTGAGCATTTGAAAAATGTAGTCTTTTGTAATGCTATTCCTGAAGGTTCTGCACAATGGATATAACATAAACATCAAAACCTCAAAACTTTCACAACTCTTTGCATCTCCTGGGCAACAAATGTTATTACTGACCATCTGATAACTATACGATATTAATAAGTGATGGCAATGCACATAAGAAAGTGAAAATTTGTTTTTCTAGAATGTACCAAATTTTCAATGTCTTGATGCATGCTCAATCATCCAGGTGAGGAAATCCCAAAAAACATTGATTCTGTTCATCTGGACAGAGCGTTTTCAGCGGGATAAACGTTTCGTCACTCATCCAAGTGACTTCGTGAGTCTCAGCTGACTGGAGGTTTCCCCAACCTTATAAACAGTACCTTTGCAAAAATGACCGAAACTAGCACCACTGAATGAACAATGGGCAGTGAGTTCAGATTCTTGATCATTAATATGTAAATGGTCAAAACCATTGACTAACAACAACATCACAATATGATGTTTACAATTCTGGGTTCCAAAGATTATACTACCCCTTTTCCCTACTTCTTTTTAGACAATATGTGAAGATGTGTTTGAATGGGAATCCTGCTGCGTGGGTGTGACAGGGGTGAAGAACAGTAACACTTTTAATAATTTAGTAATGACACAACAGTAATTGCACCTGAAAAAACAGGTTTAACTGTGGTTTTGCTTTTTAGGCGTGTCCTCTTTGAACTCATTACAGTTACTGGCATCAAAGATTAAGTGCTACGTTGGAATGTTGATAGGTGAATATGCTATCTGAAATGGTGTCATGTTTTGTCACTACATAGTACAACGCTGCGTTTTCTGTACATGCTCTGGTCACGGGTTGGATTGATTTTTGCAATTCTATCCTTCCAAACTTCTCTAAAGACATCAACCGGTGTAAAATGCAGCTGCTCATCGTATTACCAGACCTTTCTATAGAAAATATTAATACTGTCTTTCAACAGCTTCACAGGCTTCCTGCCATTCCTGTCATTATACTCCCTGCTCGCCTGACTATCTGAACACTATGAGCTTTCAGCCAAGTGGTGCCTCATATTTGGAACTCTTTCACACAGCATTTGCATTATTGACTCCCTATCTGCAAAGCCAGTGTTAAAACACATCTTATGAAGCATTCCTATTCTCTTTGATTCTTTATTGCTGACTTTTTAATTATATGATGTTTTCCAACCGTTGGAACCTCTGGAATATTGTGATTTTGGTATTTATTTCCCTAAAAGTTGATTCTGTTAATCTGGAAGTAGCGTTTTCAGAGGGATAAACATTTCGTTACTCATCACAGTGACTTCTTTAGGTATTTAATTGCTTGTAAGGTGTCTTTGAGTGTCTTGAAAAGCACTTTGGTCTCAGAATCTCATCTCTGCTTTTCTGGTTCTGTTGGCTTCATCGGGTGATGGCCTCCAGCTCGCACTGGAACGGTTTGCAGCCAAGTGTGAAGCTGTGGGAATGAGAATCAGCACCTCCAAATCTGAGGCCATGGTCCTCAGACGGAAAAGGGTGGAGTTCCCACTCCAGGTTGGGGACGAGTTCCTGCCCCAAGTGGAGGAGTTTAAGTATCTTGGGGTCTTGTTCATGAGTGACGGGAGAAGGGAGCTGGAGATCGACAGACAGATTGGTGCTGCGGCTGCAGTGAACACTGTACCGGTCTGTTGTGGTGAAGAGGGAGCTGAGTGTAAAAGCAAAGCTCTTAATTTACCAGTCGATCTATGACACTACCCTCACCTATGGTCACGAGCTGTGGGTACTAACCGAAAAAACGAGATTGCGAATGCAAGCGGCGGAAATGGGCTTTCTCCAAAGGGTGGCTGGCCTCTCCCTTAGAGATAAGGTGAGAAGTTCAGTCATCCAAGAGGGGCTCAGAGTAAAGCTGCTGCTTCCTCCACATCGAAAGGAGTAACACTTTTAATAATTTAGTAATGACACAACAGTAATTGCACAGCTTTACTTTACTTTCGGTCCTTAAACCAAAACTTGACGATGTTAATGTTTTATTGTAAATTTTGTGAATGGTTTCGTTGGGACGTATCACTATAACTTTCTGACCAGTTTTATAGTCAAAAATATAACCCTGGCAACAACAGGTCCAAACGACACTCATGTAGCCTACATAGATTTTGCATAACACTGAAACTCATCAACCTGGTTGTACTAGTGTTTGTTGACCCCAGAAGCAAATTCCTTAGTTACGATCTTCCAAGTATTGGACAACTACAGTGACTGGGCAGAAACAGTGATGTGTTTCAGCTTTTAAGAAGTATGTTTGGTCCCAAGAAAAGTGAAGCCAAAATTAACGAAGGTGTTTTTGAAATCTTTTCCTAAAGTCCATGAACTAATGCTTAACGATGAGTTCAAAGGAAAACTAAAGCCAGCTGAATTAAAAACGTAGGAAGCATTCAAGCAGATAGTCCAGAATTTTCTTGGCAATTACAGAACAGAGACTTATGCTAGACTTGTGGATAAGATGCTGAAAGCATATTAGGTACGAAATCTGGGAAATGTCAGTGATAAGGACACAGAAATGAGGATGTTTTCATGTAGCACGAGATTATTATTTGAGATGCATGAGATTTAAATGAGGATCTGCTATATACTGCTCCTGTGTTACAAATACAGCAGGGCCTATTTTAAATTACAAGTGAGCCTACGTGAAGGAAGAAAAAAGCAATGGAGGCTAGATTTCATTCCCTGATTTGGTCTTTAAGGTTCATGCTTGCATCCAAATTATTGCCAGTACCACTACAGTATATGTAAAATCTAAACGGTAACGATGAACTGCCTTCATAAGGGGTAACAATTTTATTAGTCAGCAGTTGCTGTACCAGAGCATGCATTAAGCAAACTGCCATGATTAGATATTAAGATCTTTTCTGTCAGATAAATGCGAGACTGAGATGGAAAAAAGGAGGTCTAGATAACCCAAAATGATCTCGTTTTTGTTTTCTTTTTAGTCATCAACATTGATTTTGCCAAACTTTAACCAAAATCACAACATTTCTTTTAACCCTGTTGTAGGTAGTTATAACCAAAGTATTTACATATAACAGTCCTTAATCATATTTCACAAATTTCTTGTTCTGTTGACTGAATAATGATCATCTATCCAAAGTGTAGTCCATACTGTTTGTGCACAGTGTTTGGCTATGTGTTTACCCAATGGAATCTTTTAGAACATTCTCAGCATGTTTTGCTTCATCTGCTGTAATTTTCTTTTACTCCACCCAGTGTATACCTGCTTCACCATTAACTGCAATCTTCAGTCTTCTCTCACAGAGCGAAGGAGTTCGAAAGGTGAGCTCAACCAGTTAAACATCTTTCTATGGCTTATTTTGCTTTCTGATATATTCTGTTATTAATTTATAATCACTGCACAGAAGTAAAAAATAATCCGTACTATTAAATCTTGCTTTTAGCTTTGGAGGGATTAAAAACAAAATTTATTTATTGTGTATGTATAACGTGGCATTCAAACGTCCAACTTTTACTTTCTTTACTACTGAGTTTCCGTATCAACAATTGTTAGATCTAATGCATGGCAATACATAAAATGCCCTCTTATCACTTCATTTTCCTTTTCCAGTATCACTTACTTTACATCTTTAAAATAAAAATTAAATAATCTGAAAATCAACTGAGGTGCACAAAAAAAGTGAGAACTGGGTTCTCACGATGGGTGGCATAAGAATGTCAGTGCAAGTTCTGCTACTGTCATCTATTGGCGTTGGTAAGTAACTCTGAGCATTCAATTAGCCTTTTAATAGAATATACACATTCTTGTCTAAAACTTTTCTTTTTTACAAAAAATCTTTAGTATGTATGTCAGGACTGGTCTCTGCAAATGTAAGTCTTTTTTTTCAAGCTTAAATGATAAATTAAAAACAATGAAATACAATGAAATACTGAATTAACATGTTGTTCTATAAATTTACATTACAGTCCAACACAACACAAGGTATGTTATATAAACCATACCAAAAAAAGTCACCTTTTTCCTCTTTTAAAAGTTAATCCATTAACATCGTTCTCATCTATTTTCCATTAATTATTAATTTGAAAGTGTTAATACATATGTCCATTCATTTTCATTTTTGTATTTTATAGGACCAGGTTTATCTGAAAACAGGTAGGCATGCAAACTCAAATAACATTTTATAGACCTCATACATTCCAGGGATGTTATTTTAGTTAAAGATGACTTTATTATTCATTTCTGTTACCGTGTTTTTTCTTCTTTAAGCAATGCCACCACTCATACCAGCAGTTTCCAGGAAACTTGCCATGCAACAAATCTACAAGATGCCACTCAAAGAGTAAGCCATTTGGAATTAATTTGAGTAAAAAATGATAAATTCAACTTTAAACCCCAAATTATTAAATGTCAGCACAAAGCATTGTTGATGAATGACTCCCCCTTGTGCTGAGTTAATGACAGTAACCCAGTCCTTTCACCTGCTTTGTGTGTTCTTAGATCTCTGCTGCAGTGGACACACTGACAGGCGAGCTATCCTGTAAAAGGGGTAAAAACGCAAGCTCAACAGATGACAAGTCGAGGATGGTGGAACAAAATCTCAGACAGATTGTAGAGTCGACTTTACAAGTGTTCTTTGACCTGGTAAATGAGCTAATACTTTACTTTACTTCAGTGTAGAGTAGGTGTAAAACATGTAACAGCTTTTAAGAATGGTAAATGGAAAATTTGTCTTGTAACAGAACAACAATGTGTCTGGATTTGATGTTCTGGATATATTTGGAGTCCTGGACAGCCTTCGTTTGGGTAATGACAGTGACCCAGAATTCATCAGACTGTGGTTCTCTGTGAAGATGGTTCCTCTTTTGCCTTATGTCAATGGAAACTTCCTAATCAAGCTGAGCAACCAGAACTTCAGCTGCAGTTCTTTCCAAGAGCTGTAAGTGAATGAATTCCATTTTACCAGTGATTGCTGGTGACTGCTGTTAACTGCTTATGGAAATCATTAAAGACGTAAACAATTTTAATTGAATATTCTAACATAGTGTAACACAATTATCACTGTGTATTGTATAGAATATTGATGTCAGAGGCCCAAGGTCCACTGAAATCGCTACTAAAAGGAAGAAAGACAAATGCATATCACCTCCTTAGTGTGACTTGTAATTTAACAAACAGGTTATGACTGTGTGCCCCAGCTGTTGTACAATAGGCATACACCTTAATATAAGGTGGTCGTTCATGAAGGTGTTCCTTTAAAATAAGAATGCTATATAATGATTCAAAAATTATGTAATTCAAAATAATTCTAATTTAGGAGAATTTCAACAGAAAATTGCTACCAACGATGTTAACATGTGGTTGCAAACTTTTCCAGACATGAAAAGACTGAGTTTAAGAGTTCAATACCCCACATTTGAATGACATATGAAATTATTTCATTGCACTATTTTTTAAACTTCAAACTTATATAATAATAATAATAATTGTATTGTTTTTGAAACTGTTTCATAAAATGATGCAAAAAACATTAACATTATTATGACAAATATTAACAAAGAAGCAACAAACTAGGACAAAAAGGAAAAGTAAATGGGAATGAATAAACGAAAAAAACAAAAGTCTTAATCTTTGTAGTTTTATAGAAGACAAAATGTACCAATTCGTTGATTACGATGATTTAAAATATCAATAGGATTTAAGTTTGATAAGTTTGTGATTGGATTATGTTGAATTTGATTGATTGATTGATTGATTGATTGATTGATCATACTTTATTCATCCCGAGGGAAATTGGGTTAAGGCTGCCAGCCGTGCCAGCGTGACTGTGTTGAGTAAGTAATTATTGAAAGCTTTCTCTCACATGTAGCATTCAGGCATTTGGAAGCCAAAAGGCATCCATGGACAGAGACAAACAGCAAGCAGTCTTCACTCACTTCATCAAACCTTTCCTGTCAAGAAATGACTCAACAGGTAAAAGCACAAACTCAAGCTCACTTTGGTATTTCCATTACAACATGTGGTGTATTACCCTGTCAATAACTTTCTTGCTTTTTCTGCAGATCCTGGCTGTGTCTCATCTATCACGGGGAGCCAAGAGTGGCTAAAGGCAAACCTTGGCGAGTTCTCTGATTATGCAACTCTGCAGGACTTGCAAGCCTTCAATCCGAATTTATCCACTGTGAGTGCCAACTGCAGTTGTATATCTTCCTGTAAACTGAATTCATTTGACCCAGACCATTGCCATTACTGCTGTCTGATATTATGCTGGTTCCCTTTTGTAGGCTGAATTGTTGTCAGTCCTCAGTCCTTCTCAGGTGGCACAGCTGCTACTGAGCTCTGGAGCCTCCAACAACACAGATTTCATTGATCTCGTGTTTGAGCGACTGGAAGAGGGCAACGCTCTGGAAAATGTGGATGAATTCCTCACACAACTGACAGCCAGTGAACAGGTAGGCTAGGCTTCTAAAGGGTGAAGGAGGACAATCCTGGTGTTTGATTCCAGCAGGATAAGACAGAATAAGACATTTGCTAAACCGCTACACAAGACTTCAGGGAGTCTATCATAGCAAAGAATTGGTTGCGACCTTTGTGGCATACTGAATGAGTATATTTGCAACATGCAATCTCTGTATTGCTTATGTTCTTTCCCACCTAAATTTCACAGATCCCAGATTTCCAGCCTGTTGTGAGAGATCGGGTCATGAATAGGACCTTCATCATCATCAGTCCACATTTCTCCAGCTTCACGACAAAGGACTTTGAAATTTGGTTCCAAGTGAAACTGATTACCATCCTTGCAAGTTTTACTCCAGAAATGCTCAAAAATACAACCACAAACATCAGCTGCACAAACTACCAAGTCATGTGAGTAGCTTTCTTGGAACAATCAAGATTTTGTTGCAAATGAAAATGACAGTAGTGACAAAGGACAACATGACAACATTTTCTTTCAACTATTGCAGTGTGAGTGGGATGGCTTCAGTCATCCAGGAGATGCCACTGTACAGACGACAAGAGATCACACATGTTCTCCTGGGCTACCTAAGAAGTACTGAAAATGCCATCAATGAGACAGGTAGGGTAGACGTAGTGTGCATTATGTGTTTTCCAGTGTGAAATATCCCGAAAAGCACTGAGCAAAAAACTTGCCCTCAGTTTCTTTCATGTCTACCAGTCAGAAACCTTGCTAAATTGAGCACATCCTAACTTTTGTCTGCATGCTTTAGCTTGCAGGCAACAAAATGACAGTGATGCCCAATGGGTTGAAGCAAATCTGGGTCCATTCGTCCAATATACAGCATACTCTGACCTCAGTGACTTCAACATCTCTACGGTAAGCCATACATTTCACGTCTAGTCCTCCCTCAGAACAGGAAATCCATATTCTAGACTTAAAAAGGCCACGCACAGGAGTATTTTTTTGCCATATCAAAAAGACAAAAAATTCATAGAGCACACTTTCTTTGGTTGCAAACTGTAATCCTTCACCCAGAGCACTGGTCATTACTGCTGTCTAACTATGTGTTGATTCCCTTTTGAAGGCTGCATTGTTGTCAACACTCGATCCCTCTGAGATGGCACAGCTGCTACTGAGCTCTGGAGCCTCCAACGACACAGATTTCATTGATCTCGTGTTTGAACAACTTGAAGAGGACAACACTCTGGAAAATGTGGATGAATTCCTCACACAACTAACAGCCAATGAACAGGTAGGCTAGGCTTCTAAAGGGTGAAGGCAGACAAACCTGGTGTTTGATTCTAGCAGGATAAGATAGAACAAGACATTTACTCAACCGCTACACAAGTCTTCAGGGAGTCTTTCAAAGCGAAGAACTGGTTGCGACCTTTGTGACATATTGAATGAGTATATTTGCAACATGCAATCTCTGTATTGCTTATGTTCTTTCCCACCTCAACTTCACAGACCCCAGATTTCCAGCCTGTTGTGAGAGATCGGGTCATGAATAGGACCTTCATCATCATCAGTCCACATTTCTCCAATTTCACGACAAAGGACTTTGAAATTTGGTTCCAAGTGAAACTGATTACCATCCTTGCAAGTTTTACTCCAGAAATGCTCAAAAATACAACCACAAACATCAGCTGCACAAACTACCAAGTCATGTGAGTAGCTTTCTTGGAACAATCAACATTTTGTTGCAAATGAAAATGACAGTAGTGACAAAGGACAACATGATAACATTTTTTTTCAACTATTGCAGTGTGAGTGGGATGGCTTCAGTCATCCAGGAGATGCCACTGTACAGACGACAAGAGATCACACATGTTCTGCTGGGCTACCTAAGAAGTACTGAAAATGCCATCAATGAGACAGGTAGGGTAGACGTAGTGTGCATTATGTGTTTTCCAGTGTGAAATGTCTTGAAAAGCACTGAGCAAAAAACTTGCCCTCAAATTCTTTCATGTCTACCAGTCAGAAACCTTGCTAAATTGAGCACATCCTAACTTTTGTCTGCATGCTTTAGCTTGCAGGCAACAAAATGACAGTGATACCCAATGGCTTGAAGCAAATCTGGGTCCATTCGTCCAATATACAGCATACTCTGACCTCAAAGACTTCAACATCTCGACGGTAAGCTTTTTATTACTCTTTCTGTCTTTCTTGAGAATAGCAAAGGAAAATTCTGGAAATTGTACGAAACACATGCATTTCATGCATCCTACTTTTTTGTATCCACAGCTGGAAGTTCTGGACCTTCTTTCACCATCGCAGAAGGCTGATCTGATCCTAGATCCAAACAGTGGTGCCTTAAACGATGCACATGTTGTAAGGGAGGTGTTGACGAGCTTGACGGAGACCAGTGATTTGAGCAGCTCAAAGAATTTTTCGGGGCTTTTGCAAACATCAACAAGCAGGTGAATGCTCATTGTTAACCTTAGCTCAGTGTAAACATCAACAACTGTGAACAGCATTGGTTTATAAACCTGTCTCCCCTGGGCTTAACAAAGATTTTGTAGAGGCTAATACTGAGCCCGTGTTTAACTCGAAATGATCCATTTCTGATATGCTTCATGCCTTGAGGATTTAGTTTAGATAAGCTCCCCCTCATTTCCACAAAGACTTCAGAACCTCCTCTCTAACCTTATTATGATTCCCTTCTCTTTCAGAGAAATGTCACCCTCATCCAAAATCCAGATGTGCGAGACACCATTTTGAACCTGACCTTGACAGCCCTTGCTCCTCAGCTTAAAGACTTTCAGCCACAAGACTATCAACAGTGGTTCCAGGTTTATTTGGTTCCTGTGATGGCGAGCATCCTTCCTAGCAGCTTGCGGGTGATCCCCAGTAACATCACCTGTGAATCCTACCAGGCTGTGTAAGATATTTCTGACATCCACAGTTAGACATTTTGGGTGTGCACAATGCCAAGCTGAGGCTCCTGACAAGTCACAATGAATTCTTTTCTTCCTTTAGATACAATGGTCTTGAGCAGAGTTTGGAAGCATTGCCACTGGACCTTTCACAGGGCGTGAGATCAAGCGAGCAGTACCTCCAGGACACATTCCCACGTATGTGGCAAATATGCTTTCCTGACTAAACTTTTCTCAAAAGCCCAGTACCACCACTGTAATGACTACTGCATTGATTCATTTATGTTTTTTTTTTTCTCAAACAGGTTGCTCAGTTCCAGCTTCCTTTGTGGTAAGTTTATTTCTTTGGGGCGTCTTACATGGGTTATCCAATATTTGATCCGAGTTTGGCACACTAACTGTCCAACTGTGATAGAGTCAAGGTATTTGCACTTGAAGATGTTTCCACTACACTAACACTTACATTTTCTTTGTCTTCAGTGCAAGGTGACCCCAGTTCATGGTAAGTCTGTCTAAAAGCAGACATTTCAACTCTAAGGATAACAATGCATTCTGAAGGACTATTATCTGACACACAACCATTCTCTTTTCACAGTGAATCTCATTTGTGATGCAGCTGATGGGTGGGTGAATTGCTGTTTTGTCCAATGTTGATTCTGTCTAGGTAAAATTCGTTAACACAGTGTCATTAAGGGGACATTGGATTTCAATTTATTGTGTTTTTTTCCACAGTTCAAAACTTGAACAGATCCTATCAGCTGGCAATTCCTCTGCAGCCCTGTGCAATTTCACCATCACAGAACATGCCTGTTCCTCTGTAAGATTCGTTTTTAAACTCACTTTGGAATCCAAAAACAGAACATGGATTTTGCCCCATTGTGGTCCTGACACAAATCTCCATGAGCTCTGACAAAATAGCTGTATTCTTTGTCAATTTTCTTTTCAAGGCTGCCTATCTCACATCCAGCAACTTGCCCACACTGCTGAACTGCACACTGAAAAGCCAAAACATATACCCGGTAGAAGTCTGGAAGCTTTTCTTCCAAAAAGCTTCTGCTGTACTGGACCAGGCCCTTGAGACATTTGCTAACATGGTAAGTACAAAATCACAATTTCACAATATTGCCGTTTCCCTGCGTGAAGTTTGGGTCCAACTAAGTTGATTTTTCTGCCAATTCAAGGCCAGCAACAACACCTACCCGACCTCATCAAATGTGCTCGAGGCTCTTGGAGAAGTGAGAATTGACAACTTCAGCCATGTACAACTACAGAGCGAGAAGTTCATTACCAGCTGGTTCCAGACAAAGATCCGTCCGTTTCTGGCCGCTCCATCTTTCAACTTCCTATTTTGCCTTAGCTCCCAAAACTTCAGCTGCCAGACATACCAGATTGTGTAAGTAAATATGTACCATATTGCTCTAGTCAGCAAACTTGCAGTTTACTATAAGTTTAGATGCTGAAAGCTTTCTCTCACATGTAGCATTCAGGCATTTGGAAGCCAAAAGGCATCCATGGACAGAGACAAACAGCAAGCAGTCTTCACTCACTTCATCAAACCTTTCCTGTCAAGAAATGACTCAACAGGTAAAAGCACAAACTCAAGCTCACTTTGGTATTTCCATTACAACATGTGGTGTATTACCCTGTCAATAACTTTCTTGCTTTTTCTGCAGATCCTGGCTGTGTCTCATCTATCACGGGGAGCCAAGAGTGGCTAAAGGCAAACCTTGGCAAGTTCTCTGATTATGCAACTCTGCAGGACTTGCAAGCCTTCAATCCGAATTTATCCACTGTGAGTGCCAACTGCAGTTGTATATCTTCCTGTAAACTGAATTCATTTGACCCAGACCATTGCCATTACTGCTGTCTGATATTATGCTGGTTCCCTTTTGTAGGCTGAATTGTTGTCAGTCCTCAGTCCTTCTCAGGTGGCACAGCTGCTACTGAGCTCTAGAGCCTCCAATAACACAGATTTGATTGATCGTGTGTTTGAGCGACTGGAAGAGGGCAACGCTCTGGAAAATGTGGATGAATTCCTCACACAACTGAAAGCCAGTGAACAGGTAGGCTAGGCTTCTAAAGGGTGAAGGAGGACAATCCTGGTGTTTGATTCCAGCAGGATAAGACAGAATAAGACATGTGCTAAACCGCTACACAAGACTTCAGGGAGTCTATCATACCAAAGAATTGGTTGCGACCTTTGTGGCATACTGAATGAGTATATTTGCAACATGCAATCTCTGTATTGCTTATGTTCTTTCCCACCTAAATTTCACAGATCCCAGATTTCCAGCCTGTTGTGAGAGATCGGGTCATGAATAGGACCTTCATCATCATCAGTCCACATTTCTCCAGCTTCACGACAAAGGACTTTGAAATTTGGTTCCAAGTGAAACTGATTACCATCCTTCCAAGTTTTACTCCAGAAATGCTCAAAAATACAACCACAAACATCAGCTGCACAAACTACCAAGTCATGTGAGTAGCTTTCTTGGAACAATCAAGATTTTGTTGCAAATGAAAATGACAGTAGTGACAAAGGACAACATGAGAACATTTCTTTCAACTATTGCAGTGTGAGTGGGATGGCTTCAGTCATCCAGGAGATGCCACTGTACAGACGACAAGAGATCACACATGTTCTCCTGGCTACCTAAAAGTACTGAAAATGCCATCAATGAGACAGGTAGGGTAGACGTAGTGTGCATTATGTGTTTTCCAGTGTGAAATATCCCGAAAAGCACTGAGCAAAAAACTTGCCCTCAGTTTCTTTCATGTCTACCAGTCAGAACCTTGCTAAATTGAGCACATCCTAACTTTTGTCTGCATGCTTTAGCTTGCAGGCAACAAAATGACAGTGATGCCAATGGGTTGAAGCAATCTGGGTCCATTCGTCCAATATACAGCATACTCTGACCTCAGTGACTTCAACATCTCTACAGTAAGCCATACATTTCACGTCTAGTCCTCCCTCAGAACAAGAAATCCGTATTCTAGACTTAAAAAGGCCACGCACAGGAGTTTATTTTGCTATATCAAAATACAAGCAATTCATAGAGCACACCTTTTTGGTTGCGAACTGTAATCCTTTACCCAGAGCACGGGTCATTACTGCTGTCTGACTATGTGTTGATTCCCTTTTGAAGGCTGGATTGTTGTCAACACTCGATCCCTCTGAGGTGGCACAGCTGCTACTGAGCTCTGGAGCCTCCAACGACACAGATTTCATTGATCTCGTGTTTGAGCGACTGGAGAGGGCAACGCTCTGGAAAATGTGGATAAATTCCTCACACAACTGACAGCCAGTGAACAGGTAGGCTAGGCTTCTAAAGGGTGAAGGAGGACAATCCTGGTGTTTGATTCCAGCAGGATAAGACAGAATAAGACATTTGCTAAACCGCTACACAAGACTTCAGGGAGTCTATCATAGCAAAGAATTGGTTGCGACCTTGTGGCATATTGAATGAGTATATTTGCAACATGCAATCTCTGTATTGCTTATGTTCTTTCCACCTCAACTTCACAGACCCCAGATTTCCAGCCTGTTGTGAGAGATCGGGTCATGAATAGGACCTTCATCATCATCAGTCCACATTTCTCCAATTTCACGACAAACAACTTTGAAATTTGGTTCCAAGTGAAACTGATTACCATCCTTGCAAGTTTTACTCCAGAAATGCTCAAAATACAACCACAAACATCAGCTGCACAAACTACCAAGTCATGTGAGTAGCTTTCTTGAACAATCAAGATTTTGTTGCAAATGAAAATCACAGTAGTGACAAAGGACACATGACAACATTTTCTTTCAACTATTGCAGTGTGAGTGGATGGCTTCAGTCATCCAGGAGATGCCACTGTACAGACGACAAGAGATCACACATGTTCTCTGGGCTACCTAAGAAGTACTGAAAATGCCATCAATGAGACAGGTAGGGTAGACGTAGTGTGCATTATGTGTTTTCCAGTGTGAAATATCCCGAAAAGCACTGAGCAAAAAACTTGCCCTCAGTTTCTTTCATGTCTACCAGTCAGAAACCTTGCTAATTGAGCACATCCTAACTTTTGTCTGCATGCTTTAGCTTGCAGGCAACAAAATGACAGTGATGCCCAATGGGTTGAAGCAAATCTGGGTCCATTCGTCCAATATACAGCATACTCTGACCTCAGTGACTTCAACATCTCTACAGTAAGCCATACATTTCACGTCTAGTCCTCCTCAGAACAGAAATCCGTATTCTAGACTTAAAAGGCCACGCACAGGAGTTTATTTTGCTATATCAAAATACAAGCAATTCATAGAGCACACCTTTTTTGGTTGCGAACTGTAATCCTTTACCCAGAGCACGGGTCATTACTGCTGTCTGACTATGTGTTGATTCCCTTTTGAAGGCTGGATTGTTGTCAACACTCGATCCCTCTGAGGTGGCACAGCTGCTACTGAGCTCTGGAGCCTCCAACGACACAGATTTCATTGATCTCGTGTTTGAGCGACTGGAAGAGGGCAACGCTCTGGAAAATGTGGATAATTCCTCACACAACTGACAGCCAGTGAACAGGTAGGCTAGGCTTCTAAAGGGTGAAGGAGGACAATCCTGGTGTTTGATTCCAGCAGGATAAGACAGAATAAGACATTTGCTAAACCGCTACACAAGACTTCAGGGAGTCTATCATAGCAAAGAATTGGTTGCGACCTTTGTGGCATATTGAATGAGTATATTTGCAACATGCAATCTCTGTATTGCTTATGTTCTTTCCCACCTCAACTTCACAGACCCAGATTTCCAGCCTGTTGTGAGAGATCGGGCATGAATAGGACTTCATCATCATCAGTCCACATTTCTCCAATTCACGACAAAACTTTGAAATTTGGTTCCAAGTGAAACTGATTACCATCCTTCAAGTTTTACTCCAGAATGCTCAAAATACAACCACAAACATCAGCTGCACAAACTACCAGTCATGTGAGTAGCTTTCTTGGAACAATCAAGATTTTGTTGCAATGAAATGACAGTAGTGACAAGGACAACATGAAACATTTTCTTTCAACTATTGCAGTGTGAGTGGGATGGCTTCAGTCATCCAGGAGATGCCACTGTACAGACGACAAGAGATCACACATGTTCTCCTGGGCTACCTAAGAAGTACTGAAAATACCATCAATGAGACAGGTAGGGTAGATGTAGGTGCGTGATGTATTTTCCAGTGTGAAATGTCTCAAAAGCACGAGCAAAAAACTTGCCCTCAGTTTCTTTCATGTCTACCAGTCAAACCTTGCTAATTGAGCACATCTAACTTTTGTCTGCATGCTTTAGCTTGCAGCAACAAAATGACAGTGATGCCAATGGGTTGAAGCAATCTGGGTCCATTCGTCCAATATACAGCATACTCTGACCTCAGTGATTCAACATCTCTACGGTAAGCCATACATTTCACGTCTAGTCCTCCCTCAGAACAGGAAATCCGTATTCTAGACTTAAAAAGGCCACGCACAGGAGTTTATTTTGCTATATCAAAAATACAAGCAATTCATAGAGCACACCTTTTTGGTTGCGAACTGTAATCCTTTACCCAGAGCACGGTCATTACTGCTGTCTGACTATGTGTTGATTCCCTTTTGAAGGCTGGATTGTTGTCAACACTCGATCCCTCTGAGTGGCACAGCTGCTACTGAGCTCTGGAGCTCCAACGACACAGATTTCATTGATCTCGTGTTTGAGCGACTGGAAGAGGGCAACGCTCTGGAAATGTGGATAATTCCTCACACAACTGACAGCCAGTGAACAGGTAGGCTAGGCTTCTAAAGGGTGAAGGAGGCAATCCTGGTGTTTGATTCCAGCAGGATAAGACAGAATAAGACATTTGCTAAACCGCTACACAAGACTTCAGGGAGTCTATCATACAAAGAATTGGTTGCGACTTTGTGCATATGAATGAGTATATTTGCAACATGCAATCTCTGTATTGCTTATGTTCTTTCCCACCTCAACTTCACAGACCCAGATTTCAGCCTGTTGTGAGAGATCGGGTCATGAATAGGACCTTCATCATCATCAGTCCACATTTCTCCATTTCACGACAAAGACTTTGAAATTTGGTTCCAAGTGAACTGATTACCATCCTTCCAAGTTTTACTCCAGAAATGCTCAAAATACAACACAAACATCAGCTGCACAAACTACCAAGTCATGTGAGTAGCTTTCTTGGAACAATCAAGATTTTGTTGCAAATGAAAATGACAGTAGTGACAAAGGACAACATGATAACATTTTCTTTCAACTATTGCAGTGTGAGTGGGATGCTTCAGTTATCCAGGAGATGCCACTGTACAGACGACAAGAGATCACACATGTTCTGCTGGGCTACCTAAGAAGTACTGAAAATGCCATCAATGAGACAGGTAGGGTAGACGTAGTGTGCATTATGTGTTTTCCAGTGTGAAATATCCGAAAGCACTGAGCAAAAAACTTGCCTCCAGTTTCTTTCATGTCTACCAGTCAGAAACCTTGCTAAATTGAGCACATCCTAAATTTTGTCTGCATGCTTTAGCTTGCAGGCAACAAAATGACAGTGATGCCCAATGGGTTGAAGCAAATCTGGGTCCATTCGTCCAATATACAGCATACTCTGACCTCAAAGACTTCAACATCTCTACGGTAAGCTATACATTTCACGTCTAGTCCTCCCTCAGAACAGGAAATCATATTCTAGATTTAAAAAGGCCACGCACAGGAGTATTTTTTTGCCATATCAAAAAGACAAACAATTCATAGAGCACACTTTCTTTGGTTGCAAACTGTAATCCTTTACCCAGAGCACGGGTCATTACTGCTGTCTAACTATGTGTTGATTCCCTTTTGAAGGCTGGATTGTTGTCAACACTCGATCCTCTGAGGTGGCACAGCTGCTACTGAGCTCTGGAGCCTCCAACGACACAGATTTCATTGATCTCGTGTTTGAGCGACTGGAAGAGGGCAACGCTCTGGAAATGTGGATAATTCCTCACACAACTGACAGCCAGTGAACAGGTAGGCTAGGCTTCTAAAGGTGAAGGAGGACAATCCTGGTGTTTGATTCCAGCAGGATAAGACAGAATAAGACATTTGCTAAACCGCTACACAAGTCTTCAGGGAGTCTATCATACCAAAGAATGGTTGCGACCTTTGTGACATATTGAATGAGTATATTTGCAACATGCAATCTCTGTATTGCTTATGTTCTTTCCCACCTCAACTTCACAGACCCCAGATTCCAGCCTGTTGTGAGAGATCGGGTCATGAATAGGACCTTCATCATCATCAGTCCACATTTCTCCAATTCACGACAAACGACTTTGAAATTTGGTTCCAAGTGAAACTGATTACCATCCTTCCAAGTTTTACTCCAGAAATGCTCAAAAATACAACCACAAACATCAGCTGCACAAACTACCAAGTCATGTGAGTAGCTTTCTTGAACAATCAAGATTTTGTTGCAAATGAAAATTACAGTAGTGACAAAGGACAACATGATAACATTTTCTTTCAACTATTGCAGTGTGAGTGGGATGGCTTCAGTTATCCAGGAGATGCACTGTACAGACGACAAGAGATCACACATGTTCTGCTGGGCTACCTAAGAAGTACTGAAAATGCATCAATGAGACAGGTAGGGTAGACGTAGTGTGCATTATGTGTTTTCCAGTGTGAAATGTCTTGAAAAGCACTGAGCAAAAAACTTGCCCTCAAATTCTTTCATGTCTACCAGTCAGAAACCTTGCTAAATTGAGCACATCCTAACTTTTGTCTGCATGCTTTAGCTTGCAGGCAACAAAATGACAGTGATGCCCAATGGTTGAAGCAAATCTGGGTCCATTCGTCCAATATACAGCATACTCTGACCTCAAGACTTCAACATCTCGACGGTAAGCTTTTATTACTCTTTCTGTCTTTCTTGAGAATAGCAAAGGAAATTCTGGAAATTGTACGAACACATGCATTTCATGCATCCTACTTTTTTGTATCCACAGCTGGAAGTTCTGGACCTTCTTTCACCATCGCAGAAGGCTGATCTGATCCTAGATCCAAACAGTGGTGCCTTAAACGATGCACATGTTGTAAGGGAGGTGTTGACGAGCTTGACGGAGACCAGTGATTTTGAGCAGCTCAAAGAATTTTCGGGGCTTTTGCAAACATCAACAAGCAGGTGAATGCTCATTGTTAACCTTAGCTCAGTGTAAACATCAACAACTGTGAACAGCATTGGTTTATAAACCTGTCCCCTGGCTTAACAAAGATTTTGTAGAGGCTAATACTGAGCCCGTGTTTAACTCGAAATGATCCATTTCTGATATGCTTCATGCCTTGAGGATTTAGTTTAGATAAGCTCCCCCTCATTTCCACAAAGACTTCAGAACCTCCTCTCTAACCTTATTATGATTCCTTCTCTTTCAGAGAAATGTCACCCTCATCCAAATCCAGATGTGCGAGACACCATTTTGAACCTGACCTTGACAGCCCTTGCTCCTCAGCTTAAAGACTTTCAGCCACAAGACTATCAACAGTGGTTCCAGGTTTATTTGGTTCCTGTGATGGCGAGCATCCTTCCTAGCAGCTTGCGGGTGATCCCCAGTAACATCACCTGTGAATCCTACCAGGCTGTGTAAGATATTTCTGACATCCACAGTTAGACATTTTGGGTGTGCACAATGCCAAGCTGAGGCTCCTGACAAGTCACAATGAATTCTTTTCTTCCTTTAGATACAATGGTCTTGAGCAGAGTTTGGAAGCATTGCCACTGGACCTTTCACAGGGCGTGAGATCAAGCGAGCAGTACCTCCAGGACACATTCCCACGTATGTGGCAAATATGCTTTCCTGACTAAACTTTTCTCAAAAGCCCAGTACCACCACTGTAATGACTACTGCATTGATTCATTTATGTTTTTTTTTTTCTCAAACAGGTTGCTCAGTTCCAGCTTCCTTTGTGGTAAGTTTATTTCTTTGGGGCGTCTTACATGGGTTATCCAATATTTGATCCGAGTTTGGCACACTAACTGTCCAACTGTGATAGAGTCAAGGTATTTGCACTTGAAGATGTTTCCACTACACTAACACTTACATTTTCTTTGTCTTCAGTGCAAGGTGACCCCAGTTCATGGTAAGTCTGTCTAAAGCAGACATTTCAACTCTAAGGATAACAATGCATTCTGAAGGACTATTATCTGACACACAACCATTCTCTTTTCACAGTGAATCTCATTTGTGATGCAGCTGATGGGTGGGTGAATTGCTGTTTTGTCCAATGTTGATTCTGTCTAGGTAAAATTCGTTAACACAGTGTCATTAAGGGGACATTGGATTTCAATTTATTGTGTTTTTTCCACAGTTCAAAACTTGAACAGATCCTATCAGCTGGCAATTCCTCTGCAGCCCTGTGCAATTTCACCATCACAGAACATGCCTGTTCCTCTGTAAGATTTGTTTTTAAACTCACTTTGGAATCCAAAAACAGAACATGGATTTTGCCCCATTGTGGTCCTGACACAAATCTCCATGAGCTCTGACAAAATAGCTGTATTCTTTGTCAATTTTCTTTTTCAAGGCTGCCTATCTCACATCCAGCAACTTGCCCACACTGCTGAACTGCACACTGAAAAGCCAAAACATATACCCGGTAGAAGTCTGGAAGCTTTTCTTCCAAAAAGCTTCTGCTGTACTGGACCAGGCCCTTGAGACATTTGCTAACATGGTAAGTACAAATCACAATTTCACATATTGCCGTTTCCCTGCGTGAAGTTTGGGTCCAACTAAGTTGATTTTTCTGCCAATTCAAGGCCAGCAACAACACCTACCCGACCTCATCAAATGTGCTCGAGGCTCTTGGAGAAGTGAGAATTGACAACTTCAGCCATGTACAACTACAGAGCGAGAAGTTCATTACCAGCTGGTTCCAGACAAAGATCCGTCCGTTTCTGGCCGCTCCATCTTTCAACTTCCTATTTTGCCTTAGCTCCCAAAACTTCAGCTGCCAGACATACCAGATTGTGTAAGTAAATATGTACCATATTGCTCTAGTCAGCAAACTTGCAGTTTACTATAAGTTTAGATGCTGAAAGCTTTCTCTCACATGTAGCATTCAGGCATTTGGAAGCCAAAAGGCATCCATGGACAGAGACAAACAGCAAGCAGTCTTCACTCACTTCATCAAACCTTTCCTGTCAAGAAATGACTCAACAGGTAAAAGCACAAACTCAAGCTCACTTTGGTATTTCCATTACAACATGTGGTGTATTACCCTGTCAATAACTTTCTTGCTTTTTCTGCAGATCCTGGCTGTGTCTCATCTATCACGGGGAGCCAAGAGTGGCTAAAGGCAAACCTTGGCAAGTTCTCTGATTATGCAACTCTGCAGGACTTGCAAGCCTTCAATCCGAATTTATCCACTGTGAGTGCCAACTGCAGTTGTATATCTTCCTGTAAACTGAATTCATTTGACCCAGACCATTGCCATTACTGCTGTCTGATATTATGCTGGTTCCCTTTTGTAGGCTGAATTGTTGTCAGTCCTCAGTCCTTCTCAGGTGGCACAGCTGCTACTGAGCTCTAGAGCCTCCAATAACACAGATTTGATTGATCGTGTGTTTGAGCGACTGGAAGAGGGCAACGCTCTGGAAAATGTGGATGAATTCCTCACACAACTGAAAGCCAGTGAACAGGTAGGCTAGGCTTCTAAAGGGTGAAGGAGGACAATCCTGGTGTTTGATTCCAGCAGGATAAGACAGAATAAGACATGTGCTAAACCGCTACACAAGACTTCAGGGAGTCTATCATACCAAAGAATTGGTTGCGACCTTTGTGGCATACTGAATGAGTATATTTGCAACATGCAATCTCTGTATTGCTTATGTTCTTTCCCACCTAAATTTCACAGATCCCAGATTTCCAGCCTGTTGTGAGAGATCGGGTCATGAATAGGACCTTCATCATCATCAGTCCACATTTCTCCAGCTTCACGACAAAGGACTTTGAAATTTGGTTCCAAGTGAAACTGATTACCATCCTTGCAAGTTTACTCCAGAAATGCTCAAAAATACAACCACAAACATCAGCTGCACAAACTACCAAGTCATGTGAGTAGCTTTCTTGGAACAATCAAGATTCTGTTGCAAATGAAAATGACAGTAGTGACAAAGGACAACATGATAACATTTTCTTTCAACTATTGCAGTGTGAGTGGGATGGCTTCAGTTATCCAGGAGATGCCACTGTACAGACGACAAGAGATCACGCATGTTCTGCTGGGCTACCTAAGAAGTACTGAAAATGCCATCAATGAGACAGGTAGGGTAGACGTAGTGTGCATTATGTGTTTTCCAGTGTGAAATGTCTTGAAAAGCACTGAGCAAAAAACTTGCCCTCAAATTCTTTCATGTCTACCAGTCAGAAACCTTGCTAAATTGAGCACATCCTAACTTTTGTCTGCATGCTTTAGCTTGCAGGCAACAAAATGACAGTGATACCCAATGGCTTGAAGCAAATCTGGGTCCATTCGTCCAATACACAGCATACTCTGACCTCAAAGACTTCAACATCTCGACGGTAAGCTTTTTATTACTCTTTCTGTCTTTCTTGAGAATAGCAAAGGAAAATTCTGGAAATTGTACGAAACGCATTTCATGCATCCTACTTTTTGTATCCACAGCTGGAAGTTCTGGACCTTCTTTCACCATCGCAGAAGGCTGATCTGATCCTAGATCCAAACAGTGGTGCCTTAAACGATGCACATGTTGTAAGGGAGGTGTTGACGAGCTTGACGGAGACCAGTGATTTTGAGCAGCTCAAGAATTACTTCGGGGCTTTTGCAAACATCAACAAGCAGGTGAATGCTCATTGTTAACCTTAGCTCAGTGTAAACATCAACAACTGTGAACAGCATTGGTTTATAAACCTGTCTCCCCTGGGCTTAACAAAGATTTTGTAGAGGCTAATACTGAGCCCGTGTTTAACTCGAAATGATCCATTTCTGATATGCTTCATGCCTTGAGGATTTAGTTTAGATAAGCTCCCCCTCATTTCCACAAAGACTTCAGAACCTCCTCTCTAACCTTATTATGATTCCCTTCTCTTTCAGAGAAATGTCACCCTCATCCAAAATCCAGATGTGCGAGACACCATTTTGAACCTGACCTTGACAGCCCTTGCTCCTCAGCTTAAAGACTTTCAGCCACAAGACTATCAACAGTGGTTCCAGGTTTATTTGGTTCCTGTGATGGCGAGCATCCTTCCTAGCAGCTTGCGGGTGATCCCCAGTAACATCACCTGTGAATCCTACCAGGCTGTGTAAGATATTTCTGACATCCACAGTTAGACATTTTGGGTGTGCACAATGCCAAGCTGAGGCTCCTGACAAGTCACAATGAATCTTTTCTTCCTTTAGATACAATGGTCTTGAGCAGAGTTTGGAAGCATTGCCACTGGACCTTTCACAGGGCGTGAGATCAAGCGAGCAGTACCTCCAGGACACATTCCCACGTATGTGGCAAATATGCTTTCCTGACTAAACTTTTCTCAAAGCCCAGTACCACCACTGTAATGACTACTGCATTGATTCATTTATGTTTTTTTTTTTCTCAAACAGGTTGCTCAGTTCCAGCTTCCTTTGTGGTAAGTTTATTTCTTTGGGGCGTCTTACATGGGTTATCCAATATTTGATCCGAGTTTGGCACACTAACTGTCCAACTGTGATAGAGTCAAGGTATTTGCACTTGAAGATGTTTCCACTACACTAACACTTACATTTTCTTTGTCTTCAGTGCAAGGTGACCCCAGTTCATGGTAAGTCTGTCTAAAAGCAGACATTTCAACTCTAAGGATAACAATGCATTCTGAAGGACTATTATCTGACACACAACCATTCTCTTTTCACAGTGAATCTCATTTGTGATGCAGCTGATGGGTGGGTGAATTGCTGTTTTGTCCAATGTTGATTCTGTCTAGGTAAAATTCGTTAACACAGTGTCATTAAGGGGACATTGGATTTCAATTTATTGTGTTTTTTTCCACAGTTCAAAACTTGAACAGATCCTATCAGCTGGCAATTCCTCTGCAGCCCTGTGCAATTTCACCATCACAGAACATGCCTGTTCCTCTGTAAGATTTGTTTTTAAACTCACTTTGGAATCCAAAAACAGAACATGGATTTTGCCCCATTGTGGTCCTGACACAAATCTCCATGAGCTCTGACAAAATAGCTGTATTCTTTGTCATTTTCTTTTTCAAGGCTGCCTATCTCACATCCAGCAACTTGCCCACACTGCTGAACTGCACACTGAAAAGCCAAAACATATACCCGGTAGAAGTCTGGAAGCTTTTCTTCCAAAAAGCTTCTGCTGTACTGGACCAGGCCCTTGAGACATTTGCTAACATGGTAAGTACAAATCACAATTTCACAATATTGCCGTTTCCCTGCGTGAAGTTTGGGTCCAACTAAGTTGATTTTTCTGCCAATTCAAGGCCAGCAACAACACCTACCCGACCTCATCAAATGTGCTCGAGGCTCTTGGAGAAGTGAGAATTGACAACTTCAGCCATGTACAACTACAGAGCGAGAAGTTCATTACCAGCTGGTTCCAGACAAAGATCCGTCCGTTTCTGGCCGCTCCATCTTTCAACTTCCTATTTTGCCTTAGCTCCCAAAACTTCAGCTGCCAGACATACCAGATTGTGTAAGTAAATATGTACCATATTGCTCTAGTCAGCAAACTTGCAGTTTACTATAAGTTTAGATGCTGAAAGCTTTCTCTCACATGTAGCATTCAGGCATTTGGAAGCCAAAAGGCATCCATGGACAGAGACAAACAGCAAGCAGTCTTCACTCACTTCATCAAACCTTTCCTGTCAAGAAATGACTCAACAGGTAAAAGCACAAACTCAAGCTCACTTTGGTATTTCCATTACAACATGTGGTGTATTACCCTGTCAATAACTTTCTTGCTTTTTCTGCAGATCCTGGCTGTGTCTCATCTATCACGGGGAGCCAAGAGTGGCTAAAGGCAAACCTTGGCAAGTTCTCTGATTATGCAACTCTGCAGGACTTGCAAGCCTTCAATCCGAATTTATCCACTGTGAGTGCCAACTGCAGTTGTATATCTTCCTGTAAACTGAATTCATTTGACCCAGACCATTGCCATTACTGCTGTCTGATATTATGCTGGTTCCCTTTTGTAGGCTGAATTGTTGTCAGTCCTCAGTCCTTCTCAGGTGGCACAGCTGCTACTGAGCTCTAGAGCCTCCAATAACACAGATTTGATTGATCGTGTGTTTGAGCGACTGGAAGAGGGCAACGCTCTGGAAAATGTGGATGAATTCCTCACACAACTGAAAGCCAGTGAACAGGTAGGCTAGGCTTCTAAAGGGTGAAGGAGGACAATCCTGGTGTTTGATTCCAGCAGGATAAGACAGAATAAGACATGTGCTAAACCGCTACACAAGACTTCAGGGAGTCTATCATACCAAAGAATTGGTTGCGACCTTTGTGGCATACTGAATGAGTATATTTGCAACATGCAATCTCTGTATTGCTTATGTTCTTTCCCACCTAAATTTCACAGATCCCAGATTTCCAGCCTGTTGTGAGAGATCGGGTCATGAATAGGACCTTCATCATCATCAGTCCACATTTCTCCAGCTTCACGACAAAGGACTTTGAAATTTGGTTCCAAGTGAAACTGATTACCATCCTTGCAAGTTTTACTCCAGAAATGCTCAAAAATACAACCACAAACATCAGCTGCACAAACTACCAAGTCATGTGAGTAGCTTTCTTGGAACAATCAAGATTTTGTTGCAAATGAAATGACAGTAGTGACAAAGGACAACATGAGAACATTTTCTTTCAACTATTGCAGTGTGAGTGGGATGGCTTCAGTCATCCAGGAGATGCCACTGTACAGACGACAAGAGATCACACATGTTCTCCTGGGCTACCTAAGAAGTACTGAAAATGCCATCAATGAGACAGGTAGGGTAGACGTAGTGTGCATTATGTGTTTTCCAGTGTGAAATATCCCGAAAAGCACTGAGCAAAAAACTTGCCCTCAGTTTCTTTCATGTCTACCAGTCAGAAACCTTGCTAAATTGAGCACATCCTAACTTTTGTCTGCATGCTTTAGCTTGCAGGCAACAAAATGACAGTGATGCCCAATGGGTTGAAGCAAATCTGGGTCCATTCGTCCAATATACAGCATACTCTGACCTCAGTGACTTCAACATCTCTACGGTAAGCCATACATTTCACTTCTAGTCCTCCCTCAGAACAAGAAATCCGTATTCTAGACTTAAAAAGGCCACGCACAGGAGTTTATTTTGCTATATCAAAAATACAAGCAATTCATAGAGCACACCTTTTTTGGTTGCGAACTGTAATCCTTTACCCAGAGCACGGGTCATTACTGCTGTCTGACTATGTGTTGATTCCCTTTTGAAGGCTGGATTGTTGTCAACACTCGATCCCTCTGAGGTGGCACAGCTGCTACTGAGCTCTGGAGCCTCCAACGACACAGATTTCATTGATCTCGTGTTTGAGCGACTGGAAGAGGGCAACGCTCTGGAAAATGTGGATAAATTCCTCACACAACTGACAGCCAGTGAACAGGTAGGCTAGGCTTCTAAAGGGTGAAGGAGGACAATCCTGGTGTTTGATTCCAGCAGGATAAGACAGAATAAGACATTTGCTAAACCGCTACACAAGACTTCAGGGAGTCTATCATAGCAAAGAATTGGTTGTGACCTTGTGGCATATTGAATGAGTATATTTGCAACATGCAATCTCTGTATTGCTTATGTTCTTTCCCACCTCAACTTCACAGACCCCAGATTTCCAGCCTGTTGTGAGAGATCGGGTCATGAATAGGACCTTCATCATCATCAGTCCACATTTCTCCAATTTCACGACAAAGGACTTTGAAATTTGGTTCCAAGTGAAACTGATTACCATCCTTCCAAGTTTTACTCCAGAAATGCTCAAAAATACAACCACAAACATCAGCTGCACAAACTACCAAGTCATGTGAGTAGCTTTCTTGGAACAATCAAGATTTTGTTACAAATGAAAATGACAGTAGTGACAAAGGACAACATGATAACATTTTCTTTCAACTATTGCAGTGTGAGTGGGATGGCTTCAGTCATCCAGGAGATGCCACTGTACAGACGACAAGAGATCACACATGTTCTCCTGGGCTACCTAAGAAGTACTGAAAATGCCATCAATGAGACAGGTAGGGTAGATGTAGGGTGCGTGATGTATTTTCCAGTGTGAAATGTCTTCAAAAGCACTGAGCAAAAAACTTGCCCTCAGTTTCTTTCATGTCTACCAGTCAGAAACCTTGCTAAATTGAGCACATCCTAACTTTTGTCTGCATGCTTTAGCTTGCAGGCAACAAAATGACAGTGATGCCCAATGGGTTGAAGCAAATCTGGGTCCATTCGTCCAATATACAGCATACTCTGACCTCAGTGACTTCAACATCTCTACGGTAAGCCATACATTTCACGTCTAGTCCTCCCTCAGAACAGGAAATCCGTATTCTAGACTTATAAAGGCCACGCACAGGAGTATTTTTTTGCCATATCAAAAATACAAGCAATTCATAGAGCACACCTTTTTGGTTGCAAACTGTAATCCTTCACCCAGAGCACTGGTCATTACTGCTGTCTGACTATGTGTTGATTCCCTTTTGAAGGCTGCATTGTTGTCAACGCTCGATCCCTCTGAGATGGCACAGCTGCTACTGAGCTCTGGAGCCTCCAACGACACACATTTCATTGATCTCGTGTTTGAACAACTTGAAGAGGGCAACGCTCTGGAAAATGTGGATGAATTCCTCACACAACTGACAGCCAGTGAACAGGTAGGCTAGGCTTCTAAAGGGTGAAGGAGGACAATCCTGGTGTTTGATTCCAGCAGGATAAGACAGAAGAAGACATTTGCTAAACCGCTACACAAGTCTTCAGGGAGTCTATCATACCAAAGAATTGGTTGCGACCTTTGTGGCATACTAAATGAGTATATTTGCAACATGCAATCTCTGTATTGCTTATGTTCTTTCCCACCTCAACTTCACAGACCCCAGATTTCCAGCCTGTTGTGAGAGATCGGGCCATGAATAGGACCTTCATCATCATCAGTCCACATTTCTCCAGCTTCACGACAAACGACTTTGAAATTTGGTTCCAAGTGAAACTGATTACCATCCTTCCAAGTTTTACTCCAGAAATGCTCAAAAATACAACCACAAACATCAGCTGCACAAACTACCAAGTCATGTGAGTAGCTTTCTTGGAACAATCAAGATTTTGTTGCAAATGAAAATTACAGTAGTGACAAAGGACAACATGATAACATTTTCTTTCAACTATTGCAGTGTGAGTGGGATGGCTTCAGTCATCCAGGAGATGCCACTGTACAGACGACAAGAGATCACACATGTTCTCCTGGGCTACCTAAGAAGTACTGAAAATACCATCAATGAGACAGGTAGGGTAGATGTAGGGTGCGTGATGTATTTTCCAGTGTGAAATGTCTTCAAAAGCACCGAGCAAAAAACTTGCCCTCAGTTTCTTTCATGTCTACCAGTCAGAAACCTTGCTAAATTGAGCACATCCTAACTTTTGTCTGCATGCTTTAGCTTGCAGGCAACAAAATGACAGTGATGCCCAATGGGTTGAAGCAAATCTGGGTCCATTCGTCCAATATACAGCATACTCTGACCTCAGTGACTTCAACATCTCTACGGTAAGCCATACATTTCACTTCTAGTCCTCCATCAGAACAGGAAAACAATATTATAGACTTAAAAAGGCCACGCACAGGAGTTTATTTTGCTATATCAAAAATACAAGCAATTCATAGAGCACACCTGTTTTGGTTGCGAACTGTAATCCTTTACCCAGAGCACGGGTCATTACTGCTGTCTAACTATGTGTTGATTCCCTTTTGAAGGCTGGATTGTTGTCAACACTCGATCCCTCTGAGGTGGCACAGCTGCTACTGAGCTCTGGAGCCTCCAACGACACAGATTTCATTGATCTCGTGTTTGAGCGACTGGAAGAGGGCAACGCTCTGGAAAATGTGGATAAATTCCTCACACAACTGACAGCCAGTGAACAGGTAGGCTAGGCTTCTAAAGGGTGAAGGAGGACAATCCTGGTGTTTGATTCCAGCAGGATAAGACAGAATAAGACATTTGCTAAACCGCTACACAAGACTTCAGGGAGTCTATCATACCAAAGAATTGGTTGCGACCTTTGTGACATATTGAATGAGTATATTTGCAACATGCAATCTCTGTATTGCTTATGTTCTTTCCCACCTCAACTTCACAGACCCCAGATTTCCAGCCTGTTGTGAGAGATCGGGTCATGAATAGGACCTTCATCATCATCAGTCCACATTTCTCCAATTTCACGACAAACGACTTTGAAATTTGGTTCCAAGTGAAACTGATTACCATCCTTCCAAGTTTTACTCCAGAAATGCTCAAAAATACAACCACAAACATCAGCTGCACAAACTACCAAGTCATGTGAGTAGCTTTCTTGGAACAATCAAGATTTTGTTGCAAATGAAAATTACAGTAGTGACAAAGGACAACATGATAACATTTTCTTTCAACTATTGCAGTGTGAGTGGGATGGCTTCAGTTATCCAGGAGATGCCACTGTACAGACGACAAGAGATCACACATGTTCTGCTGGGCTACCTAAGAAGTACTGAAAATGCCATCAATGAGACAGGTAGGGTAGACGTAGTGTGCATTATGTGTTTTCCAGTGTGAAATATCCCGAAAAGCACTGAGCAAAAAACTTGCCCTCAGTTTCTTTCATGTCTACCAGTCAGAAACCTTGCTAAATTGAGCACATCCTAACTTTTGTCTGCATGCTTTAGCTTGCAGGCAACAAAATGACAGTGATGCCCAATGGCTTCAAGCAAATCTGGGTCCGTTCGTCCAATATACAGCATACTCTGACCTCAAAGACTTCAACATCTCGACGGTAAGCTTTTTATTACTCTTTCTGTCTTTCTTGAGAATAGCAAAGGAAAATTCTGGAAATTGTACGAAACGCATTTCATGCATCCTACTTTTTGTATCCACAGCTGGAAGTTCTGGACCTTCTTTCACCATCGCAGAAGGCTGATCTGATCCTAGATCCAAACAGTGGTGCCTTAAACGATGCACATGTTGTAAGGGAGGTGTTGACGAGCTTGACGGAGACCAGTGATTTTGAGCAGCTCAAAGAATTTTTCGGGGCTTTTGCAAACATCAACAAGCAGGTGAATGCTCATTGTTAACCTTAGCTCAGTGTAAACATCAACAACTGTGAACAGCATTGGTTTATAAACCTGTCTCCCCTGGGCTTAACAAAGATTTTGTAGAGGCTAATACTGAGCCCGTGTTTAACTCGAAATGATCCATTTCTGATATGCTTCATGCCTTGAGGATTTAGTTTAGATAAGCTCCCCCTCATTTCCACAAAGACTTCAGAACCTCCTCTCTAACCTTATTATGATTCCCTTCTCTTTCAGAGAAATGTCACCCTCATCCAAAATCCAGATGTGCGAGACACCATTTTGAACCTGACCTTGACAGCCCTTGCTCCTCAGCTTAAAGACTTTCAGCCACAAGACTATCAACAGTGGTTCCAGGTTTATTTGGTTCCTGTGATGGCGAGCATCCTTCCTAGCAGCTTGCGGGTGATCCCCAGTAACATCACCTGTGAATCCTACCAGGCTGTGTAAGATATTTCTGACATCCACAGTTAGACATTTTGGGTGTGCACAATGCCAAGCTGAGGCTCCTGACAAGTCACAATGAATTCTTTTCTTCCTTTAGATACAATGGTCTTGAGCAGAGTTTGGAAGCATTGCCACTGGACCTTTCACAGGGCGTGAGATCAAGCGAGCAGTACCTCCAGGACACATTCCCACGTATGTGGCAAATATGCTTTCCTGACTAAACTTTTCTCAAAGCCCAGTACCACCACTGTAATGACTACTGCATTGATTCATTTATGTTTTTTTTTTTCTCAAACAGGTTGCTCAGTTCCAGCTTCCTTTGTGGTAAGTTTATTTCTTTGGGGCGTCTTACATGGGTTATCCAATATTTGATCCGAGTTTGGCACACTAACTGTCCAACTGTGATAGAGTCAAGGTATTTGCACTTGAAGATGTTTCCACTACACTAACACTTACATTTTCTTTGTCTTCAGTGCAAGGTGACCCCAGTTCATGGTAAGTCTGTCTAAAAGCAGACATTTCAACTCTAAGGATAACAATGCATTCTGAAGGACTATTATCTGACACACAACCATTCTCTTTTCACAGTGAATCTCATTTGTGATGCAGCTGATGGGTGGGTGAATTGCTGTTTTGTCCAATGTTGATTCTGTCTAGGTAAAATTCGTTAACACAGTGTCATTAAGGGGACATTGGATTTCAATTTATTGTGTTTTTTTCCACAGTTCAAAACTTGAACAGATCCTATCAGCTGGCAATTCCTCTGCAGCCCTGTGCAATTTCACCATCACAGAACATGCCTGTTCCTCTGTAAGATTCGTTTTTAAACTCACTTTGGAATCCAAAAACAGAACATGGATTTTGCCCCATTGTGGTCCTGACACAAATCTCCATGAGCTCTGACAAAATAGCTGTATTCTTTGTCAATTTTCTTTTCAAGGCTGCCTATCTCACATCCAGCAACTTGCCCACACTGCTGAACTGCACACTGAAAAGCCAAAACATATACCCGGTAGAAGTCTGGAAGCTTTTCTTCCAAAAGCTTCTGCTGTACTGGACCAGGCCCTTGAGACATTTGCTAACATGGTAAGTACAAAATCACAATTTCACAATATTGCCGTTTCCCTGCGTGAAGTTTGGGTCCAACTAAGTTGATTTTTCTGCCAATTCAAGGCCAGCAACAACACCTACCCGACCTCATCAAATGTGCTCGAGGCTCTTGGAGAAGTGAGAATTGACAACTTCAGCCATGTACAACTACAGAGCGAGAAGTTCATTACCAGCTGGTTCCAGACAAAGATCCGTCCGTTTCTGGCCGCTCCATCTTTCAACTTCCTATTTTGCCTTAGCTCCCAAAACTTCAGCTGCCAGACATACCAGATTGTGTAAGTAAATATGTACCATATTGCTCTAGTCAGCAAACTTGCAGTTTACTATAAGTTTAGATGCTGAAAGCTTTCTCTCACATGTAGCATTCAGGCATTTGGAAGCCAAAAGGCATCCATGGACAGAGACAAACAGCAAGCAGTCTTCACTCACTTCATCAAACCTTTCCTGTCAAGAAATGACTCAACAGGTAAAAGCACAAACTCAAGCTCACTTTGGTATTTCCATTACAACATGTGGTGTATTACCCTGTCAATAACTTTCTTGCTTTTTCTGCAGATCCTGGCTGTGTCTCATCTATCACGGGGAGCCAAGAGTGGCTAAAGGCAAACCTTGGCAAGTTCTCTGATTATGCAACTCTGCAGGACTTGCAAGCCTTCAATCCGAATTTATCCACTGTGAGTGCCAACTGCAGTTGTATATCTTCCTGTAAACTGAATTCATTTGACCCAGACCATTGCCATTACTGCTGTCTGATATTATGCTGGTTCCCTTTTGTAGGCTGAATTGTTGTCAGTCCTCAGTCCTTCTCAGGTGGCACAGCTGCTACTGAGCTCTAGAGCCTCCAATAACACAGATTTGATTGATCGTGTGTTTGAGCGACTGGAAGAGGGCAACGCTCTGGAAAATGTGGATGAATTCCTCACACAACTGAAAGCCAGTGAACAGGTAGGCTAGGCTTCTAAAGGGTGAAGGAGGACAATCCTGGTGTTTGATTCCAGCAGGATAAGACAGAATAAGACATGTGCTAAACCGCTACACAAGACTTCAGGGAGTCTATCATACCAAAGAATTGGTTGCGACCTTTGTGGCATACTGAATGAGTATATTTGCAACATGCAATCTCTGTATTGCTTATGTTCTTTCCCACCTAAATTTCACAGATCCCAGATTTCCAGCCTGTTGTGAGAGATCGGGTCATGAATAGGACCTTCATCATCATCAGTCCACATTTCTCCAGCTTCACGACAAAGGACTTTGAAATTTGGTTCCAAGTGAAACTGATTACCATCCTTGCAAGTTTTACTCCAGAAATGCTCAAAAATACAACCACAAACATCAGCTGCACAAACTACCAAGTCATGTGAGTAGCTTTCTTGGAACAATCAAGATTTTGTTGCAAATGAAAATGACAGTAGTGACAAAGGACAACATGAGAACATTTTCTTTCAACTATTGCAGTGTGAGTGGGATGGCTTCAGTCATCCAGGAGATGCCACTGTACAGACGACAAGAGATCACACATGTTCTCCTGGGCTACCTAAGAAGTACTGAAAATGCCATCAATGAGACAGGTAGGGTAGACGTAGTGTGCATTATGTGTTTTCCAGTGTGAAATATCCCGAAAAGCACTGAGCAAAAAACTTGCCCTCAGTTTCTTTCATGTCTACCAGTCAGAAACCTTGCTAAATTGAGCACATCCTAACTTTTGTCTGCATGCTTTAGCTTGCAGGCAACAAAATGACAGTGATGCCCAATGGGTTGAAGCAAATCTGGGTCCATTCGTCCAATATACAGCATACTCTGACCTCAGTGACTTCAACATCTCTACGGTAAGCCATACATTTCACTTCTAGTCCTCCCTCAGAACAAGAAAACAATATTATAGACTTAAAAAGGCCACGCACAGGAGTTTATTTTGCTATATCAAAAATACAAGCAATTCATAGAGCACACCTTTTTTGGTTGCGAACTGTAATCCTTTACCCAGAGCACGGGTCATTATTGCTGTCTGACTATGTGTTGATTCCCTTTTGAAGGCTGGATTGTTGTCAACACTCGATCCCTCTGAGGTGGCACAGCTGCTACTGAGCTCTGGAGCCTCCAACGACACAGATTTCATTGATCTCGTGTTTGAGCGACTGGAAGAGGGCAACGCTCTGGAAAATGTGGATAAATTCCTCACACAACTGACAGCCAGTGAACAGGTAGGCTAGGCTTCTAAAGGGTGAAGGAGGACAATCCTGGTGTTTGATTCCAGCAGGATAAGACAGAATAAGACATTTGCTAAACCGCTACACAAGACTTCAGGGAGTCTATCATAGCAAAGAATTGGTTGTGACCTTTGTGGCATATTGAATGAGTATATTTGCAACATGCAATCTCTGTATTGCTTATGTTCTTTCCCACCTCAACTTCACAGACCCCAGATTTCCAGCCTGTTGTGAGAGATCGGGTCATGAATAGGACCTTCATCATCATCAGTCCACATTTCTCCAATTTCACGACAAACAACTTTGAAATTTGGTTCCAAGTGAAACTGATTACCATCCTTGCAAGTTTTACTCCAGAAATGCTCAAAAATACAACCACAAACATCAGCTGCACAAACTACCAAGTCATGTGAGTAGCTTTCTTGGAACAATCAAGATTTTGTTGCAAATGAAAATGACAGTAGTGACAAAGGACAACATGACAACATTTTCTTTCAACTATTGCAGTGTGAGTGGGATGGCTTCAGTCATCCAGGAGATGCCACTGTACAGACGACAAGAGATCACACATGTTCTCCTGGGCTACCTAAGAAGTACTGAAAATGCCATCAATGAGACAGGTAGGGTAGATGTAGGGTGCGTGATGTATTTTCCAGTGTGAAATGTCTTCAAAAGCACCGAGCAAAAAACTTGCCCTCAGTTTCTTTCATGTCTACCAGTCAGAAACCTTGCTAAATTGAGCACATCCTAACTTTTGTCTGCATGCTTTAGCTTGCAGGCAACAAAATGACAGTGATGCCCAATGGGTTGAAGCAAATCTGGGTCCATTCGTCCAATATACAGCATACTCTGACCTCAGTGACTTCAACATCTCTACAGTAAGCCATACATTTCACCTCTAGTCCTCCCTCAGAACAAGAAATACGTATTCTAGACTTAAAAAGGCCACGCACAGGAGTTTATTTTGCTATATCAAAAATACAAGCAATTCATAGAGCACACCTTTTTTGGTTGCGAACTGTAATCCTTTACCCAGAGCACGGGTCATTACTGCTGTCTGACTATGTGTTGATTCCCTTTTGAAGGCTGGATTGTTGTCAACACTCGATCCCTCTGAGGTGGCACAGCTGCTACTGAGCTCTGGAGCCTCCAACGACACAGATTTCATTGATCTCGTGTTTGAGCGACTGGAAGAGGGCAACGCTCTGGAAAATGTGGATAAATTCCTCACACAACTGACAGCCAGTGAACAGGTAGGCTAGGCTTCTAAAGGGTGAAGGAGGACAATCCTGGTGTTTGATTCCAGCAGGATAAGACAGAATAAGACATTTGCTAAACCGCTACACAAGACTTCAGGGAGTCTATCATACCAAAGAATTGGTTGCGACCTTTGTGACATATTGAATGAGTATATTTGCAACATGCAATCTCTGTATTGCTTATGTTCTTTCCCACCTCAACTTCACAGACCCCAGATTTCCAGCCTGTTGTGAGAGATCGGGTCATGAATAGGACCTTCATCATCATCAGTCCACATTTCTCCAATTTCACGACAAAGGACTTTGAAATTTGGTTCCAAGTGAAACTGATTACCATCCTTCCAAGTTTTACTCCAGAAATGGTCAAAAATACAACCACAAACATCAGCTGCACAAACTACCAAGTCATGTGAGTAGCTTTCTTGGAACAATCAAGATTTTGTTGCAAATGAAAATGACAGTAGTGACAAAGGACAACATGACAACATTTTCTTTCAACTATTGCAGTGTGAGTGGGATGGCTTCAGTTATCCAGGAGATGCCACTGTACAGACGACAAGAGATCACACATGTTCTCCTGGGCTACCTAAGAAGTACTGAAAATGCCATCAATGAGACAGGTAGGGTAGACGTAGTGTGCATTATGTGTTTTCCAGTGTGAAATATCCCGAAAAGCACTGAGCAAAAAACTTGCCTCCAGTTTCTTTCATGTCTACCAGTCAGAAACCTTGCTAAATTGAGCACATCCTAACTTTTGTCTGCATGCTTTAGCTTGCAGGCAACAAAATGACAGTGATGCCCAATGGGTTGAAGCAAATCTGGGTCCATTCGTCCAATATACAGCATACTCTGACCTCAAAGACTTCAACATCTCTACGGTAAGCTATACATTTCACGTCTAGTCCTCCCTCAGAACAGGAAATCCATATTCTAGATTTAAAAAGGCCACGCACAGGAGTATTTTTTTGCCATATCAAAAAGACAAACAATTCATAGAGCACACTTTCTTTGGTTGCAAACTGTAATCCTTTACCCACAGCACGGGTCATTACTGCTGTCTAACTATGTGTTGATTCCCTTTTGAAGGCTGGATTGTTGTCAACACTCGATCCCTCTGAGGTGGCACAGCTGCTACTGAGCTCTGGAGCCTCCAACGACACAGATTTCATTGATCTCGTGTTTGAGCGACTGGAAGAGGGCAACGCTCTGGAAAATGTGGATAAATTCCTCACACAACTGACAGCCAGTGAACAGGTAGGCTAGGCTTCTAAAGGGTGAAGGAGGACAATCCTGGTGTTTGATTCCAGCAGGATAAGACAGAATAAGACATTTGCTAAACCGCTACACAAGACTTCAGGGAGTCTATCATACCAAAGAATTGGTTGCGACCTTTGTGACATATTGAATGAGTATATTTGCAACATGCAATCTCTGTATTGCTTATGTTCTTTCCCACCTCAACTTCACAGACCCCAGATTTCCAGCCTGTTGTGAGAGATCGGGTCATGAATAGGACCTTCATCATCATCAGTCCACATTTCTCCAATTTCACGACAAACGACTTTGAAATTTGGTTCCAAGTGAAACTGATTACCATCCTTCCAAGTTTTACTCCAGAAATGCTCAAAAATACAACCACAAACATCAGCTGCACAAACTACCAAGTCATGTGAGTAGCTTTCTTGGAACAATCAAGATTTTGTTGCAAATGAAAATGACAGTAGTGACAAAGGACAACATGATAACATTTTCTTTCAACTATTGCAGTGTGAGTGGGATGGCTTCAGTTATCCAGGAGATGCCACTGTACAGACGACAAGAGATCACACATGTTCTGCTGGGCTACCTAAGAAGTACTGAAAATGCCATCAATGAGACAGGTAGGGTAGACGTAGTGTGCATTATGTGTTTTCCAGTGTGAAATGTCTTGAAAAGCACTGAGCAAAAAACTTGCCCTCAGTTTCTTTCATGTCTACCAGTCAGAAACCTTGCTAAATTGAGCACATCCTAACTTTTGTCTGCATGCTTTAGCTTGCAGGCAACAAAATGACAGTGATGCCCAATGGCTTGAAGCAAATCTGGGTCCGTTCGTCCAATATACAGCATACTCTGACCTCAAAGACTTCAACATCTCGACGGTAAGCTTTTTATTACTCTTTCTGTCTTTCTTGAGAATAGCAAAGGAAAATTCTGGAAATTGTACGAAACGCATTTCATGCATCCTACTTTTTTGTATCCACAGCTGGAAGTTCTGGACCTTCTTTCACCATCGCAGAAGGCTGATCTGATCCTAGATCCAAACAGTGGTGCCTTAAACGATGCACATGTTGTAAGGGAGGTGTTGACGAGCTTGACGGAGACCAGTGATTTTGAGCAGCTCAAAGAATTTTTCGGGGCTTTTGCAAACATCAACAAGCAGGTGAATGCTCATTGTTAACCTTAGCTCAGTGTAAACATCAACAACTGTGAACAGCATTGGTTTATAAACCTGTCTCCCCTGGGCTTAACAAAGATTTTGTAGAGGCTAATACTGAGCCCGTGTTTAACTCGAAATGATCCATTTCTGATATGCTTCATGCCTTGAGGATTTAGTTTAGATAAGCTCCCCCTCATTTCCACAAAGACTTCAGAACCTCCTCTCTAACCTTATTATGATTCCCTTCTCTTTCAGAGAAATGTCACCCTCATCCAAAATCCAGATGTGCGAGACACCATTTTGAACCTGACCTTGACAGCCCTTGCTCCTCAGCTTAAAGACTTTCAGCCACAAGACTATCAACAGTGGTTCCAGGTTTATTTGGTTCCTGTGATGGCGAGCATCCTTCCTAGCAGCTTGCGGGTGATCCCCAGTAACATCACCTGTGAATCCTACCAGGCTGTGTAAGATATTTCTGACATCCACAGTTAGACATTTTGGGTGTGCACAATGCCAAGCTGAGGCTCCTGACAAGTCACAATGAATTCTTTTCTTCCTTTAGATACAATGGTCTTGAGCAGAGTTTGGAAGCATTGCCACTGGACCTTTCACAGGGCGTGAGATCAAGCGAGCAGTACCTCCAGGACACATTCCCACGTATGTGGCAAATATGCTTTCCTGACTAAACTTTTCTCAAAAGCCCAGTACCACCACTGTAATGACTACTGCATTGATTCATTTATGTTTTTTTTTTTCTCAAACAGGTTGCTCAGTTCCAGCTTCCTTTGTGGTAAGTTTATTTCTTTGGGGCGTCTTACATGGGTTATCCAATATTTGATCCGAGTTTGGCACACTAACTGTCCAACTGTGATAGAGTCAAGGTATTTGCACTTGAAGATGTTTCCACTACACTAACACTTACATTTTCTTTGTCTTCAGTGCAAGGTGACCCCAGTTCATGGTAAGTCTGTCTAAAAGCAGACATTTCAACTCTAAGGATAACAATGCATTCTGAAGGACTATTATCTGACACACAACCATTCTCTTTTCACAGTGAATCTCATTTGTGATGCAGCTGATGGGTGGGTGAATTGCTGTTTTGTCCAATGTTGATTCTGTCTAGGTAAAATTCGTTAACACAGTGTCATTAAGGGGACATTGGATTTCAATTTATTGTGTTTTTTTCCACAGTTCAAAACTTGAACAGATCCTATCAGCTGGCAATTCCTCTGCAGCCCTGTGCAATTTCACCATCACAGAACATGCCTGTTCCTCTGTAAGATTCGTTTTTAAACTCACTTTGGAATCCAAAAACAGAACATGGATTTTGCCCCATTGTGGTCCTGACACAAATCTCCATGAGCTCTGACAAAATAGCTGTATTCTTTGTCAATTTTCTTTTTCAAGGCTGCCTATCTCACATCCAGCAACTTGCCCACACTGCTGAACTGCACACTGAAAAGCCAAAACATATACCCGGTAGAAGTCTGGAAGCTTTTCTTCCAAAAAGCTTCTGCTGTACTGGACCAGGCCCTTGAGACATTTGCTAACATGGTAAGTACAAAATCACAATTTCACAATATTGCCGTTTCCCTGCGTGAAGTTTGGGTCCAACTAAGTTGATTTTTCTGCCAATTCAAGGCCAGCAACAACACCTACCCGACCTCATCAAATGTGCTCGAGGCTCTTGGAGAAGTGAGAATTGACAACTTCAGCCATGTACAACTACAGAGCGAGAAGTTCATTACCAGCTGGTTCCAGACAAAGATCCGTCCGTTTCTGGCCGCTCCATCTTTCAACTTCCTATTTTGCCTTAGCTCCCAAAACTTCAGCTGCCAGACATACCAGATTGTGTAAGTAAATATGTACCATATTGCTCTAGTCAGCAAACTTGCAGTTTACTATAAGTTTAGATGCTGAAAGCTTTCTCTCACATGTAGCATTCAGGCATTTGGAAGCCAAAAGGCATCCATGGACAGAGACAAACAGCAAGCAGTCTTCACTCACTTCATCAAACCTTTCCTGTCAAGAAATGACTCAACAGGTAAAAGCACAAACTCAAGCTCACTTTGGTATTTCCATTACAACATGTGGTGTATTACCCTGTCAATAACTTTCTTGCTTTTTCTGCAGATCCTGGCTGTGTCTCATCTATCACGGGGAGCCAAGAGTGGCTAAAGGCAAACCTTGGCAAGTTCTCTGATTATGCAACTCTGCAGGACTTGCAAGCCTTCAATCCGAATTTATCCACTGTGAGTGCCAACTGCAGTTGTATATCTTCCTGTAAACTGAATTCATTTGACCCAGACCATTGCCATTACTGCTGTCTGATATTATGCTGGTTCCCTTTTGTAGGCTGAATTGTTGTCAGTCCTCAGTCCTTCTCAGGTGGCACAGCTGCTACTGAGCTCTAGAGCCTCCAATAACACAGATTTGATTGATCGTGTGTTTGAGCGACTGGAAGAGGGCAACGCTCTGGAAAATGTGGATGAATTCCTCACACAACTGAAAGCCAGTGAACAGGTAGGCTAGGCTTCTAAAGGGTGAAGGAGGACAATCCTGGTGTTTGATTCCAGCAGGATAAGACAGAATAAGACATGTGCTAAACCGCTACACAAGACTTCAGGGAGTCTATCATACCAAAGAATTGGTTGCGACCTTTGTGGCATACTGAATGAGTATATTTGCAACATGCAATCTCTGTATTGCTTATGTTCTTTCCCACCTAAATTTCACAGATCCCAGATTTCCAGCCTGTTGTGAGAGATCGGGTCATGAATAGGACCTTCATCATCATCAGTCCACATTTCTCCAGCTTCACGACAAAGGACTTTGAAATTTGGTTCCAAGTGAAACTGATTACCATCCTTGCAAGTTTTACTCCAGAAATGCTCAAAATACAACCACAAACATCAGCTGCACAAACTACCAAGTCATGTGAGTAGCTTTCTTGGAACAATCAAGATTTTGTTGCAAATGAAAATGACAGTAGTGACAAAGGACAACATAATAACATTTTCTTTCAACTATTGCAGTGTGAGTGGGATGGCTTCAGTCATCCAGGAGATGCCACTGTACAGACGACAAGAGATCACACATGTTCTCCTGGGCTACCTAAGAAGTACTGAAAATGCCATCAATGAGACAGGTAGGGTAGACGTAGTGTGCATTATGTGTTTTCCAGTGTGAAATATCCCGAAAAGCACTGAGCAAAAACTTGCCCTCAGTTTCTTTCATGTCTACCAGTCAGAAACCTTGCTAAATTGAGCACATCCTAACTTTTGTCTGCATGCTTTAGCTTGCAGGCAACAAAATGACAGTGATGCCCAATGGGTTGAAGCAAATCTGGGTCCATTCGTCCAATATACAGCATACTCTGACCTCAGTGACTTCAACATCTCTACGGTAAGCCATACATTTCACTTCTAGTCCTCCCTCAGAACAAGAAATCCGTATTCTAGACTTAAAAAGGCCACGCACAGGAGTTTATTTTGCTATATCAAAAATACAAGCAATTCATAGAGCACACCTTTTTTGGTTGCGAACTGTAATCCTTTACCCAGAGCACGGGTCATTACTGCTGTCTGACTATGTGTTGATTCCCTTTGAAGGCTGGATTGTTGTCAACACTCGATCCCTCTGAGGTGGCACAGCTGCTACTGAGCTCTGGAGCCTCCAACGACACAGATTTCATTGATCTCGTGTTTGAGCGACTGGAAGAGGGCAACGCTCTGGAAAATGTGGATAAATTCCTCACACAACTGACAGCCAGTGAACAGGTAGGCTAGGCTTCTAAAGGGTGAAGGAGGACAATCCTGGTGTTTGATTCCAGCAGGATAAGACAGAATAAGACATTTGCTAAACCGCTACACAAGACTTCAGGGAGTCTATCATAGCAAAGAATTGGTTGTGACCTTTGTGGCATATTGAATGAGTATATTTGCAACATGCAATCTCTGTATTGCTTATGTTCTTTCCCACCTCAACTTCACAGACCCCAGATTTCCAGCCTGTTGTGAGAGATCGGGTCATGAATAGGACCTTCATCATCATCAGTCCACATTTCTCCAATTTCACGACAAAGGACTTTGAAATTTGGTTCCAAGTGAAACTGATTACCATCCTTCCAAGTTTTACTCCAGAAATGCTCAAAAATACAACCACAAACATCAGCTGCACAAACTACCAAGTCATGTGAGTAGCTTTCTTGGAACAATCAAGATTTTGTTACAAATGAAAATGACAGTAGTGACAAAGGACAACATGATAACATTTTCTTTCAACTATTGCAGTGTGAGTGGGATGGCTTCAGTCATCCAGGAGATGCCACTGTACAGACGACAAGAGATCACACATGTTCTCCTGGGCTACCTAAGAAGTACTGAAAATGCCATCAATGAGACAGGTAGGGTAGATGTAGGGTGCGTGATGTATTTTCCAGTGTGAAATGTCTTCAAAAGCACTGAGCAAAAAACTTGCCCTCAGTTTCTTTCATGTCTACCAGTCAGAAACCTTGCTAAATTGAGCACATCCTAACTTTTGTCTGCATGCTTTAGCTTGCAGGCAACAAAATGACAGTGATGCCCAATGGGTTGAAGCAAATCTGGGTCCATTCGTCCAATATACAGCATACTCTGACCTCAGTGACTTCAACATCTCTACGGTAAGCCATACATTTCACGTCTAGTCCTCCCTCAGAACAGGAAATCCGTATTCTAGACTTATAAAGGCCACGCACAGGAGTATTTTTTTGCCATATCAAAAATACAAGCAATTCATAGAGCACACCTTTTTTGGTTGCAAACTGTAATCCTTCACCCAGAGCACTGGTCATTACTGCTGTCTGACTATGTGTTGATTCCCTTTTGAAGGCTGCATTGTTGTCAACGCTCGATCCCTCTGAGATGGCACAGCTGCTACTGAGCTCTGGAGCCTCCAACGACACACATTTCATTGATCTCGTGTTTGAACAACTTGAAGAGGGCAACGCTCTGGAAAATGTGGATGAATTCCTCACACAACTGACAGCCAGTGAACAGGTAGGCTAGGCTTCTAAAGGGTGAAGGAGGACAATCCTGGTGTTTGATTCCAGCAGGATAAGACAGAAGAAGACATTTGCTAAACCGCTACACAAGTCTTCAGGGAGTCTATCATAGCAAAGAATTGGTTGCGACCTTTGTGGCATACTGAATGAGTATATTTGCAACATGCAATCTCTGTATTGCTTATGTTCTTTCCCACCTCAACTTCACAGACCCCAGATTTCCAGCCTGTTGTGAGAGATCGGGCCATGAATAGGACCTTCATCATCATCAGTCCACATTTCTCCAGCTTCACGACAAACGACTTTAAAATTTGGTTCCAAGTGAAACTGATTACCATCCTTGCAAGTTTTACTCCAGAAATGCTCAAAAATACAACCACAAACATCAGCTGCACAAACTACCAAGTCATGTGAGTAGCTTTCTTGGAACAATCAAGATTTTGTTGCAAATGAAAATTACAGTAGTGACAAAGGACAACATGATAACATTTTCTTTCAACTATTGCAGTGTGAGTGGGATGGCTTCAGTCATCCAGGAGATGCCACTGTACAGACGACAAGAGATCACACATGTTCTCCTGGGCTACCTAAGAAGTACTGAAAATACCATCAATGAGACAGGTAGGGTAGATGTAGGGTGCATGATGTATTTTCCAGTGTGAAATGTCTTCAAAAGCACCGAGCAAAAAACTTGCCCTCAGTTTCTTTCATGTCTACCAGTCAGAAACCTTGCGAAATTGAGCACATCCTAACTTTTGTCTGCATGCTTTAGCTTGCAGGCAACAAAATGACAGTGATGCCCAATGGGTTGAAGCAAATCTGGGTCCATTCGTCCAATATACAGCATACTCTGACCTCAGTGACTTCAACATCTCTACAGTAAGCCATACATTTCACTTCTAGTCCTCCATCAGAACAGGAAAACAATATTATAGACTTAAAAAGGCCACGCACAGGAGTTTATTTTGCTATATCAAAAATACAAGCAATTCATAGAGCACACCTGTTTTGGTTGCGAACTGTAATCCTTTACCCAGAGCACGGGTCATTACTGCTGTCTAACTATGTGTTGATTCCCTTTGAAGGCTGGATTGTTGTCAACACTCGATCCCTCTGAGGTGGCACAGCTGCTACTGAGCTCTGGAGCGTCCAACGACACAGATTTCATTGATCTCGTGTTTGAGCGACTGGAAGAGGGCAACGCTCTGGAAAATGTGGATAAATTCCTCACACAACTGACAGCCAGTGAACAGGTAGGCTAGGCTTCTAAAGGGTGAAGGAGGACAATCCTGGTGTTTGATTCCAGCAGGATAAGACAGAATAAGACATTTGCTAAACCGCTACACAAGACTTCAGGGAGTCTATCATACCAAAGAATTGGTTGCGACCTTTGTGACATATTGAATGAGTATATTTGCAACATGCAATCTCTGTATTGCTTATGTTCTTTCCCACCTCAACTTCACAGACCCCAGATTTCCAGCTGTTGTGAGAGATCGGGTCATGAATAGGACCTTCATCATCATCAGTCCACATTTCTCCAATTTCACGACAAACGACTTTGAAATTTGGTTCCAAGTGAAACTGATTACCATCCTTCCAAGTTTTACTCCAGAAATGCTCAAAAATACAACCACAAACATCAGCTGCACAAACTACCAAGTCATGTGAGTAGCTTTCTTGGAACAATCAAGATTTTGTTGCAAATGAAAATTACAGTAGTGACAAAGGACAACATGATAACATTTTCTTTCAACTATTGCAGTGTGAGTGGGATGGCTTCAGTTATCCAGGAGATGCCACTGTACAGACGACAAGAGATCACACATGTTCTGCTGGGCTACCTAAGAAGTACTGAAAATGCCATCAATGAGACAGGTAGGGTAGACGTAGTGTGCATTATGTGTTTTCCAGTGTGAAATATCCCGAAAAGCACTGAGCAAAAAACTTGCCCTCAGTTTCTTTCATGTCTACCAGTCAGAAACCTTGCTAAATTGAGCACATCCTAACTTTTGTCTGCATGCTTTAGCTTGCAGGCAACAAAATGACAGTGATGCCCAATGGCTTCAAGCAAATCTGGGTCCGTTCGTCCAATATACAGCATACTCTGACCTCAAAGACTTCAACATCTCGACGGTAAGCTTTTTATTACTCTTTCTGTCTTTCTTGAGAATAGCAAAGGAAAATTCTGGAAATTGTACGAAACGCATTTCATGCATCCTACTTTTTGTATCCACAGCTGGAAGTTCTGGACCTTCTTTCACCATCGCAGAAGGCTGATCTGATCCTAGATCCAAACAGTGGTGCCTTAAACGATGCACATGTTGTAAGGGAGGTGTTGACGAGCTTGACGGAGACCAGTGATTTTGAGCAGCTCAAAGAATTTTTCGGGGCTTTTGCAAACATCAACAAGCAGGTGAATGCTCATTGTTAACCATAGCTCAGTGTAAACATCAACAACTGTGAACAGCATTGGTTTATAAACCTGTCTCCCCTGGGCTTAACAAAGATTTTGTAGAGGCTAATACTGAGCCCGTGTTTAACTCGAAATGATCCATTTCTGATATGCTTCATGCCTTGAGGATTTAGTTTAGATAAGCTCCCCCTCATTTCCACAAAGACTTCAGAACCTCCTCTCTAACCTTATTATGATTCCCTTCTCTTTCAGAGAAATGTCACCCTCATCCAAAATCCAGATGTGCGAGACACCATTTTGAACCTGACCTTGACAGCCCTTGCTCCTCAGCTTAAAGACTTTCAGCCACAAGACTATCAACAGTGGTTCCAGGTTTATTTGGTTCCTGTGATGGCGAGCATCCTTCCTAGCAGCTTGCGGGTGATCCCCAGTAACATCACCTGTGAATCCTACCAGGCTGTGTAAGATATTTCTGACATCCACAGTTAGACATTTTGGGTGTGCACAATGCCAAGCTGAGGCTCCTGACAAGTCACAATGAATTCTTTTCTTCCTTTAGATACAATGGTCTTGAGCAGAGTTTGGAAGCATTGCCACTGGACCTTTCACAGGGCGTGAGATCAAGCGAGCAGTACCTCCAGGACACATTCCCACGTATGTGGCAAATATGCTTTCCTGACTAAACTTTTCTCAAAAGCCCAGTACCACCACTGTAATGACTACTGCATTGATTCATTTATGTTTTTTTTTTCTCAAACAGGTTGCTCAGTTCCAGCTTCCTTTGTGGTAAGTTTATTTCTTTGGGGCGTCTTACATGGGTTATCCAATATTTGATCCGAGTTTGGCACACTAACTGTCCAACTGTGATAGAGTCAAGGTATTTGCACTTGAAGATGTTTCCACTACACTAACACTTACATTTTCTTTGTCTTCAGTGCAAGGTGACCCCAGTTCATGGTAAGTCTGTCTAAAAGCAGACATTTCAACTCTAAGGATAACAATGCATTCTGAAGGACTATTATCTGACACACAACCATTCTCTTTTCACAGTGAATCTCATTTGTGATGCAGCTGATGGGTGGGTGAATTGCTGTTTTGTCCAATGTTGATTCTGTCTAGGTAAAATTCGTTAACACAGTGTGATTAAGGGGACATTGGATTTCAATTTATTGTGTTTTTTTCCACAGTTCAAAACTTGAACAGATCCTATCAGCTGGCAATTCCTCTGCAGCCCTGTGCAATTTCACCATCACAGAACATGCCTGTTCCTCTGTAAGATTCGTTTTTAAACTCACTTTGGAATCCAAAAACAGAACATGGATTTTGCCCCATTGTGGTCCTGACACAAATCTCCATGAGCTCTGACAAAATAGCTGTATTCTTTGTCAATTTTCTTTTTCAAGGCTGCCTATCTCACATCCAGCAACTTGCCCACACTGCTGAACTGCACACTGAAAAGCCAAAACATATACCCGGTAGAAGTCTGGAAGCTTTTCTTCCAAAAAGCTTCTGCTGTACTGGACCAGGCCCTTGAGACATTTGCTAACATGGTAAGTACAAAATCACAATTTCACAATATTGCCGTTTCCCTGCGTGAAGTTTGGGTCCAACTAAGTTGATTTTTCTGCCAATTCAAGGCCAGCAACAACACCTACCCGACCTCATCAAATGTGCTCGAGGCTCTTGGAGAAGTGAGAATTGACAACTTCAGCCATGTACAACTACAGAGCGAGAAGTTCATTACCAGCTGGTTCCAGACAAAGATCCGTCCGTTTCTGGCCGCTCCATCTTTCAACTTCCTATTTTGCCTTAGCTCCCAAAACTTCAGCTGCCAGACATACCAGATTGTGTAAGTAAATATGTACCATATTGCTCTAGTCAGCAAACTTGCAGTTTACTATAAGTTTAGATGCTGAAAGCTTTCTCTCACATGTAGCATTCAGGCATTTGGAAGCCAAAAGGCATCCATGGACAGAGACAAACAGCAAGCAGTCTTCACTCACTTCATCAAACCTTTCCTGTCAAGAAATGACTCAACAGGTAAAAGCACAAACTCAAGCTCACTTTGGTATTTCCATTACAACATGTGGTGTATTACCCTGTCAATAACTTTCTTGCTTTTTCTGCAGATCCTGGCTGTGTCTCATCTATCACGGGGAGCCAAGAGTGGCTAAAGGCAAACCTTGGCAAGTTCTCTGATTATGCAACTCTGCAGGACTTGCAAGCCTTCAATCCGAATTTATCCACTGTGAGTGCCAACTGCAGTTGTATATCTTCCTGTAAACTGAATTCATTTGACCCAGACCATTGCCATTACTGCTGTCTGATATTATGCTGGTTCCCTTTTGTAGGCTGAATTGTTGTCAGTCCTCAGTCCTTCTCAGGTGGCACAGCTGCTACTGAGCTCTAGAGCCTCCAATAACACAGATTTGATTGATCGTGTGTTTGAGCGACTGGAAGAGGGCAACGCTCTGGAAAATGTGGATGAATTCCTCACACAACTGAAAGCCAGTGAACAGGTAGGCTAGGCTTCTAAAGGGTGAAGGAGGACAATCCTGGTGTTTGATTCCAGCAGGATAAGACAGAATAAGACATGTGCTAAACCGCTACACAAGACTTCAGGGAGTCTATCATACCAAAGAATTGGTTGCGACCTTTGTGGCATACTGAATGAGTATATTTGCAACATGCAATCTCTGTATTGCTTATGTTCTTTCCCACCTAAATTTCACAGATCCCAGATTTCCAGCCTGTTGTGAGAGATCGGGTCATGAATAGGACCTTCATCATCATCAGTCCACATTTCTCCAGCTTCACGACAAAGGACTTTGAAATTTGGTTCCAAGTGAAACTGATTACCATCCTTCCAAGTTTTACTCCAGAAATGCTCAAAAATACAACCACAAACATCAGCTGCACAAACTACCAAGTCATGTGAGTAGCTTTCTTGGAACAATCAAGATTTTGTTGCAAATGAAAATGACAGTAGTGACAAAGGACAACATGAGAACATTTTCTTTCAACTATTGCAGTGTGAGTGGGATGGCTTCAGTCATCCAGGAGATGCCACTGTACAGACGACAAGAGATCACACATGTTCTCCTGGGCTACCTAAGAAGTACTGAAAATGCCATCAATGAGACAGGTAGGGTAGACGTAGTGTGCATTATGTGTTTTCCAGTGTGAAATATCCCGAAAAGCACTGAGCAAAAAACTTGCCCTCAGTTTCTTTCATGTCTACCAGTCAGAAACCTTGCTAAATTGAGCACATCCTAACTTTTGTCTGCATGCTTTAGCTTGCAGGCAACAAAATGACAGTGATGCCCAATGGGTTGAAGCAAATCTGGGTCCATTCGTCCAATATACAGCATACTCTGACCTCAGTGACTTCAACATCTCTACGGTAAGCCATACATTTCACTTCTAGTCCTCCCTCAGAACAAGAAAACAATATTATAGACTTAAAAAGGCCACGCACAGGAGTTTATTTTGCTATATCAAAAATACAAGCAATTCATAGAGCACACCTTTTTGGTTGCGAACTGTAATCCTTTACCCAGAGCACGGGTCATTATTGCTGTCTGACTATGTGTTGATTCCCTTTTGAAGGCTGGATTGTTGTCAACACTCGATCCCTCTGAGGTGGCACAGCTGCTACTGAGCTCTGGAGCCTCCAACGACACAGATTTCATTGATCTCGTGTTTGAGCGACTGGAAGAGGGCAACGCTCTGGAAAATGTGGATAAATTCCTCACACAACTGACAGCCAGTGAACAGGTAGGCTAGGCTTCTAAAGGGTGAAGGAGGACAATCCTGGTGTTTGATTCCAGCAGGATAAGACAGAATAAGACATTTGCTAAACCGCTACACAAGACTTCAGGGAGTCTATCATAGCAAAGAATTGGTTGTGACCTTTGTGGCATATTGAATGAGTATATTTGCAACATGCAATCTCTGTATTGCTTATGTTCTTTCCCACCTCAACTTCACAGACCCCAGATTTCCAGCCTGTTGTGAGAGATCGGGTCATGAATAGGACCTTCATCATCATCAGTCCACATTTCTCCAATTTCACGACAAACAACTTTGAAATTTGGTTCCAAGTGAAACTGATTACCATCCTTGCAAGTTTTACTCCAGAAATGCTCAAAAATACAACCACAAACATCAGCTGCACAAACTACCAAGTCATGTGAGTAGCTTTCTTGGAACAATCAAGATTTTGTTGCAAATGAAAATGACAGTAGTGACAAAGGACAACATGACAACATTTTCTTTCAACTATTGCAGTGTGAGTGGGATGGCTTCAGTCATCCAGGAGATGCCACTGTACAGACGACAAGAGATCACACATGTTCTCCTGGGCTACCTAAGAAGTACTGAAAATGCCATCAATGAGACAGGTAGGGTAGATGTAGGGTGCGTGATGTATTTTCCAGTGTGAAATGTCTTCAAAAGCACCGAGCAAAAAACTTGCCCTCAGTTTCTTTCATGTCTACCAGTCAGAAACCTTGCTAAATTGAGCACATCCTAACTTTTGTCTGCATGCTTTAGCTTGCAGGCAACAAAATGACAGTGATGCCCAATGGGTTGAAGCAAATCTGGGTCCATTCGTCCAATATACAGCATACTCTGACCTCAGTGACTTCAACATCTCTACAGTAAGCCATACATTTCACCTCTAGTCCTCCCTCAGAACAGCAAAACAACATTCTAGAATATTGTATACTAAAAAAATGGTTTGGGTTTGCCGCAATATTAGAGTGGGGTTACCCCCTATGATGAATTATCCGTAGAGCATTAATGGTAAATAAATGAAAAACATATAGTGTCTCTCATTGAGTTGAAGAAGACAAATGCATGCATATGTCAATTTGTTTTTGTTTACTCACTGAATTGCGGGTTGTATCTTCCAGGTGAATATAGCAGATCTGCTCACTCTTAGTCAGCTGGCCAACCTTGCAGCAACTCCATCACAGCTAAAGAGCAAGGCAGATGTTATGAAGATCATGGCAGTCATCAATCCTGGTGACTTTGGTGCTTTCTTCGATGAAGTCTCACCAGCCATCAAAGTAACCATCATCGTTTTCTTAATAAAGCTGGGGAATTTCCCCCAGGAAATAAACTACACTCAACTCAACAGTAAAGCTGTATTTTTTCAGGTTAATGCTGAAATGGTGTAGAAACTGAAAATTAAAAACTGCCAGTGACACGATTATTACTGTATAGTCATGCTGAAAGGTACACTTACTTACTATACTGCTGTGATACTGTGTTACTGCATTATTACACGAAGTAATTACAAACCATTAGCTTTTTTAACGACACCTGCTTTTAATAGTGGCTAGCAAACGCCTACCATTAAAACAGTTAGCTTACCTATATATGGTAACATAAATGACTTAAAACTTACCTTCACATGAAAAGTTTTGATATTTTAGACAAAGAATTATGTGGTCTTGTTTCTTTACAGTGTTTTTTGCAAGGACACTACTAACAAAAGAAAACGTTTGCGTTGATGTTAAATTGTATTTTTTGAGAGTGGGGCTCATATAAATAAAACAGTAGCTTTGGAAAAACTTTCTCCATTAAACAAGCACAGACACCCATTATTAGAGCTTCAGATAATATTTAGTCCACAACGGAAATAAAGAGAAACGCCACAAAAGCTGGGGGGATGTGGGCAATCCTCAGTAAGTACAAGGGAAGTGTTTTTGGGGACAGAATAAAGTGACGGAACAGTTGTGGAAGTGACAAGCAAAGCGAAAACAGCTATTACCAAATATGTATCTGCAGTAGTATATGACTCATGCGATCAAAACACGGATTTCCTTACATGTTTTTCTCCCCCGCAATACTGAAGAATCCTCCTCTTCTTTTTAGTTCGTCTCAGTTTTTTGTTTTGTTTTCTTTCACTTCCCCAGCTGTTCCGTCACGTTAATGTCTCCCCCAAAGCACTTCTGGTTTTTGTTAAATTTCTCTACCTCGATTGTGCTTTATTTAACTTCTTTTGTGTTTTAATCAACTTTAATTGTCTTTTTTGTGCTTTTGAGGCATGTTTCTATTTGCTGTTGCTCTCTTAAATTGCAGTACATTTGACTTCTGCCATCTGTAATATTGCTTTTCTTGGCAGTTCGGTTAGACAGCTAGTTTTGATTTTCAGTCAGGATTTGGATAGGTTTAGGCAACTTTTATTTATTCATTTATTTATTCATTCATTCATTGCAGCCTTAGGGAAGTGTTTTTGGTTTGTTTGTTTGTTTGTTTCGGAGCAGGGCTTAGGTTTGGGCAGCTAGACTTTACATTTGTTCACAATTGTTAGAGTAAGTAGTTCTTTTCATCTGCTGCTTTATGGTTAGTGTAGGCAACCAGTGTGCCTTTGTATCTTTAGTGTATATTTGGAGTTTAGGCAACACACACACTTGCTTTGGTTGAGGAGTAATTGTGAATATGTGATTAACTGTTGTGAAACCACTCTCAGAAAGACAGGCTTAGCATCACCACCAAGGAAGTTAAGGAGAAGGTTCTTGGTTTCTGTGATCCTGGCATATGTTCTTTGAAATGTATATATCACCACTCCAGAACTCTTTGTTAAAAAGTCATGATCATTTCAAGTATTTCTGTCAGACAGTGCTGTTCAGATATCAAAGCAGGTTGTTTTAGTTACAAAACTGGTGCCATTTCTTCTGTGCCATGTTTCCACACCATCTTTTGGTTGTAAGCTGCAGTTTAAGCTTTTGGCTTGTAGTTCTAAGCCAGAAGTTTAAAGTTTAAAAAGTAATTCTGAATAACACAATGGGGAAAAACAGGTTATAAAAATTCAGCTGTGTTTTGAAACTAACAGCTGGATTATGGTTCAGATTCAGATACTTTTTACTTACTTGGAAGTATTTTACTCATGCTATGTAATTTTACCCCAGGTCCATTCAGCTAACTACTCACAGGAAGTGAAGTCTGCATTCCTTGAAGCAGTTTTCAACAGAGGGAATCTGTCATCTCCAACTGTCAATGATGGAGACTTCCTGCTATGGCTCAGAGTTCGACTGAGCCCTCTCCTGACCAGCCTCTCTCCCAGCCTGGTGACACCCTTATTCAGTATCGGGATCAAAAGGAGTTGTAACAGCAGCCAAGAGATGTAAGAATTTGTACACTCAGTTTTAGAAATTGCTGTATATTTGCTGTGATCAACAACGCCTTGGGGTAAATGTTATGTGGAAGTTTCTGGGTCAAATGAAGTGGCATTTCTTTCTTGGCTCTTGACGGAGGTGGTCGCACTTTCTCCTTCTCCCTCTCCCTTATCTTTCCTGCTTGGCTTCTCATGTCTTTTGTATAGTCTCACTTATTCTCTAACCCTAAGAGAGTCTCCCAGGCTTGTTCTCTGAAAACCTGAAGAAGAATTATGGATTTGATCAACCAGTCCCTTAATAAGACTGACAGACTCCTGGGCTGGGGAGAGCCCGATTGTCCTGCGGAGACTTTGCTGCCGGATACTCGATGGTCGGTTGCGTCATGTGTCTGGCGACACTCTCGATGGAGGACATTGAACGACATCTACCAATTCGGAACCACGATAACAGAGTTCTGGTTGATTGGAGCTGGCTCGGACCTGGCTTATCGAAGAACAAGAGGCAGCTACAGCTGTTCAAAATCCCACAAGGCTGGCTGACATGATAGACAATTAGCAGGGGTGTGAGTACTCAGACTGTGTTTAATGAGGGAAATATGGACAAAATCTTGGAGAAGAAGAAACGGAATTGAGAGACCTGGTGACCAGTGACAGACATTAGACCTACTGTAAAATTGGAAGCAGTTTGTTCGCACTAACCAAAGCAACTACAATCTTCATCTCATGCGGCCCCCCTGGCGCCAGCTGGATGCTTAAGGCAAAAGCTGATGGGAATAACAAAATTCTCCCTTAGATAACAAAACTGTTGTGACTCTCTCCCCCCTCATTCAAGGCCACCCGCGTCGACCGAAGATTGTTGACTTTTGCCTAACCGAGTGAAGGGACACTTTCTCTCAGCTGAACACGGAAGACACACACACACACACACACACACACACACGCATGTACACTGACATAGACCTACACTCACCCCCCACCCTCTCCAAACGCCTTCGAAGCTTATGTCTTCTGTGTTGTGAGATGTGATGGTTCATGTGCTGAAGTGTTTTTTTCTGTTCTCAAAATTATCTCCCTGTTGGAGCTCAGTCTGGGGGGGGAGTTCTTTTTTCTCCTTGTCTTTCCTCATGTTGTGCATTTTCCACTGTTTTGGTTCCGGGTCACTGCTTCTGCAGTCAACCGGCCAGTGCTACCTAGCCTGACCTGTCTCCCCAATGTGATGTTTGTGTATTGTATGTACGGTCGGTATCTTAATAGCCCCTTGGGGATAAATAAAGTCTCTCTGACTCTGATTTGATAGATATTTTTATGATTGCTTTTTTCACTTTGTTTGAATTTAGGATTGCATTGCTGGACACATTGACCACAACACTCAGCAACAACACCCAAAGGGAGATCTACAAAAACATACTTGTCTTCCTTCAAGGTTTGTTACTTCAAAAGCTAATAATGAAAAACATCTGTGACAAAAGTAACCGTTTGTTTTCGCTTGTTTGTTCTTCAGATGTGACATGTGCAACCAAATCAGTGTTAGTTTAAAAAGTGATTTCATTTGTGTTAAAAACAGGTCCACCACCACTCAAGTGTTACAGTGGTGGAAGCTTCTATGTCTATCTGAGGAACACTTTCCTCAGCTTTGGCTTTCCAGATTTGTCCACGTTTGTGTCACTCCTGCCACCAATGCGCAAATCAGAGGTAAAAAAATAGATAAATAAGGAAATAAAATTGCACACACCTGTGCACTAATATAATGTATCAAATGATGTTTGTTTGTTTTTTGTCTTTCTCCAGCTTCTTGATACCATCAGCACCTCAGAGCTCCGCCAGTTCCTTAGTCAGCCCAGTGTGATTAGTAACAGTACTGACATCTGTGTCATCTTCAACAACTACAACAACACTCCTGCCTTCCTTGAGACTGTATGTCCATTAAATACTGTCTCCATTTTACATACAACATTATTGGCTTCACACAAAATGTGTATTGAGCTTAGCAGTATTCAAGCAATAATACTGCTTGTCGCTTAAACTGACAGTTTTACTTCAATTTGTCATTACATGTGAAAACGTATGTGTTTTGCCCTAGGAGGATGTTCCAGACAATGTAAAGAAGGTGATCCTCCCCTGTATTTGGCCTTCTGCGCTGAATAGCAGGAGCAGAGCTGAGGCTAATTTATGGTTTGACCTGCGACTGAGGAATTATCTTAGATTCCTCAGCAAGAGCCTCATCAGCCCCGACGAAGTGCAGAACGCCTCATGTTTTGCCTTCCAGAAACTGTAAGTCTCTTTATCATTGTGTCTCAAGATAAGTGAATGAATTACATGATGAGCACGTTTTTCATTATTTTCCTTTCAACAGGGTCTATGTGATGGGAAATAACTTCACATACAACAGCTCTGAGTTTGGACAGCAGTACGTTTATACCACCATCAAGACCTACTTGAGTGCTGGTAAGATTTATTAATGATCAAAAGTGTTCTAAAAGCACTGTGTATGTATACATCTGTGTGTGGAATTCAAGTAATTTAAAAACTCTGTCTGCTTGTCATTTGTATTTTATTTTATTTTATTTTTTATATGAAATGGGTAAAAATTCATTTAAAAATATACTGCCTGACTATCCACACAGAGTTTGTAAAATGCAGCTAGCTGCAACAATTTACATTAGTGGAAAAAGATCAGAATTTACTTCTAAGAGGGGGTTTACAGTTTATGTAGAATGATTACTGCAGTCATATTTCCTCCTGGTTTGAATGCGCTTCATAATTTTTATCTACATACCATATTAAAAACCTTCATTCCTTGCATACTTATTGCATTAGTGGATATGTGTAGGCTTACATGTTCCACACAGGCCCAAATGATAATAGCAACTGCCAGACAGAGAAGAAACATGTATGTGCAATCTTACTGGGATGAAGCAGCTGCTGTAACATGTGTGGATCTTACCAAACATACAGTGCACATAACACGCATCTGTTTTTCTTTTCTGGCTCATCTGAAGTCAATGTGCTTGCTGAGTGAAAAGAGTAGGTGGTCTTAAATTTTGAGCCACGTTATGCCAAAACTGATGTGGATTCGTATTTAAATGTCACAGGGGAGATCGCTTAACAAGTTGTTTATTGTCAGTGTGTTCTGCTTTTCTTGGTTCCACAGGTTCTGGCGCCAGATGCTACAATGCCAGTGATGCAGCACTAAACTCTACTGCCTGGTTTGTCAGTAACATCGGGAACTTTGTGACATTTATCACTCTGGATGACCTCACCACCTTTGTCTCCACCGCTCAGGTATGTCCAAAGATCACATATGTGCAGTTAATAAAGCAAAATACACAGTCTGTGATTTTGGTGGGAATGTTAAAACGGTTAGCAGAAATCAATATTATTGACCTGTTTTGTTTCTTAATTTTTAAAGTTTCAAGTGTTCTTGAAGAACCAAGCCAACCTGGAACTCTTCAACAATAAAGCAATCCCAGCAAATGTAACCAACTACTATGTCACACAGCTTTTTGCATTCGATCCGAACTTCAAGCCGGTCAAGTATGTATTACCAGTCTGACAAAAACAGCAAACTGTGTTATGTGAACCATACACTGCATATAATTTAGCAGTTCAGTGGTAGTCATTCTGTATTTGTAGTTAAAAATCTGTTTTCATTCAGCCTCCCAGGCTTTTTCCTGTGCTCTTCTGCGGTGCCACCTTTGGCATATACTACTATGACTGAAGCTGAAACCATGGTTATCTTAGACAATCTGAAGACTTTCTGCAATGGCCCCCAGGACCCTGAGGTACCAGCCCTAAAAACAAACAGAGTTGAATTGTTTCTAGCAAAAACCAACCATAAATCTCATTGTTGTAAATGCTGGTTTTCAGGTAAATATTAACAAAAAAAACCTAAACTCTGAACAGTATGCTCTCTCGCAAAGGCCATCTTAATTTTAACTCTGTTAAAATCGGTCCCTTATTAATAATAAACCCTGTTACTTAATAACTATGTTATCAGACATAATTCTCTTTGCATTTACTCCTGTTTACACATGTTTTGATATTTTATTTGAAAGGTTTCTGCTGCTTTGGCATCCAACATCAAGATAATTACATCAGTGACATTTATAGCTCTTGGTAGCTCCAGCGCAGGTCTGAGCAACAGCCAGATCAGTTCAGTTTCCTCATCAGTGCTCATCTCTTCTTTGTCCACCCTGGGCTCAATCAGTACCTGGAGCCAAGATCAGGCCTCAATAATCATCCAAACCCTTACTGCCTCAGGCTTCCAGGTAACACCCTTCAGGTCCACCTAATATACCTAATATCCATGTTAGATCTTAAATGCATGTGCCTAACGATGATACATATTAATCCAGTAAGGTTTTACAAAATACAAAATAACTCTAAGGTGCTTACCACTTTAGAGAATGAGGCTTCAAAAACTTGAAATGTGTTAACAGATCAACAGCGAAGCCTCCCTGGCATCCCTTGGCACACTTGTTATTGGACTTCCTTCAGAAACAATAGCAAAAACCAGCGCTTCTGTGCTACTCAGCGTCTCAAAGAGCACCACCTTCGTTTCCAACATGCTGGCAGCCCCAAGTGTTGTCCAACTGACCGTCGTCAAAAAGGTACAACGTTAGCTTCAAGTTAAAGTAAATATAAACTAAATGCTATGATCTGGAGGACATCAACTTATTCATCTTTGGCATTATGATATTTAAATATTAGAGTAATTTTGATATCAATATTAACTCTGTATTCCATAATATTATTACTCCACTCATCACATTTAATCTTAAATGCATGTACCTACCTGGTAGATCATTTCTCTGGACATAAATCCATCACAAGTGGTGCTGAATGTGCCAGATGCTATGGCAGTTAGGATCCCACCATCCCTGTTGGTGTTTTCTAGCCAATCTGCAAACATCACCGTGCTCAACAGAAAAACATGGACACCAGATCAGGTTAACATTTTGTTAAATACACACAATAGCCTTATTAATCAGAAATGACTTTTTAAAGTCAATGTTACAGATAATAATACAAAATAATCCACTCTGTTTTTTGTTCTTCTAGGCTGCCATCTTTTTTGGGGTCCTTGACAACACAAACTTTGACACTGAGCAGTAAGTGAACAAGTCATATAACTATGTGGCCCTGTAGGTTTATTTTGAAGAGGGGATTATTTATTATTTCTCTCCGGTGTTTTTCAATCCTCTCCGCAGGCTTTCTCCTTCAGTGCTGCAAGGCTTCACTTGCACTTCTGTCCAGAAAATGACACAATTCAGGACCAAGGAGCTAATCAGGGCCTGTAGGCGCCGGGCAGGCCAAGCCAAAGTGCAGTTAAAGGAATCCCAGGTAACATCTGCTAGAAAGGAATTTAATAATATTACTATGACTCTTAAAATTAAGTTAACAATTAAGATATGTATTTAATTTCTTTTACTTTTGAAAGTTATGATTATCCACGAATCATCAGTTTCAGTGTTACAAACAGCTTACTTGCATGCAGGGCTGGACTGGGACAAAAAATCAGCCCAGGCATTTTGACTTGTGACCGGCCCACCATGGTATTATAGGAAAAGCCATAAAGCCTTTATAATAACTTAAACCTACACCATCCTCCCTATTATGGTATTCTAAACAGTACTTAGCAAAAATATAAAACAACCTAATTTATAATTACATATACCTAACTAATAGGGTTGCCAACTCCCAGCAAAAAAAATAATAAAAAAAAATAGAGAACCACTCCCGTACCCTCTGCCTCAAGATGCGTAATCGACAAAACCAATTTTAATTTAATGCACGTATAAAACAAATGCACAGAAATCTATTATTTTTCTCCAGTAATTAAATAGATTCAACATCTTTCTTCAACAGAATTGCAGACTGCACAGATGGTACCTCCCCAAAGGAAAGAATACTATAACTTACTAGGGTATATACTAGACTTAATATTTACTGAATACAGTAATGGATTTCTATACATTTTACATCAGATGAAAACTGTGGTTGTAAAATTCAGATAATTATTTATTAAAAGCTAGATATTTTAAATAAGAATAAGAAAGAAAAGTATTTCTTTGTGCCCCCCTTTCCCTGTTAATGCCCTACCTGGCCTCCTGGCAAAACTTTGCTAGACCCGCCCCTGCACAGTTACCAGCCGTCAGCTACGTAGAAAAGGATCCTGGTGTTATTTGTCTCTCAGAAACAGCTCATAACTTCCCTTCAACTCATTCATGTCACCTAAAAGGTAAACCTGTTTCTCCATCACCTGTTCAGCTCTGATGATTCAGTAAGGACATCTCCTGGTTTCATCTTCATGTTTCCCTCTCACCACATATCCAAACCGATATAATGACCAGCAGCTTTTACGGCTGTGGCTCCAGCAAACATCAGCTGATGCTAGAAATTAATATTAAATAAATTCTAACAACAGCTGATCAAGCTTAAACGTGCTGCTGTTGTTTAGCGCGACATCCGCTGGTTTCCTCTTTCTGGCGCAGAGAGAAAAGCCGATCAGCTGATCATTGATCAGTTTCTTGATTGCATTTGCAACTTTCTAGCTTAAGTAGTATGGGACAAATCGCGTTCCTTTTCAGCTCAACTTTAAAGTTCGACCTCCTCGGCTGTAATTGGTCCGGCCCAGAGTCGATCATGACCAACTGGCCAATCCACCATTCATTTATACCGTTAAAAAAAGAAAAGAAATAAAACCCCATCGGCCCATAAAAACGAAAAATCACGAGCGGCCCACCGGGCAAACGCCCGGTATGCCCGATGGCCAGTCCAGCCCATGTCACTGAGTACTATCTTTTTTTCCACTGTTTTCTACAGCTGACCTGCATGCTCAACTTGCTGAGTGGTGAAATCTCACAAAACTTCACAGATTATCCATCAGATATGCTTCTCTACTTAAGGTGAGTAGGTGTCTCCAAGCATTTTCTTGCACTCACCTCAAAATGCGTCATTAATGTGAAGAAGAGCTTTCATTACTGGTTTTACCTTTTTTTCCCAAAAACAGCAGCAAAAATGTCAACAAAGGCAACTGCAGGTCATACTTTTCTGCGTTGGGTGCGGCAGACTTCTCTGTGGCCTCCAAAATCTTGAATAAGGGCTCGCAACTGTTCCGTGAAGCGACTGCGTGCTTGGTGAGTGGTGTTATTTTTTTTTTACATCCAAATAATAAATGCACGAGTTACACTCTGACACTGGTAAGGTTGCAGACGTGCACAGTTTTTTAAATACAGTATTTCCTTGTTTTCTGTTTTCAGGGTATAAATGGCTTGAGGCTGAGCAGACAGAATGTGGAGATCTTGGGGAACATGGCTTGCACTCTGGATGGGTCTTACATACAGAACGCAGATCCTCTCATCCTGGAGAAACTTAAAGCCTGCAATGACTTCTCTGCCAGCCAGGTGGCAGCCATGGAGACCTTGCTGCTGTCTGGAACAACACAATATGGGTACAATGATAAAAACAAGTCATTCTGTCAGGAGTTTAAAAATACAATTAATGCTTTACTTCCCCTTCACAGTCTTGTTAATGCTGCTGTGCATCATGCACACACCAGACAGTCACCGTGCTCATATTTGCAGTGTGATTGAATCGTAACTGAAAAGGAGGATACAAAAGAGTCCACTTTTAATCTTATCTTTATTACCAGTCACATCTGAGGGGAAGCCATGAGCCAATCACAGTTTTTGCTGTGCCGATATTATACCTTCAACCACTCTGGGAACAATGTTTCACAAAGTTTCCAGGCATAGCGGGGTTAGAAAATATAATATAACAGATTTGCTATTTAATGTTGTATCTTAAATCAGATTAAGCTATATAATCCATTACCTACTCCTCAGACTTAGCCTCTAAGGAAAACATTTGATTTTTCTTGTTTCCAGTATAGAGAGCTGGTGTAGGCTGCACAAGTGTTTGATGGCTGCCCCTCCCTGAGCCTGGTTCTGCCAGCGGTTTCTTCCTGTTAAAAGGGATTTTTTCCTTCCAACTGTCGCCAAAGTGCTTGCTCATAGGGGGTCATATGATGTTGGGGTTTACTCTCTATGTATTATTGTAGGGTCTACCTTACAATATAAAGTGCCTTGAGGCAACTGTTCTTGTGATTTGGCGCTATATAAATAAAATTGAATTGAATATGAATTGAATTGAATTGCAGATGTGGGAGGCTAAGCTAAGTCATCAGCCTTTTGAAATTGGGCTAAGGAACAACAATTAGAAACCAAACAGCTCTTAGAGAAATGCATATGCAAACTTCAAAAATTTTTAATATGCAGAGATTAATTTGCACCAGTTATGGTTTTGCAGAGCTATCAGTTAGCTGCACTTTACAAGTTTAACTCCTACATTATTTTTAAAATGAAGCCATAAACCTTGATTTATTGCCACAAACTTGCCAGTTTCATCTTGAGGACTTTGTATATATAATACATAGTAGCCATGCCACCAAATTTTGTAGCCCATACTACCCCTTTCAAGTTAGCACTGTAAGAAAATATCCTTTTCTATTTTCAGAAATGCTGCTTCCTGGAATGAGCAAACACTGGAGAACCTTGTACCCCTTCCACTCTACTTCACAAGAAATATCTGGAGCCGGTTCAGTTTTGTATGTTTCTTCTTGTTGCTTGACAGTATTTAGTCTAATAATATTCATTCAAATACCTTGTGTTAGAAATCAGTTTGGGTAACTTTGTTTTTTTACAGACAACAAAGAAAATGTTCCTTAAGACCTTCATGCCCAAACTGAGGAAAGCAAACACCGAGAAAAGCAAGCTCAAGACGCTGTTCCAAAAGATCAGCAGCCTGACGACAAAACGAGAAGCAGGTACGACCTTGTTCTTATTCATTTTCACACCAGCTATTCAAACTGAATAAAAACAATTAGTCAGCGGGAGATTAATAATTGTATAACTGTAAAACTTAAATAAATAGACATTGTAAACAGTTTGCCTTAGTGGTACAAGTACAGATAGCAAAAGATTCAGCGAACTTAGAGAAGTCAGGTGATAATATTTATAGCAAAATGTCACAGTGCACTGATGTGACTGTTTATCTGTTGCAAAAAGACAGATTTGTCCTTTTTAAAGTTAGACAGCCTTGCACAATAACCCATTTTGTATGCTCAAATGTTATATGACTTAATTATTATATTTGCTTTTATATATAAAGGCAACCGTAGCTTGCACAGCACTCTCATCTGCATCTCTAATTGTTCTTAAGGTTGTACCATGGGCAGCATCACCCAGGTGATAGTTAGCGACCCCTCCTTCCCCTTTGGCTATGATCTCATGCAGTTTGACCTCTGCCTGGATGTTCCCGTTCTGAAAGAAAACCTCAACTCCATCTGCAACAAAGTGGATGATAATGGCTTCCAGACTGTCATCCTAAAGAAACTCAACGAGGTATTTTGTATGGGAATTTTGAGAAAGAGCCAAAATGTGATTCATTACGTTAGACAGGCTTATTATTAAACAGCAGATGGCAAAGGCAGAATTTGCAAATGAGATATTGTTTCAAATTTGGGATTTCAAATTGATTTTAGCACATTAGCACACAGTATTACACATTCTCTATTGTTGCAGGCATTCCCATCAGGGGTTCCTGATCAGGATGTCCAGGTGCTTGGATCAGTGTCTCGTGTGGCATCACTTGACGATATATCCAAGTGGAACATAACCAAAATTGACACCCTTGCAGCTCTAATGAAACCTGAAGATGGACCCTGGGAGGCAGCAAAGGTATAAGAGGAGAAAGTCATTACACTCTTATTCTTAATATTCTTATTATTCTTACATGATACCTTTTCTTTAATGTCGATTAGAGCAACAAAATCATCACTCAGTATCTGAGCACTTTCGGAAACTCCTTGGGCAGCACTGAGCTGACCATTATTGACTCCAACCTGTGCTCACTAAACACCAGTACACTCCAGACCATCAGCCCAGACAGCATCAGGTTGGTGTCAGATTGTAGCTCAATGATACAAAAACATTGCCAAATTTGAGTGGTCGTGCACACGTAACACTGTATGTCTCTTACTTCTTTCAATTTGACAGAAATGCCAGCTCTCTGAATGTGTCAGCATGTTCAGCTGAGCAGAAGAAAGTCCTGTATGACATCAGTAAGACTTCCTTTAGCTCACAACGGTCCAGCTTCAGTATCAGTTACCAGTTGATTAAGCCCTATCTAGGTGAGAATGCATTTTGTCTGTTTGCGTAGCTGTTTCTCTATTTCTCGTAAAACTGCTTTCTAATTTCCTGTTTCATTTCCTTTCTTGATAGGTGGAGCACCACTGCAGGATATAGTAGCACTGTCAACACAAAACATCAGCATGGACATAAGCACTTTCAGCAGTCTGGACCCTACTGTTATAGCTGTAAGAATACTTGCTAAAGAAATAAAACTAAAACTTTTTGGACATCCACCTATATCTAATTTTTATTGTGACTATATTATATGTCTGAGTTATGTTCCCTTTGTTCCATGAAAACTAGCCAAACTGCCAAACTGCCGCTGATATATGTAAATGTCAGCTAAGTTGCTGATAGAGGTGCTTCGGCAACATAAACCACCATATGTAGTCTTTCACATTTCTCATGCTCTTTACTTGACATATTATGCTTTATACATTTTAAAAAGAAGTCATTTATATTTTGCCACTAAAACTCAATGTGTTAAATCTACTGTTGTTCTTTGTCCTGTGTGTTAACAGCTACAGATTAATTTTATTTTCTGTTATTTATTTGAAATTCACAGAATTTGACTGTGAGCAACGTTAAAGGCCTCATGGGTATGCACCTACCTGATCTGAAGCTGTTTGAGAATGATACTGTAGTTCAGACCTGGATCGACCTGCAGCTGCAGTCAGAGCTGGACACACTGAATATGGGTCTGATCAGCAACAGAATGAGCCCAATAAACCCAACTCCAGGCTCCAACGACACCACTCCAGTTCCTGGCTCCAACGGCACCACTGCAGTTCCTGGCTCCAACGGCACCACTGCAGTTCCTGGCTCCAACGGCACCACTCCAGTTCCTGGCTCCAACGGCACCACTCCAGTTCCTGGCTCCAACGGCACCACTGCAGTTCCAGGCTCCAACGGCACCACTGCAGTTCCTGGCTCCAACGGCACCACTGCAGTTCCAGGCTCCAACGGCACCACTCCAGTTCCAGGTTCCAACGGCACCACTGGAGTTCCTGGCTCCAACGGCACCACTGGAGTTCCAGGCTCCAACGGCACCACTCCAGTTCCTGGCTCCAACGGCACCACTGCAGTTCCAGGCTCCAACGGCACCACTCCAGTTCCTGGCTCCAACGGCACCACTGCAGTTCCAGGCTCCAACGGCACCACTGCAGTTCCTGGCTCCAACGGCACCACTCCAGTTCCTGGCTCCAACGGCACCACTGGAGTTCCTGGCTCCAACGGCACCACTCCAGTTCCAGGCTCCAACGGCACCACTCCAGTTCCTGGCTCCAACGGCACCACTCCAGTTCCTGGCTCCAACGGCACCACTGGAGTTCCTGGCTCCAACGGCACCACTGGAGTTCCAGGCTCCAACGGCACCACTGCAGTTCCTGGCTCCAACGGCACCACTCCAGTTCCTGGCTCCAACGGCACCACTGCAGTTCCTGTCTCCAGCGGCACCACTGCAGTTCCTGTCTCCAACGGCACCACTGGAGTTCCAGGCTCCAACGGCACCACTGCAGTTCCTGGCTCCAACGGCACCACTCCAGTTCCTGGCTCCAACGGCACCACTGGAGTTCCTGTCTCCAACGGCACCACTGCAGTTCCTGGCTCCAACGGCACCACTGCAATTCCAGGTTCCAACGGCACCACTGCAGTTCCTGGCTCCAACGGCACCACTCCAGTTCCAGGCTCCAACGGCACCACTCCAGTTCCTGGCTCCAACGGCACCACTGCAGTTCCAGGCTCCAACGGCACCACTCCAGTTCCTGGCTCCAACGGCACCACTGCAGTTCCAGGCTCCAACGGCACCACTCCAGTTCCTGGCTCCAACGGCACCACTGCAGTTCCAGGCTCCAACGGCACCACTGCAGTTCCTGGCTCCAACGGCACCACTGGAGTTCCTGGCTCCAACGGCACCACTCCAGTTCCAGGCTCCAACGGCACCACTGGAGTTCCTGTCTCCAACGGCACCACTGCAGTTCCTGGCTCCAACGGCACCACTCCAGTTCCTGGCTCCAGCGGCGCCACTCCAGTTCCTGGCTCTAACGGCACCACTGGAGTTCCTGTCTCCAACGGCGCTACTCCAGTTCCAGGCTCCAGCGGTGCCACTCCAGTTCCTGGCTCTAACGGCACCACTGGAGTTCCAGGCTCCAACAGCACCACTTCAGCACCAGGGTCCAACGGCACCACCACAGGACCACCAGGCTCCAGTAGCACCACCGCCTCTCAAACCAATGGGAAAGTGGAGCCTGGAAAATCCCAGACAACTATAATGCTGGCTGCTCTGCTAACAGCTATGCTACAAATGCTACTACAACCAGCCTAAACACATACCTAGCTTTCACATTCTCATAATAATCAATAATCATCAGTCAGTAACTTTTTTTTAATATAGCTTGAGGGTGAATATTTTATTTATTTGTTTAATTTAATTCAAAGAAAACCTTTTGCCGTACAAATGTTTAATTTCTGCTTTACATATCAGTTAAATTATTTGACATATGGATAATCAAAACTATTGCAGTGATCTTTATTATTTAATATACTTTAAATAGTTCTCTGGGATTTTGAAATGAAGAACTTCTAATAAATTCTAATAATCATTGCCAAATCTTTCTTAAAACTAAATTGCATTATATTTTAAACCATGAAATTTCCTGTTCTGTTATGATCTAACCTGTATTGCTATTGATAAAATCAATAAAAACATGCTAATAAATATCTGACGCCTATGTCTCTGCCTGTTGAGCAACACAAAGATCCAGCATCATATTTTTGAGTAGTTACTGGCTCTGTTGTAAATTCAAAACTTTAAACTCAAGCTTAAGAATGAAAGGTTTAGGGTTCACAGCATTTTATCTAAATGTTTTTTTTTTTAATGGTGATCAGAGAACTGATTTGTGAATTCTGAATGTTTTTCATTTATTTATTTTTTAATCTAAAAGGGGGTTTGTAAGTGATGAAAGAAATGCTGATGCTTATCATAACCGCTTGAATCATTTCTTTATGTACAAGCTGATTAAAAAAATCCATTCCAAGCTAAAAAAATCAGTAACCCACTTAAAATGCTCTATCAGAAACACTTTTTACAGTAATATCAGACATCCTGGCACCATAAGGCTGCATGTACAGGCACACATGGTCTCAGCTAAATAACAAAGTAAAGTTTCAACCAATTGATCGCACTAGATGAAAAGTTAACCAATCACAAGAGTGAATACATTTCTTCCTGAGACATCAAATTTCATGTAAATTCATGCAAAAGCTTTTTGCATATTTCAGTGTGATTTTACGTTGGGAGACAATCACACAACATGCTTATTAGGGCTTAAAAACAACAGCAACAAACAAAAAACTTCTTACTGTATCGTAGAGGTGGAAAAGAAAATGCAGCAACCCACTTAAAAAGGATGAAGAACTCCAGTAACAGAAGCATGTAGCAAAGTTGGAGTACATGAGCTATATACTCAAAGATTTGAAACAAACTTTGTGCTTCTAAAGCACCACCACCTTTGAACTTGAAAACTTACAGCTGGTAGAATTAGTATTTGTAAAAAATGTAAGATTTCAGTGTAAAATAATCACAGATGCTGCACACTCATGGTTCTATCTGTTGTACTGTAACTGTAAAGTTTCTACTCCCCACAGATTTGTAGTCTAACTCTGCTGCCCCGTGCATATCCTGTAAACCTTCACCCTGTAGTTGGATATCATGATTTTTTTTTCATGCTGAAAAACTCTTTTTTCTTTATTTCGTCTTTGGTCTCATTCTTGCAGGTCATCTTCTCTGTCAGGTTAAGTGTACATTGCAATGTACATCCACTGTAATAAAAAAATCATAGATTATTCATATGTTTCATACCTTAAAATCTCAGTAACTGCATCAAAGAAAACAGAAGATGTCGTGTATGCATGACATGATTCTTTAACTATTTTAAAATGAACTGTAGTCACCTCTGGTTCCTGAAGAGTCACAGCCTTCCCATCAGACAACTGGTTGAAGATTTCTGTGGAGAAAGACATAAATCCTTATAGTTAAGAAAAATTAGGAGAAGTTTCAAACTTCGAACTTGTTCTGCCTTCATCCTTTTGATTTCCCATCAGAGATGTAAAGAGTATTTCTGAGTAATTTCTAAGTGTAAAGAAATGAAGAGAAAAGACTGGTTTCAGTTAATGAAGACCAACAGATATTTTGCAGTTTTAAGTTAGGTGTTTCATCTTTGCAGATATTCAAATCTGATTCAAATTCCACAGTTGACAACTTTTAACCTTTGAAGAATATAAAATATGTCTATTGTAATTTTCTTCAGATGTACTTACGGTACATGCATTCAAAGCGAAGTACTAGACTGATGAAGCTCTCCAGAGTAATGTGCCCAGATGAGGTGCCGTAACGCAGAGCCATCAAATTCAGCATCTCGTCGCTGATCTTCATTCCTGACCAACATACAGATCATAAGATGAAGTCTTACAGCAGAGTTTGTATTAGTGCTGCTTGCTACCAGATACAAACAGACACGGTGCTAGACAGGTGGTTTGTCTAGAATATCAAAGCAAGTGCTAATACTTTACAAAAATACTGGTGTATTTACACAACCTTCAGAACATTTTAATACTGAATGTATGATTGTCATTACTGTACACTTCATTGTAGAATTTAAGCTGGATCCTGATCTTTTTTTCTGCTTTAATGCGTTACTTTGGTACTTTACTAACCTGAGAAATAATCATTTTGGCCACACAGAAGAAGCAGAGACATGTTGCAAATAAAAAACTTTAATATGACAATTTAATTTGTTGGTAACCAGTAGGGCTGGGTATCGTCACTGATTTCTAGAATCGATTCGTTTCCGATTCACAAGTTCCCGAATCGATTTGATCCACGATTTGATTCGATTCGATTCAATTAAATTCAATTTGAATCTGGGAAATTTTGACAGTCAGAAATATTATAATTCAGATCAGTACATTTACATATTTTGTATCTATAAAAAGGAAGCTGACACACGCAAGACTTTATCAAAGGTGTGAGCGTCACAGCAGATGCCTTTGTGTCAAAGTAGCTGAAGATAAAACAGAAAAACATGAAGGTGGTTTTCCTGGCCTGGGATTTTATAAAAATATTCTGCAGTACATCAAAAACGAAAGAAAACCATTAATCAACATATGAACGTTGACGTTACAGCGGTTTTATTAGAGACACGGCTAAGCGTTTTGCATTTTGCATAATTTTAAAAAGTTTAAATTTGTTCAGTATTGAACGGCAGAAATTAGGTTTTCTTTTCGGAAGAATGTAAAACCAAAAAAACAAAACAAAAAAAACAGCGGCCGACAGCGCTGTAAACAACAGTAGACTTGTGCGTAACAAGCAAGCGAATAATGCAGAAAACAGATTTTTAGACGGGAAACTGTTCTTGAAGTACAGAGAGAGAGAGAGAGAGAGAGAGCTGTGCATGAAGTGTGATTTTTATCATGGTGGAAGCAAAACAGTAAAAGTCAGAGTGATTTCATGACGATGTTTATGTGAAGCGTAGTTTGGATCTTCTTTTGCTGCTGGTTCGGTCAATATTGTTTGGAGAGAGATAAAACTAACAGCTTTAGAATCAGCGCAAAAAGGGCGTGAACACAAAGCGCGGACCCGCCGAAACATCAGAATCAGCGAGCTGTCGGCTTTCAGCCCGACCGTGTCCGTGCAGTTGTTGTGCCAAAAAGTGATTGTCTGCCAGAAAGTGATTGCCGTCCGCGGGAGCGCGCGCAGCCGCTTAAAGCGGCAGCGCCCGTCGGGTGAGAAAGGCGACATCTCACTGATTCTGATCCGCGTGTCGCGCTGTGTGTTTACGTCCTTGTGCAGAATCCGTGTACCTGCTCTCATTTACTGTCTTAGCTGTTTGGTGGTTGTTGAAATTTTGTGAGGTTTCACCTGAGATTCTGGCGTTTCGGGCAAAATAAATTTATATTAAAAAATCGATTCAGGATTTTAATGAATCGATTTCACGTTATCCAAGCCAGAATCGATTTTAATCGATGAATCGATTATTAAAACCCACCCCTAGTAACCAGTCCATATAGCCCACTTATTTAGACTCTTTTAGCTTGGTTTTTGGTCTTTACCAGCTTCTGGGTGCCACATAGTGTGAGAGCCACCACTACAGAGAGTGACCAAAAATAAGCAGACAGCTAAACACAACCTGATGCAGAGCTCCATGAAGGGAGAGATTTACATAAATGATTGTTACCATTGTTTTACATAGAAAATGTGAAAGAGTCAATAATCACAGGATAGTTTTGTGTTCCAACAGTATCTTAACATGGGTTTTAAAATTAAATGTCTACCTGAGGCTATCATAGCATTTCTCAGCTCACTTAGTGACAGCGTCCCCGTTTTTGAAACATCACAGCGGGAGAAAATTTCCTGTGTGAAAAGCACATAAATAGCCATTATAATGTTAGAATAGTTATAATGAGGAGAAGTTTGCATGGTTAGAACCAGTGACCTTCTGCCCTTCAGCAGCACAGGGACATTTCCCGGTTTTAGGTTTTCCTTCCATGAGCAGTCAGCTTGACCACCAATAAAATAACAAGCAGCAATGACTCAACAAGGGTCTATTCTCATAGACTGCATGCATGCAGTGTTCAGTGGCTATTCTGCTGGACTGGACAGAGAAACAGAACAGTGAGGAAGAGATTAGAAACAGACAAGCTTAAAGATGAAACAAATCCAGTTCAATTTGTGAAGGTTTGTTGCTTTTGCTCGATGACTGAATATAAAGACTTGCTTGAAAATCTAAGATAATCTCTGTTTAATTATTTTGTATCTCACATTTTTACATTGTTCTTGCTCATTTTTGAAAACTCAGTATTTAGGTTGTGTGTGTGTGTGTGTGTGGGGGGGGGGGGGGGGGGGGGGGGGGGGGGGGGGGGGGGGGGGGGTGGATTTTAATGTTAACAAATCCCTGTTACATATATAGTGACCAAATTCAAAGGCAAAAGTGACATTTGAAAATCAATGGTTGACATGTTAAAAGACTTCATAGATAATTCTGTCATAACTACACGTAAATACATTAGAACATCTGTAGTTATAGACTTCAAGTGATTTCTCTTTGTAGCATTAACTGTTGAATAAACTCAGAACCTGAGGCAATCCTAATATACACAATGGATTAGTCTACAAAATGAGTAGTCTGGTGGTGTGTGGGTGAGATAAAGTCAACATCCTGATGTTGATAATTGTGGCACCCTGAGTATTTTAAGGATCAAAAACAAGTCTCAGAATTCTTGTTGAAGTTCTTTTAACGTGTTTGTGCCCCCCCCCCTTCACCTTTATTTGCTTTTGTTATGACAATAGTTTATATCATAGCACAGAGCAAAAAGCTCATTTGCTCCCACTTGATGTGGTGTTAAGGCGATATTTAGTTTCGCCAGTAGGTGGCAGTGGCGGCTCAGACAAATGAGTGACTGGCAAAATAATCCCTTACAAAAGTAACGCAGGCCAGTTATTGTAATGGAGGCCGTCAGTAACACAGAACTGCTGTTTTGCTGTGTTTCAGGTGAGAGCAGTATACAAGAACTATATACAGTTAAGCCCATAATTATTCCCCTGCCAAATTTTGACTTAAAGTTACTTTTGTTCAACAAGCAAGTTCTTTTTTGAGCAGAAATGACACAGGTGTCTCCCCAAAGATAATAAGACGATGTACAAGAGGCATCATTGTGGAAAAAAATATTTCTCAGGTTTTATTTATATTTTAGCAAAAAGTATCATGCCCAGAATTATTCATACCCTTCTCAATAATCAATAGAAAAGCCTTTATTGGCTATTACAGCAATCAAACGCTTCCTATAATTGCAGACCAGCTTTTTGCATGTCTCCACAGGCATTTTTGCCCATTCATCTTTAGCAATGAGCTCCAAATCTTTCAGGTTGGAGGGTCTTCTTGCCATCACCCTGATCTTTAGCTCCCTCCACAGATTCTCAATTGGATTCAAGTCAGGACTCTGGCTTGGCCACTGCAAAACGTTAATGTTGTTGTCTGCTAACCATTTCTTCACCACGTTTGCTGTATGTTTTGGGTCATTGTCGTGCTAAAATGTCCACTGGTTCCCAAGGCCAAGTTTTTCTGCAGACTGCCTGATGTTGTTGTTGAGAATCTTCATGTATTGCTCTTTTTTCATGGTGCTGTTTACTGTGATTAGGTTCCCTGGTCCATTGGCTAAAAAACACCCCCAAAGCATTAGGTTCCCACCACCATGTTTGACAGTGGGGATGGGGTTCTTTGGGTTGAAGGCTTCTCCATTTTTATGCCAAATGAAGGCAACATCATTGTGACCAAATAATTCAATTTTTGTTTCATCTGACCATAACACTGAAGACCAGAAATCTTCTTCTTTGTCCAGATGAGCATTTGCAAAGGCCAAATGAGCTTTTGCATGCCTTAGAAGTGCCTGGAGAAGTGACGTTTTCCTTGGTCTGCATCCGTGGAACCCAACAGTGTCCGTTGGACTGTCTGCCTTGAGACATTGCCACCAGCAGAGCCCAGATTCACCAGAATGGCCTTGGTGGTGATCCTTGGATTCTTTTTCACCTCTCTCACTATCCTCCTGGCCAGCACAGGTTTCACTTTTGGCCTCCGACAACGTCCTCTGAGATTTTCCACAGTGCGGAACATCTTGTATTTTTTAATAATACTTTGCACTGTAGCCACTGTAACTTGAAAACATTTGGATATGGCCTTGTAGCCCTTTCCTCACTTGTGAGCAGCCACAATGCACAGCTGCAGGTCCTCACTGAGTTCCTTTGTCTTAGTCATGAATGTCCACAGACCACCTGCAGAGAGCTGCTGTTTTTCACCTGTTGAGTTGATCAAAACAGCTATTTCCAATTAATCAGGGTAATTAGGATGCTTTAGAACAGCTTTGACTATTTGGAATGGTATGGAACTTTGGATTTTCCCAGAGACTGTGACAGTTTGTAAAGGGTATGAATAATTCTGGACATGATACTTTTTGCTCAAATGTAAATAAAAGCTGAGAAATATTTTTTTTCCACAATGATGCGTCTTGTACATCATCTTATTATCTTTTGTGAGACGCCTGTGTCATTTCCAGTCAAAAAATAACTTGCTAGTTGAATAAAAGTAACTTTAAGTCAAAATTTGCCAGGGGTATGAATAATTATGGGCTTAACTGTACATTTAAGTAAAGTTGATACTTATTTAAAGTAACATGTTTGGAGTGTAATTCTTGTTTATAAGGCGTTTAATGTGACCAAAGAAGAGAGTTGATTCAGGATATCCGTGGCTAACGCTAGTAACGTTTGTGCGCTAGCTAAGTGATGTTAGTCTCCTGCGTGTTAGACTGTTTAACCGTGTTGTTCCATCGGAAACGGGGTAGAAAACATTTAGCTGGTTTCAGTAAAAGTTATAAGACATGTTTTGGTAAACCAGCCGGTACATCTTATGTTGTGTATTGTTTACTGGTTTATTGTCTGTCATTTACTCTGTTACTAAGGGCTGATTACTAAAGGGCCATTACACATAATCCCTTACAAAAGTAAAGCAGGCCAGTTATTGTAACGGAAGCCGTCAGTAACACAGAGCTGCTGTTTTGCTGTGTTTCAGAGCAATAAACCTCAATGTGCAACTGGATGAACCTTGTCTTCCTTCAGTGTGTAACATAATTTTAAAAGATTTATTTCTTGTGTGCTACAGCCTTCCTGATGTCATCACCAAATCTGAAATCTTCCCCTGGCCCAGCCTGCCCTGTTGCTCACTACGTATGCTTCCCATGTCGCTCCCTTTGTTCAGTGAGTTCTTATATGCAAATGTGACAGTTCCCGTTCAAACTAAATCCTGCTTTCACCTCTGATTACCTGTCAGGTAATCCTGTCTTTGTCTTGTAATGACATTTACTATGTTTATCTTACCTGGTATGTGACAACCTTCTTCCACAGACGAACAAATTCTTCACCATTCAGCTTTCCAGTCACAGATGTCTTTTTAAGGTACGATTAAGATATCAGAACTGTACATGTTTTCTCATGCCTTAGCCTGACCTTTAAATCTATTCATGTTTGCATTATTCAATAAAAGGGCAGGCAGGTTTTGACTTGTACACTGTTAATATGTTTTATGTAAGTGCAGTTACTGTAAGGGTTTGCTCTTTTTACCAGAAAGCAGCTGAAATGAAGCCAATATAAATACACCCCAGTCAATATGACACTCGAGGATACATCCATCAGAGCTACCATGCTGCGACAGGCATCGATTGTGAATCCTCCAGATTTCAAGTCTCCTAAAAAAGAACGAAGGAAATCATACTAGGACACTCTGCACCATCTACATGGGATTATTATATTTAGCTGTGTAGCTGTCACTTTTACTGTGCAAACCTTGTAGTATTTTTCCATTTAGGAGCCTCTGTAGCTGCTCTGCATCCACTTCTTCATACTGGAAAATACATGAAAATAATAAAAGCTTTATGTGATGGTTGGGTTACTTTTAAGTGTTTCTTTTTATCTAACTAAAAAAAAACCAAATAGACATATGTTCTCCCCCCAAACAAATATGAACTATTGTTACAAGACACAATCCTTTACCTTGTCAGAATGTTGACGGAAGAATGTCCTTTTACTTTCGTCATCTTCACTCTTTCCCACTGGTGTGTTCTGCAAAAGAGCAGTGCTGTAAGGATGTTTTCATCTCCATATTAATGATTAGACTGTGTCCGACATATATGTTTATATTTTTCATTAAATCAATGTTAACAAAAAAAACAACCAAGGTTAAAAACTGACCAAGTATGAGGTCAATAGTGCAGAATTAACTACCAAATACCAAGGGGTTATTTTGACTTTTATTTGACAGTATATGTTTGCAATGGATAACGTAACATGATCTTATTCACCTCTTCCAATTCCATATGTTCATGACCACTGGAGTTTTCACTGAGGATGTGGGACAGATAAAAGAAATGAGACAACTGTTTTTTCACCAGCAAGTAAGAGTAATGTGCAGGATTGTCATTGGGGAGATCACAGGAGCAACAACTTTGTGATAGACCCTGAGGACGATACAGCCATGTGATACCCGAGCACCACAGCACTACAGGTCCTCACAGACTGACAGGTCAGTGTACCAAAGACACACATTTATAGAATTCCCCCTTCAAAATTCCTTCCCACTTGCCCAGCTTTGCACACCCACATATTATAGTAAGAATGCAAACTTTTAACAAATAACAATGAATGATTTTAAATCTTTTAAAACAGCTCAGCTATCAGAACTCCACCTGACTTTGCAGTCGTATAATCAGTGACACCACTGCTCAAACTCAGTCTTTTGGTATAATCCTTCTGCTATTCTCTCTCCAAAATGCCACTTCTTTACTTGCTTGCTAAACATCTTTTATAGTGCCAATAATACTTTTTATGACACTTAGACACATAATTGATGTCAAAAGGTGTACGGGCATTTCCACAGATGACTGAGAGCATCATCAAAACCTTCTCAAAAAGGCACCTGCTTAAATCAGTGCAGTATAAACATAGTAGAACTTTTACAGCTAGACACAGTCAACACAGTGGGTGGGGCCTCCTCTGCCCCACCCACTCTGTCAAAAGTAATACCTTTGTTTGAGATTATGTTTATTTTTAGCATTTACTACCCCAGGAACATGTTAACTTTGAAAATTATTTGTCACTTCACTATTTTGCCAAAAGACTTAAGGAGCTTGGAAAGAAAAGCTTCTGGACTTCTTTAAGTTTAGTCATTAGTTGTTATTAATCTCTGGCTCTCTTCCACAGCATTTCTTTGGTCTGTCTTCCTCTCCTCACACCAAGCTCTCATGGAAGGTGACTGCCCCTCCCTGAACCCGGTTCTGCTGTAAGCTTGTTCGTGTTAAAAAGGAGGTTTTTCTTCCCAATGTCACCAAGTGCACGCTCAAAGGGGGTCATCTGATCTTTGGTTTCTTCTCTTTGAAATATAAAGTGCCTTGAGGTGAATGTTAAGGTGATTTGGAGCTATATAAATACAATTGAATTGAAGTAAACTGAACTGAAATGCAGATGGGAATTTTTTAGAAGCAGATTTGTGAGGTCATACATTGACGTTGGACAAGAAGGCCTGACTCGCAGTATTTGCTCTAATTCATCCCAAAGGTGATCTGTCAGGACTCTGTGCAGGCCATTCAAGTTCATCCACACCAAACTCACTCATCCACGTCTTTACGGACCTTGCTTTGTGCAATGGTATGCAGTTGTATTGGCACAGGAAGGGGTAATCTCCAAACTGGTCCCACAAAGTTGGAAGCATGTCAAAAATGCTTTGTTATGCTGAAGCATTAAGAGTTCCTTCCACTGGAACTAATGAGCCAAGCCCAACTCCTAAAAAACGGCCGCACACGATAATCCCGCAAGGAAATTTCACGACTCGACTTGTTGCACGGATGTCATCCTATCGCCATGCTGGAATTGAGACTGAAACTGAGAATGACCTATTCTTTCACAAATGTTTGTAGAAGGAGTCTGCATACAGGTACTTGAATTTCTACACCATGAAAATGATTGGAACACCTGGATTCAATGATTTGGATGGGTGAGTGAATACTTTTGGCAATGTGGTGTGTAAGTTTGCAAGTATCTTACTGCACGTGGGTCTCTGCCTTGGACAGGATGGTCAGGATGAAGGAGGCTGTCTCATTGGGACTGAAGGTGGATGGCACAATCAGATATTCACCAGGCTTCAGCATCATTAACTCCATCACCTCACGGGCATTTATGTAGGATTTAGTGTGGGCAACAAGTTTGCTCACACTGAAGAAAGAGGCTGGGAACTTTCCGCTGTGTGTCATGTACTGTAATATCAGTATTAGATATTTAATCTTTTTCACTCTGTCTATGTCCTGTTATTTGAAAATGTGAAATGAAATATGCGCTGTGGGAAAATACTTACATTTTTGGGCACCTTAGAGGAAATCACAGACAAAAAAATAGTATAAGGAAAATAATTAGAACAAGTGAAGTTTGACAATATAAAAGCTAAATGGAAACTAATGATTACCTTTAGGGATTGAAGGGGATTTTTTTGTAAATGAAGCCCAACACTTCCACTTTTCAGTAGTTGCAGAGTACACAAACCTAACCAGTGTGATGGAAACAATAAAGGCTCATCTTTACCTCAAATACAGAAAATCCAATGTAGAGGTTCTGGACCAGGCGTCTATTCCTTTTGTCAGGCTTTTGCATGAGAGAGACCAGCATGTTGATTTCACCCTGTTTCCCAGCACATTCACTGGATAATTCATCAATCTTGACCCGATACTGTGGATTTGTCCAGAAGCTCTCTGAGAAGCAAAGAAGGAAATCATTTTGGAGTTTTCCATTAATCTATTATTATTATTATTATTATTATTAAGTAAACCTTAACAAGCAGCTACAAGATGATCCACTGACTCCACAGAAATATGAAACTTTCTCTTCACAGTTCCCAAATTATTGCAATTATGGTAAATGGTAAATAGCCTGTATTTATATAGCGCTTTACTAGTCCCTAAGGACCCCAAAGCGCTTTACATATCCAGTCATTCACCCATTCACACACACATTCACACACTGGTGATGGCAAGCTACATTGTAGCCACAGCCACCCTGGGGCGCACTGACAGAGGCGAGGCTGCCGGACACTGGCGCCACCGGGCCCTCTGACCACCACCAGTAGGCAACGGGTGAAGTGTCTTGCCCAAGGACACAACGACCAAGACTGTCCGAGCCGGGGCTCAAACCGGCAACCTTCCGATTACAAGGCGAACTCCCAACTCTTGAGCCACGATCGCCCCGATCGTGGCTTATTATATTTAATGGCTCAGTCACACTAGAGTAAAAATAGCACTTCCTTGGCCTTGGCACCTCCAAAGTGATTGGATAGGTCACCTTGCACGTTAGGAAGTACACTGTCTCCCAAAAAATTTATCCTCTGACTACAATCACTGCCAGACAGATTGACAATGTTTGTAAATAATTTCTATCTAATTTATAAGTACAGACAGATTGGCAATACTATACAGTTACACTGAGTCAGTCTGCATTATAAGCACAACTCTTGTGCGCATCTCTGGTTACCATTTCATCGTATTTATATGTTTTATTGCAAAGTCACTTTGAAGATGATAACTGACTGCTAGTGGTCACAGACCTGTTCCCATCTTCGAAGGAACCATTTCAGAGTCACTGAGATTGTATGGTCAGGATTTTGGTTACACTGTAGTCTTCAAAGATTGATTATAGCACAAAAGAAATAAATAATAGTTGCAATTAGTTTTAAATTGCTAAAAGGCATGTGGTGCTGTGCAAAACTTTAAGTTCATGTATGGATGAATTGGTATAAATGGATGTAGCAAAGAGATCATTTATTTCCATAACTAAGGCATTTAAATTATTAGAGCTTTTGGATATACCAGGGTTCTTCATGCAGCCTCCAGCAGTGGTTCCTGCAACCCATCGACCTTGATAAATGGAGGTGTTCCAGTGACAGGTAGAGTTTCCATCCAGGAAGTCAGGGCACATGCAGCAGATGTCGAGCTCTGAATAGGTCTTACAGAAGTCTTTCAGACTCATCCTTGAAAGCAGATATAAATTTAGGTAATAATGAGTTCTGGCAGTTTCCTGATAATGGATGATAACAAAAATTAATCAACAGAAATATAAAAAGCATGTATTCTGCAACAGTTAGTTGATTTAATGGAATCTACACAAAAGCGTAGCAGCTTTTGTTTTGCAGCTTTCACTGGAAGTCAAAATTCTAACTCTATAGACTCTTTTGCCCTCGATTATCTATTCTATTATTTAATATTATTCTATTAAACTATGTTCAAAGAAACTAACTATATAATCTAATTTAACTTTTAAGCATTTTAGCATAGAGATGTATAACACAATAAGTTTCAAGTACTTAGGGTTAGAAAGCATCTTTTTGTTCTTCTTTTTTTTGATTATGGTAAGAATTTATTATTGTGTAACTACTAACTGTGTTGCATTTGTCACATTTTGATTTTTCTTACCAAAACTCGCCGTCATCATAGACTGCTAGGCACATATCTCGATCTTGAGGACTCACAGTTTGCCACAGAGGGGACCTTTGTTGAAATTTTTCAGAGAAGGAAGAGGAGGTATATAAATACAATATTGTCATATTATAAACTTTTCAATTTTAAGCTCATTCAAGCTACAACTACTCCTCTCTACTCATATGGATGAGATGTGGAAAATTAGTGACCTTTCCAGTCAACAAAGAGTCTTTAAGAGTTGTCAGGAGACTTTTTCTCCTTCTGCCTCGTGTGCAAGACAGACCTTGTTTCAACAGTTTCAAACAGAGCCATTAGGGAATACCTCCAAACCACAAACCACATCTAAAATCATCATGTGTTTCAAAATAAGAAACTCTAGAATAAAAGAATAAAACCACTGAGTCCTGTCAAAACTTGCTATCTACGTTTTTTTCTCTTCACTTACATAAGAAGTTCATAATTAAGAGATTATGCTGATATGAAACCAACAGAAAAGTTTCTCATGGCTCTGATCCACATATCCTCAGCCCTTCTTTGCATGCCTAAAAAAATATATGAAGTATATCACTGAGGAAATTACTAGAACAAAACACAGAGGACTTCTTGATATTTCCCTGTGAGCAAAAATAATAATCTATATCTAAATAATGTTATTCCACCGCTGCTAAAGTATCTCAGTATTTTGTCTTCTGAGCTACAAAACCAGAGAAATGCTTCTTTAAAATAGTCACAGAGTGTGCAAGATGCTCTAACCGATCACTCCAGTCTCCATTCCACTCTCCGTGGCCCCAGGGATTCCACAAACGCACCAGATTCACCGTCTGCCCTCGGCTAATCATCTGCACACCAAAGGAAACCACAGCATTCATTTGTAGTTTCTTTAATATACACTGCTTTACACTAAATGCAAGCTCAGTACCTTTATTACCTCAAAATGAATGAAATTAATCATTTGCTGAGGTTAACATCAGTAGAAACTTAAAAGCTTAGCTCTTGCTAATATAACTTTAACAACCACTCTATTTTAATCTGCTGCATGTTGTATTATGTTTTAAATAAATGCCAGACCTTACCTGTTTAACACCTGTGACAGCGTAAGCATGGCTTTGGACCAGCCCATTTGGTAGTACAATGTTTTCAGTTGTCTCCTACAAAGAATTAACACATGTAAAGAATCCAAGTTCAGTTAATATTAGCACAGCTTAATAATCCAAGTTCAGTTAATATTAGCACAGCTTAAGAAAAATATCATTTTGCTTTTGGTTCTTGCAGGTAATAAATACTGAACACACAAGAACGAGCTGAGTTGGCTAAATGGCAAATTTCAAAAGAAAACCAAATCATATTAGCAAACTTTGGCTTTTCAAAGTAGTAAAGAAAACCAATATATCGTTGCTTATGTTAGCATTACTCGTGTGTAAGCAAATTAAATATCATTTACTCATACAGTAGGATATATCAACATAATTTTATTGTGATATTAGCTTTTCAGTGGAAAAACAAACAGTGTCTTAAATTCTTATGAAGGTTCAAAGGAGCAAGATTATCATATATCATATGAGACAGCTGCTTCTGCTGGATTAAGTGCTTTCATGCATTGTGAGAGTAAACTATCCGGACCGGTATTTCAGTCTAATGTATCAGTCGCTCCCTCTGTCTGAAAAGACTTATCCATGTAGTTACTATTTGAGGGGCCAAACTCTGAGAAACAAGATCCTATAGAGCCACTTATGGGTCATTAATTAATTAAACTCAGTAAACTACATAATGAAAAAGGTGAATATTCTTTCATACAAATAGAAGTATTGATACTGTTAAGGTATTGAGAAAAATACTACATGCAAAACACTGGTCAAAATTATGCTGTAATTTTATTTCTGATAAAAAAACTCGAACATGATCGTCAAAAACATTTACCAGTGTTTCCTTTTCACAACCAACTATTGCTCTGGCTCTTGCATTAACATGTACAGGATTTTCTTCATTCTATTAAATTGTACTGGTTTTTAGGTATCGCTCTTGACTTCAGTGAAACATTTAAATAGGGCGGTGCTGTTTACTTTAATGTGACTGGTAGATTTCCAGCCACTGTGAATGGGGGAGTTATCAAACCACCTTCTCAAAATGGAACAATCCCAACACAGTGTTTTTATTTTTTTGCTGGGACAGGAGTAAATGTGCCAGCTACGTGGGTTGTCGCATCCTTCATTCATCTTTTACACCATGATTTTTATAACTCTGGGCTAAGAGCTATTATTCTGAAGGTGCTTTTATGACCTGATCTTTCAGTCAGACAGACACCCCAGACTGTTTTCAAAACAAAGATTACAAAGGCAGTGTGTTGCTTTATGTAGTCTATATCAATGCTTACACCCTGTGGTGTCCCACAACCCATCAGTGACTTGGATTGACCGGCTCGGCACATCATTTCCCACAGGTCTGGAGGGGGCTTTGATAGATCAATATAAATGTGGACCCCACCAGTGAAGTCTACCAACGCCTCAGCAGGGGTTCCAGCATTCATATCTGTGTAGGAACCACACACCCTGAAAAAAATGGATGTATTGTAATTTTTACTGACAAATCACTCCCACAAAGAGCACTGTAAACTGAGAAATAACACAGGGTTTTTACATACTTTGCATAGGCTTTTTCCAGCAGAGCCGGCCAAAATTCAGTTGGATCTCTGGAGTGGACAAAAATGAGTCTGCCATCAATTGTTGGTAGTTTGTCATCAATGATGACATCCACCCATTTTCCAAATCTCCAGAACTGAACAGTTTAAAAAGAGGAGAAAGGGAAAAGGTTTTATGCACTGTTTAATGCAACCTGCTTTTAGAGATTTATCTTCGGCAATGGCAGAATATCAAAACAAAACAAGAAATTCCTTAAACAAATGTAAACTGCACAGACAACATTTTACCCCTGACTTTTTCAATGGTATAAATGATATTATGGTACTGGATATACCCTGAAGTGGAACAGCCCACAGTAATCCTCATCAAAGTTTTGCTCAAGAGGAACAACTTGTCCAAGGATGTGATTCTGAAATGTCAGAGCTCCAATAGAGGCAATAAACCAGCAGTTTTCTGTGAAAAATATTTAGTTAAGTTGTCAGAATGATTTACTGTGCAGATATTGCAGTAGAAATTGTGCTGATTATGGTTAGATTGACACTAAGAAGTGAAAGAATAAATATACTTACTAGCCCAACCTTGACCAAAGTCAAACCTGGAGACCCCGTCAACAACAAAAGATGGATTTGGAACAATTTTCTGAAAGAACAAAAAAAAATCTTTTGGGTTATTATTATTATTTCTTTATTAGTAGTAGTATTATTAATGGGCTTACTGCAACAACAATTACAAAGAAACATTAACAATCATTTGGCCAAAATTAACAGTTGGTATTTTATACAATTTTGTCTTTGTTTTCCTTGAAGAAATACTTCATGCAGCTAAAATGTGCATCCTCGTTTGTGGTTGGTAAAGCATTCAGGCGCAACATGAAACAAAGGTTCCAATAACCCCACGTACAAATGAATCGGCAGACTTCTGTGCTTCATGAAGAGTGTTAACTGTCTAGATTTGTTAGAGCATCGGCGTGGCAGGGGTGTGGTCTTCGGCTCTGCTGCAGAGGAGCAGCTAGGACTGATTGGTGTGATCAGCCACGCTGGCACTGCCCACCGAGCCCAATGCCCCACACTCCTCTGCAGCTGAGCCACAGACCACACCCTCGCCTCAATCAGCTTTCATGATTATATGTAATTGCATTTGGGGTTTTCAGCCAATGCAACACTCACCCCTGGTCGCAGCCACACCACTCGGGCAAGATCAGAAGGCGTCAGTATCTCATTGCCGATTGAATTTCTGTCAGGGGGAAACATCTCATCGATGTACCTTAGATGTCGGATGAGACAGTACTGTTTCAGCTGGTGGAAGTCTTGGTTTAGGAACCTCTCGGGGTTGGTGACAGTCCCGTAGCCATTTTTCATGTGGCGTGCACTGATGATGTTCATGCACACACCTGGAGGAGGCATAGCTGCAGGGTTTGAAAGCTGCTGAAAACAAACATTAAGAAGTGCAAAGATTAACTTTAATTCTCATTACACAAACTCGTTTTTCTTCTTCGACGTGCCCAAAGTACATCAGTATGTAGGTGTACTCCTTTACACAAGACTCTTTTACATAAAACTGTAAAGTAATTGTCAGTGTCAATAATGTAACAACACCACAAAACTGTTACAAAAAGAGGTAAATAAAGTGTAAATAAAAGTGTAAACCAAGCTGTTTAAGAATGTTTACAGTACAAAAGGTTCTTCACCTTACCTTACCTGAAAAGCTAGACGGCAGTGACTGTGGGTGGAGAGAAACTCTGCTGTTTTTATCATACCTGTAAATGCCCGAGGCTACTTCTGTCAGCACGTGATCGTAATTCAATAAGCCCTCCCTGATCTGTTTTTTTACTGGTACAGCTGTCTGTTGTTCACAAACAGAGAGAAGAATAGAAGAAATGCAGACATTTACGTGATTAAAAGCTTCCAAGTCAGTCAGCTCTGCAAATATGCAAGTATCAAGTCACAAAGTATGAGCTGTCCAAGAATGATTAATGGTTAATGCAAAACCTAATACGGCAAAGATGGGACGATAGCTTGGTTTTGAATCCAGGGTTTGAGTTTTTGTGAGTTCATGGTTGCTTCTATTTTGAATGATTCAAATATAAATACACTTTTCACACAGTCTTTATGAAAAAAGATGGCTAGCACATTTAAATCACTTTAAAACATTGTCTAAACAAAATACTTTGACAGCTTTTTTGAGAGTCAAAATGTAGAAAGCAGATGTCGTCTGTTGTGCATCTGCCTTTGTGTTTTTAAGGTTTAGTTTCAGGGTGGAGCTCTCATGACAGACAGGTAACGGATTCCCTGTATTAGACTGTAAGGATTAAATTTTTAAACATGTTTTAAAATATAGGAGATTATAGTTGTCCTATGCGTGCTACCGTGCAGATGGTAGCATGCAAATGTACCCATCTCACATTAAAATAAATTATACCATGTAGTTATTATGTGAATTAATTCTTTTGATAATATTCAATTATATGAGTTAGTAAATACTTCTTATTCTATACCACAAAAATTCAGTTATGAATTAAATTGTGAATGGATTGACAGATAATACACAGACCAATAGTAGCTGTATCTCTGCCTATATAATATTTTATTCCTTTCATTACCCTTTGGATCAACTTTGGTCTTTAAAGTAGGCTGACACTGCCCTTCTGGACTCAAGAAATTATTTTTAACCGTATTTTTCACTTCCTGGTTGAAATAAGGTTAATTCTAAATACAATATTAGTTCCTTTAGTATCTTCAGTCACAGAGAGTTCGGCTTAACTTACCAGTGTAATGTCAGTTCCGTTGTTAAATTTGACCTATTGACTAAACAAGGCTTAGCAGCACCATAAAACAACTGTGTGCTTGCTATTGTTTACACAGTGAATAATCATTAAGTGTAACTTGCTTGCTTTTTGTTATGGTGGCAGGTATGTCATGGTAGTTGGCACACACCGTACATTAGCCTGGGATACGTCCAAGCCATGTGCTCAATTTATAAATTTCATGCTGCTGTTTAGGGCAGGACACTTTGCTTCAAAAGTCAATATTCCCAAAGGATGTTTGTTTTAAAGCTACACTGACAGTTTACTCACCATGTGACTCTCAATAACAAGTCTTATTAGGGGTTTTCTTTGTATGTTTGCTTAAAGGTAACCAACTAAATAAATGGGGTCAGGCGGGGTAAAGTGGCTCTTTGTCTGACAGGTATGTGGGCACTATACATCCTGCTGCTTACAAAGTTGGTTTAGGATGGCTGACACACAAAAATAATATATGGGCTTTGTTTTACGAAATAAAGAATGATTTCTTAAACATGTTCAGCACGTCACTGAGTCTGCTGATTGCTTCATCTTAAAATGGTGACAAATGTTGATTTTTTTTTAATGGCAACATTTGTTATCAACCATAAAACTTCTGAGGTTCACACAAAGATATAAAAAACAGATTTCAGCCATACTGTGAGGACTGCAAACACTGACAGCCAACAAGAAGCACAGCCATGAGTAGGAGATGCTCTGTATCTCATTGTACATCTGTCTTTTGACAATAAAGGCATTCTATTCTATTCTATTCTATTCTATTCTATTCTATTCTACTGCAATCAGTGAGTACTTTCAGTATTACTGCTGACAGGCTAACCTTTAACAGCAACTGCTGTTCTCTAAACACGAAAGTGGATACCATAAACACAAATGTATAAGACTGTGACAGACATAAATATGAGCTAATCGAGGGTCACTCGAATGAAAGTGAAACTTTCTCTAGGCCATCTCTCTGTTGGTCATACAGTAGCTTGCAGGAAGTAGATTACTATGAGCTACAGGTCAGCACAGGCGTGGTTTGTTCAAAGGTGATTTTCATATCTGGGTTAGAAACATAAGGACGGCGTACACAGCCTCAGGTGCTTAAATGCACAGACGAAGCTACTTGGTTCTCACCCACCAGTTCACCCAGATTCAACAACACCTTTTTCTGCACAGCTTTTCACTTTTGAGTTAGTGAGGTAAGACCTGCTTTTAAAACTTTGAACCAGATGATCCAGAATTTGCATTCGTATCAGTGTGGTTCTTCTTGCTGCTGTGAATGCAAACTATGGACTTTATAAGTTCAAATGTTATTACTGGTGCAGTTGATTTTACAACGGATTGTTTATATATGAAGATATAATATTTTAAAGACTATCATAAAAAAAAATTTGTTTATAGCAGAATTTGTTTAAAGTTTTAGACACTGACAAAAGAGAAGCCCCAGATAAACCGTGAATGTTAAAAGTAGAATTTTAATTTTTTCCATTCAGGGTGCAAATAAGGTCCAACATAATGAAAACCTTTACGTTTTACATATATTTTTAATGTTTGGAACAACACAACATAATAATTAATATAACAACCTTTAATCTAGTTTTCCTCACAAAAAAGTTCTTAAAAATGCCTAATTATTATTATTATTATGTTAATAATCTTGTTATCTACAATGTTTCATAATAGTCGGGTAAACAACAATTTGCAATAATTTCACATGGACTATATGAAGTTTGAACTCAGTGTTGCTCTTTTTCAGTGAGCTGCACATTTGATTTTATGCACCATAATGGAGTTATCTTTTTCCAACAGACTGTAGCTCATTATATTTATTTCAAATATGTATGTGATCATTTGTCTCATGACATCCCATTTTGAAATGCCATTCCCACACCCTTGATCTATACCCAACTTTAAATAAGTGATGTAGCATTATTTAATCTCTTACATTTTCTGGATTTTGTATGCAAAATTCTTGTAAACAGAGTCCAAAAACTGCAGTGATGCCTCCTCCCGGTGTATGCTTGAACATCATAGAGGCCCGTTACAAGAAGGATGGTTTTGGAAAATTCACTAAGCCCCACAAGTTCTTTGGCCAAGACTATGAGCAGTTGAAACAGTACTGTCTCACAAGAGGCGTAAGCTTCACTGATGAGACATTTCTACCTGACAGAAGGTCCATTGGCCAAGAGATACAGCGCCATGGCATACTGAGCCCTTCTGAACTGGCCTGTGTGGAGTGGCGGAGACCAGCAGTGAGTGTTTGGAAAGTGGAGCTCATAATTCACCTAAAATGTTAATTTTAGATAATTTTGTAAAGCAAACCTGCTGAGCTGATTCAATTTTAGTGCTTTCACTGCATTTAGATTGATTTTCAGCAAACGTAGAATTTCTTATCCCACGGTTCAAAGACAGCACAGTCAGGTTTCTGGTTTAGTTTGTCACAGCTCGATATAGATATTTGATACACTGCAGCTTCTAGTACAAGCAATACCTTCTCTTATACTTTCTAAAAAAAGATTTCAGGGATGCTTTTTAGTTGGGTTCAACAAAACAATGTTCAACATGTTATTGTGACTCTTACAATAATTGAAAGATTATTTCAGTGTGCATGAATAAATGCACATTTTTGTGAAGAATACACTAACAGAGAAATGTGCATCCCTTCTTTTAAGACTTTTAGAGCTTTACTCTCTGATGAGCACTCTCCCTTTTTCAGGAAATTGTTCGTTTTCCAGCCTTTGTACTTGACGGAGTCTCCAGGTTTGATTTTGGTCAAGGGAAACTTGGTAGGGAAATGTCTTCATGAATATATTTCTTGTTCTCCTCACCTCTCCTCTAGTAACCTTGAGAATATTTTTGAACAGGAAACTGCTGGTTTCTTGCGTCAATCGGAGCGCTGACGTTCCAGAAATCCATTTTCGCAGAAGTTGTCCCACTTGAACAAAGATTTGATGAGAACTACTGTGGGATTTTTCACTTCAGGGTAAATACCAACATGTAACAACACAAATAATTTTTACTGAACACAAGTAGTGTTCAATAAAAATACACCTGTCAAAAATACTCACTGATTCATTTATTTATTTATTTATTTTTGAAATGTTGCTTTTTGTTTGTATTTTAACCACAGCAGAATAAACTAGCTAACAAGCATGTGCTACACGTTTAAAATTCTTTTACTGCCTATAGTTTATTTTAACACATTTTCATGTTGAAACTAAACTGTGTGTAAATGTAACCTCATAAGTTACTGGTTTATGATACCAGAGACCAGTAATTCACAGTCCCCGCCTTTGCCTGCTGCTGATCCAACGTAAATGCAGAATCCTGCAACTTTTAGGGCCACAGGAGAGGAAACAAATTGCTGGATATGTATTTTCCTAAATATCACATTGGCCTGAAAGGGAATTAATTCCTGACCTGAAACATCTTTTCATCTATCATCACTTTTACAGACCGAGGTCGAGTGCCAACATGCTGCAAGACATTTTTTGAATAATAAATCAAGAGTAGCAAACTAGATTCATTCTTTTTTTTCCCCCAGTTCTGGAGATTTGGGCAGTGGGAGGATGTGGTCATTGATGACAAACTACCAACAATCAATGGCAGACTAATCTTTGTTCATTCCAAAGACCAAAATGAGTTCTGGCCTGCTCTCCTGGAGAAAGCCTATGCCAAGTATGCAGTCTTAATCTTAGACATAAATGAGAGTTGAAGGTGTGATTTCTCTAAATATTAAAAAAACAGTATTATCCTGTCAGGGTTTGTGGTTCCTACTCCGACATGATTGCTGGAACTCTCTCAGAGGCTATGATGGACTTCACCGGTGGCGTCCACATTAACATCGAGCTGTCACGCCCGAGTCCAAGCCTGTGGGGGCTGATCTGTAGAGCTGGCAAATCAAACACACTGATGGGCTGTGGTACACCTCCCAGGGTAAGTAGAACTACACCACACAGAAGCAGCACCACCAGCTTTGGCTTAATGTACCTGATACTTCTGCTGCCCTATACTCACTCATACAGGACTTATTTTCAGACTTTCATTTTGATCTCACTAAACACCTATAAAGTTTTATAACTGTATCCTGCTGTGGTATAATTTCGTCAGAATTTACCCAGAGACAGAGCTTTAAACATCTGCCAAAGCAGCTAAAAGGACCTTGGTCATGGTTATGAGCTTTTACTACAGTCACTTTATAAATGCCTCTATAAAACAATTGTTTGTAACACTTACAACATGGTCTTGACATTATCCAAGGATAAAGTTCATTGACAAGGCAGGGATGGCTGTATGTGTGCTAGACAGACAATCAAGACTCAAATGCTGGAAAACCTTCGCTTACATGAGCCATTTTGAGTTAAATGAATGAGTCCTGTTTTAAGACGCCAAAGCTGCTGTTGTTCAGTTATTGTGCTTACTCGTGCCAGTCTGATATTTAGTATACATTTAACTCTGCAAGGAAATAACATTTTGAAAAACATCTGAGCAAATTAGTGTCGAATTTAGCCACAAGCAAACCATTTCACAGTCACTTGCACACGTAAAATGATTTATTGGCTTCATCATCATCAACAGAAGTTGATGTTGTTAATGTATAATATTCTACTTTACTCGTGGCAAATGCTTTTGTCTTGTAGGAGACATCTGGTAACGAAATATTACCAAATGGACTGGTTGCAGGCCATGCATACACTGTGACAGGTGTCAAAGAGGTAAAGATTTGTACTGGAAATAGAAAAAAAAATCAAATCATACTTAAAATTAACAATAAAAATAAAAATATGAAGTAAGTACTACATTTGAACCTTCATTGTACATAAAAATCTTGTTTTCTCTGATGGTGGTTTGTGGTCAGATGATGAGTCGAGGAAAAATTGTATACCTGGTGCGTTTGTGGAATCCCTGGGGTAACGGAGAGTGGAAAGGAGACTGGAGTGATCGGTAAGTCAGACTCACACTCATGGCTCTCAACTTAAAAGATGGAAAGCAAATCTATGTCAAAACCTATGTGGTAGCCTTCTATTTAGTGTAAAGATTATATTTCAAGTATGGCTGTGGACACATGCAGGAGAGCTTTTCTGAACTCCCTTTGAATATTCAGAAGAATTAGAAAAGCTGTCTCCTTGTCTAAATAAAATGACAAATTTTCTTTGAGGTCTCCTCTGTGGCAAACTGTGAGTCCTGAGGACCGTGAAATGTGCCTTTCAGTGGCTGATGATGGAGAGTTTTGGTAAGAAAACTTGTGAAATTAAAAAACAAAAAAACAAACACAAAATACAAACACTTTTTGCATTGTACCCCAACATCCCATCCAGATGTAAAACAAGTAATCTCAAAATTCATCTGATTTTTACAGGATCACCTTTGAAGATTTCTGTAAGTTCTACACAGATATTGACATCTGTGGGCTGTCTCCTGACTTCCTTAATGAAAGTGACTCTAGTCAGTGGAAGACCTCTGTGTATGACGGCCGATGGGTTGCAGGAACCACTGCTGGAGGTTGCCTTAATTACAGAGGTATTAAATCTCATTGCAAATGTGTTGAAACATTAAATACATACACTATCAGTTAAAAGTTTTAGAACACCCCAATTTTTTCTTTTTGTGTGAAAATTATGCAGTTTAATGTCTCATTGCACTCTGAAATGAAAGCATTGTACAAATAAGTAGTTGGAGTTAAAAAATAAATCATGGAATCAACTTAGAGACCAAAACGTACTATCAACTTTGACTCATCAAAGTAGCCGAGTCGAGTAGAAAAGTGCTATATAAGAATCAGTCCATTAACCATGCTGGACACACCTGTGTCATTCTTTCTACAATAGATATCAAATATTATTCTGAAAGTTCTTTCCATATCTGTTGCAGAAGTTCCCATAAATGTGTGGCACTTGTAGGTTGCTTTGCTTTCACTCTTCTGTCCAGTTCATCCCAAACCAGCTCGATGGGATTTAATGAGACTGTGCTGGCCATTCCATGTTTTCAAGCTTATCTTGTTCTTTTTTCCTGAGGTAGTCGTGTCATAGCTTGGACTTATGTTTTGGTTTATTATCTTGCTGTAGGGTGAACATCTGAACAACTAGGTGCATACTAGAGGGTATAGGATGGCACTGCAGATTGCTTTGGTAGCCGTTTTGGTTTAAGGTGCCTCTCACTATGTACAAGTCACCCACCCTGGATCCAGCAAAACAGCCTGAGACCATCACACTTCCTCTTTCATGTTTGACAGTTGATGCCACACACTGTGGAACCATCCTTCACCGTACAAAGATCCTGCGTGATAAACCGAAGAGTTCAAATTTTGATTCATCAGTCCACAATACCTTCTTCCAGTCTTCAGTAGTCCAATGGCGATGTTTCATGGCCCAGGCAAGCCTCTTTGTCTTATTCTGACGTCTTAGCATTGTCCTGTCAAACCTGCAGCTTGAAGTCTTCTCTTCACAGTTGAAACTGAGACTTGCTTATTATGACCACTATTCAACTGTGCTTGAAGCTGTTGTCCTGTGAGCCGCCTATCATGCAAGATGTCCTCTGATTTATTTGTGGCTTTGGGTCTGCCAGACCTCTTCCTGTCAGAGTTTGCTCCAGTTTCTGAGTGCCTTTTGATGGGGAAGGAAACTGTACTCACTGTCATGAAATGTTTCTCCGACTGAAAACGCTACGTCCAGATGAACAGAATCAACTATTCAGGATACATTTTTAAGCGTTATGATTGTCTGTCTCGCTTCCATTATTAATTGCATTCTTTTGGCCATTTTTGTAGCAACACAGTGCTTTCTGCAGTACAGTACTGTTCAACTGATGCTCACGAGGGTATGGTACCACAGTGTGTTTCATACTGCTTTTATGCAGACAGAGGGGGTTGGAAGTAATCCAGAAAAGTTGGAACATCTGTAGGAATCAGTAGTTGAAGTTTTCAAAGCTTGATCAACCTCCATTGTTCCAGCACAGCTTTAAATTGTTAACCCATGTTGTGTTCCATGAAAAAGGCCTTTGTGTATAATTCCAAGAATGTACATTAATTTGGCTAACCTTGCCATTTTTTTACTTTTATTTTTTTTTACCTCCGGCAGTTCAGTTACCTTTGTACCATTTCAAGCTATTCACTGGACTTGAATGACTTGAATTGCAATAAATAACTGGGAAAATTGGGGTGTTCTAAAACTTTTGACCACCAGTGTATACTAGAAAAAATGTACCGAAATTGGTAACGCACGAACACATACATGTAGTGTTTGTGTGATTTTAATATTTAACAGATTCACATTTAAGATTTTTATGAAGCTCAGTGTCTTTAACTATCTTATTATATTTCATGAAATAGACAATTAAGAACATTAAGAGATAAAAGAGTCCTGAAATTCATAGGTGCTATGTAGCAATTTATTTCAGCAATTATTAAATAAGATTATTCTTTTAGTCTTGATGCGGACCCTAAAATTAACAATAGGTCCAATAGGGCAACAAGTTCTTTAGTTAATGTAGTTAGTATTAAGGTCATTGCTTAATTTTTTTAGTTTAACATAACTCTGTTATTAGCAGTTGTGCATGCAAATTTCAGCTATTTTTTCCAAGTATTGTAGCTATTAAAATTCTGTAACCAGTAGTAACAAATATGTTACAATATTAAAAGCCCAAATATGGCACCATATATTCCATTCACAAGAAAAAACTAAGTTGTATAAGTATAAATATAAGTTGGACATCCATAACAATACAGACCCATAAACAGAGTTGTAAAGTCTTTTCCACAGTATATTATCTATATAGCTCATTTAATTGCATGACTTTGTCATTTATTAAACAAAAGTTAAGTGAACCTTTCACCCACCTGACCTCGACTATTTAACCAGCCTTACTTTCAGGTTCATTTTTTTAACCTTCATTTTCTGTGTCCAGCACATATTTTTTACACATTTTTTATTTGCTTTCAAGACAGTTTCTGGACTAATCCACAGTGTCGTTTCAAAATTTGCGGTGGATACTCAGAGAAAGATGGCGATAAAAACATAATGGTGTCTCTCATGCAAAAGCCCGAAAAAAGGAATAGACACCTGGTGCAAAACCTCCACATTGGGTTTTTCATATTTGAGGTAAACATTGCTCTTTACTGCCTAATATGGAAATGTTATGACACTTTTATTTTTTGAATCGTTTCCAAGTTGCAATCAGGATGGTGATAAGGATGACCTCAACTTCAAGGCTACACTGCTATTCCTTCAATGATTAAACCTTTGGCTCAGTTGTCATCATCTTTGAAGAGCATAAAATCATTAGTAAAAGATGCATTAAATTTCATTAGGGTTGTATTCTGACACTGAGTATATTTCTTATTCCCAACATGAACCAACTTGCACTGGTTTCCTTCAAGGTGACTGAAAAAGTAAGAAACAGTTTGTATCCAGTTCCCATTTACAGATATAGCAGCCCCTCTTTAAATGTTGTAAGATAACTGACATATCTACCTGTTATTTCAGTATAAGACACAGAGGGGGAAGTTTACAGAGGAGTTCTTCAAATCCCAGGCACCTGTTGCCCAAACTAAAACCTACCTGAATGCCCGTGAGGTGATGGAGTTCTTTATGTTAAAGCATGGTGAATACTTGATTGTGCCATCCACCTTCAATCCCAATGAGACAGCCTCCTTTATCCTGACCATCCACGCAAAATCAGAGACCAACTGCTAGTATGCACACTCATTGTTTGTATAAGTGCAAACACAACAATGCTAAATTGGAACAATCTACATGATATATATGCAAAACAGACAAGAAAAAATAAATTATGATTTTTTCTTTCTCTGCAGTGATAATTTTGGTGATCACAAACATGAGCTTGATGAGAAGGTGGGTGTTCAACAATAAATCATGTCTGGTTGCGGTTGTGTTATATGCTAAATGATATGTAAATAGCTTTTTATTTAACACAAAATTTAATTTCTCTGTTTCAGGTCAAGATCAAAAATCGACAGGATGATGAACAAAGGAGAGAGTTTTTCCATAAACACTCTGACAAGGTAACTTCCCGTTATTTTCTCACGAGCATACTTGACAGTGTTGAGTTTACTATTTCTCTTATATCGACTGAGTTTTATCACACAGTGGAAACTTTTGTTTGTTTGATAAGATTTTTTTCATCCTTATCTAAAACTTATCTGTGAGAGGTTTGACTAACTATTATACTTCAGTGCACATAATGAAACTGTTTGACTTCTGTATACAATGAACATAAAACGTGCGAACATGAAAGTTTAAATACATTTCTTTACATTTGTTCTCAACTAATAAAATCCACAACAGAACATCAGTTTTGTATAAAAGTGAGAAATTTTAAAGTGAAAGCTTAATCATCCTGATTAATTTTTTGGCTACTTTAAAGATGCACTTGTGGTTTAGTTTTCTTCTCACTGTTGATGATTTATCACAGTTATTTAGTAGCAATTTAAGCTAGGATCAAAATATGCATATCTCATATGATGCATCATTTCTTGGGTCAGTATGGTGAAGAAAGGTTAACTTACTGAAGAACTCAGTTGATATAAATAATACAGAAATAAAATATGAAAATGAAAAAAGACTGTTTAAATATTAGCTTACTATAGCTCTAAATTACACATTTTATCTCTAGATATACAGTCTAGAGAACTATAAAATAGTACAAAAAAAGAATATGCAAAAACATCTTCTTTAAGACAAGTTCAGTGTCCATAGTAATAAAACCAAGGTACTTATAGACGAACTTTCTCTAATTTGGTGTCCTATCAAAAGTAGCAATATTTAACTTAAAGTAATCTTAGCCAGCTTTGTTGTTTTAAAAAATGAGTTTTAATCTGAGTTGAAATCTTTTTTGAAAGCATTTAAATGGTTCCAGACAAAAGAAAAATCAATGTGTAACTCATTTAATTATGAAAACTGTGAATAACAGTGGCCCTAGAATTGCACCCTGGGGCATACCTTTGATAGCACATGCTAAACTAATAGCCATGCATTACTTCAGTGCTAATCATCAATATATATATATCCACCTTTTCCATCTAACCTAATTATTTCTGGGCAACTTGAAATAACTGGATTAGACATTGTAATATTTAGCTTGTTGGGTAAGAGTTTTGCTAAAGCTAGCAAAGATTTTGTATTGTAAAAGAGAAATTACAGCAATACACAAATTAGTCAGAGTGTGTGTTTGCTAGTGTGCGTGGACAGTTTAATTTGGTATGTTAACAATTGACCGAGGCTCATAAACAAAAGTATAAGAGAAATCTTTTTTTTCATTTCCAGTATGAAGAAGTGGATGCTGAGCAGCTTCAGAGGCTTCTAAATGAAAACATCCTAAAAGGTTTGAACTTCAAGAGTCTACAGCTTAAGAGCTCAAGAGTTATATATTGCTGAAATATATATTTCTGTTTAATTTAGGAGACCTGAAATCTGGAGGTTTCAGTATTGACGCCTGTTGCAGCATGGTTGCACTAATGGATGTATCCTGTTGTGGTGCATGTGACATTTGTTATATTCACTCAGACACTCCAAATAATACATTTACATGTTCTCCACATTTTCAAAAATTTGTATGCATGATAGCAGCAACATTGTGATTAAAGCTGAGTAATTTGAAAATAATATCAAAAATAATATCAAAAAGTATCTTAAACAGAGTTTAAGAGTTAGCAATCCAGGTGAGGAAGTCCCAACAAATTCTGTTCATCTGGATGTAGCATTGAAGGATATTTCAGAGTTCTTGCCGAGTAAAGGTCTCAATTTTATCTCATGTTTTTGGGAAAACATGAGATAAAGCCAGTTAGAAAAGTCTTCACCTTGTCACTTTGAGGTCTTACGAGAGTTTCTTCCTATGGTTAGCAGTCCTGTAGAGTTCATGCTTTAGTGGGTCAGTACAGCTTCTTGGCTTGTAGAGGAGCTACTCAGTTGGCCAGTACATGTTTTACTTGCACACATAGCTTTGTTGCCTTAATGTTAGCTAAAACAGACATCAATCACAGGAAAACTCAACAGTGAGGAATTTCTTCGTCTGTGGAACAAAGTTGTTACATTCAAGGTAAAGACAATGAAAATGAGGTTAAATATTTGATGCTGAAAAAAAGTTTAATTTTTTAAACTACATGCACTGCTCTATGGTTAATTATTTATGAATAATACTTCTGCTACATTCCAATTGTGGCTTTTTTTTTTTTTGTTTTCTAGGAAATTTTCTTTCGCACTGACATTTCACGAACAGGAACGCTGTCACTGAGGGAACTACGAAATGCATTCTTAGTCTCAGGTAGGCCTGCTTGGAATTCATTCATTCAGTAATGTTCCTGAAACTACACTCTCCTGCAATCCTCTCACTGGACTCCCAAATGGCTAAGGCACACCACAACAAAAATAGGACTGCTACTTCTTGTAACTGGGAAAAAACTAGCAATTGATGCTTTGTGCTGGTCGAATGCAAGTAATTGTGATCACCAACTGATTGCCCAGGACTTGCAGCACCTTCAACCTCATGGCAAACATTTTCAATTGCTAAGAGATTGCTCATTTCACCTGGTGGGAGGCAAACTGTCTCCAAGGGATTATGGTCTACCTCAGATTGACTGCATCATTGTCTGACAGATTGGTGAAGGTTTGCAAATAACAGCCATGTTATTTATAAATGCAGATAAACTGCCAACAAGTTGCAATCAATCTGAGTCAGCCTCTGCTAATGACAGCAACTTTTTTGCATTACTCTACTTTGAAAATGGACACTCGACTCAGCCAATTGCCATCTGGTTGTATTCTGGTTATCTTCCTATTAGTGCTGTACGTGTCAATCTTGTTAAAATTGGGCTGCACAGCATCAAAGTGTTAGTGGGGTTAGCTCGTTAACTCCATCCAGCCCCACGCACGGGGCGATCCGCGATAACTTGTTAACAGAGATTTGCCACGTAAATGCGTTAACATCATTTTAACGAGATTAACGCTGACAGCACTACTTCCTATATAAACACAGGGTTGACAAGCACCTGTGTAATTTTTCAGTTAAAGCACTGTCCTACAGGAACTACGTCACTATTAATGAAAAAAGTTCAAAATTTAGAGTTTAGAACTGGAGTTTCTGACCGAAGTCTCAATGTAATTCGTAAATGTGTTTAATGTGCTTGTCAGGAATAAGGGTGAGTGACGACATGCTGAATCTGATGGCTCTGCGCTATGGCGCCTCCTCTGGACACATGACGCTGGAGAGCTTCATCAGTCTCATCCTTCGCTTTGACTGCATGAACAGTAAGTGAAGACAAGTGGGACAAGCTATGAACCTTTTATTTCTGTTTTTGATTTATCTGAAGTAAGTCAATCAAAAAACACAACCTCACAATGGAAAACTTTAACCTTTTTGTTGTGGAAGACATGAATTTTTTATGTATCTTTTAAGAGATTCAATTAATTTTTGCTCATCAACAGAAATCTTCAGACAGTTATCTGATGGAAAAGCCATGACTCTTCAAGAGTCTGAGGTAATAAAGCCAGCTTGTTCTCATTTGTACATTTTATAACAGATGTTGATTCATTTTGAAGTTCAGAGGAAAGAAAATTAAATTATTTTTAAAACTGACAATAAATTTATATACTATTCATAAATTATTTTTTACTAAAGTAAACAGTTTGGACTCCTTGTGCATACATTGAGCTAGTTTGTGACCAAGTGGGGCGTGTCCGCGATTTTAAAACACATTGGTAAGGTTAGACAGTTAACAACTGTTAATTTGTTAAGGGCAAACTTAGACTGGCATTTGCTAAAAGTTCATCTGAATTCACTTATATCCCTCAAGTGCAGCTTTTTTGAATGTCGTTATGATTAAAGTTTTTGAGAGTTACAAATATAGCCATCAAACAGGGACGAAAGATACTGAGCCTTTTATCTTGGCCAGCAGTCCTAGGAGAGCTATGTCAGTTGAAGACTCTCCCATGTCAGCCAATGATCAAGAAGAGCAGGCCACGATGTCCTTGAAGATAGGTGGAGGGGCTGCACATACTGCACTAACAACCTGTCTCTCTTTATTTCCAGTGGATGTACATTTCAATGTACACTTAACGCAAGGGAATGGACGTTCAATGCACAGTTCATCTGCACAGTTCATCTGCACAGTTCATCTGCACACACTGAAGAAGAGATCCATGTATATTTTTTCTGCTAAGCTATAAGTTTTCCTTTAGATAATTGCCAAAAATGCAAAATGCTTTCAAGATAACTTTTCTCAAAAAAGTAGATATTTCTATTTTTAATTGTCATTTACTTGGCAAATTTTTTTACTGAGACAGACAGAGAAGACAGAAACGTATTGTAGAGGGAACAATCTGAGATATATAACGTGAATATGAATAATCAATGAAAATTAAATACTAGAAGAATGTGATTGCATGTAACAGGCTCCTCTGTATCTGTAACTGTTCTAACAGAAAAACAGGGAAAAGGCTATAAAGGATGTTTTTTCTTTATGCACTTTGAGCTCATTAAACCCACATAGATTATGTGAGGGTGCAATGTTTGATTTGGCCATGATGCTTTATTGATTCATTCATCACTCATTAGTGACACAACAGTGCAAGAAAGCACCAGTGTTGTTGGAATCAACATACTGTTAGTTTTAAATGATTTTTCTGTCATTCAAATGCAGCTCTTTTTGATAAATGCATTATGCCCAGATGTATCTGGCTTTATCTTACTTTCCCACTGTCCACTCCTCATTTCAGGTTCAGGTTGCTTTTTATGTATCAGGCTTAATGGCCCTGAATGCTTTCTAAATGTTTATCAAAAACACTGTAAAATCACTGGAACATTTTCATGTAAATAAATTTTAAAAAGAAAAAGAAGAAGAAGAAGAAGAAGTTTAGCAAATGAGCCACCAATTCAAATTCTAGCACCAGAATCTGGGAGGTATTCACTGATTCAGCTGCAGCTCAGTGTTTGTAAACTGTAAGAGTATGTAGGAGAGCAAAAGCACCTAAGTATAGAGGCTAGCTCATCAAGCATCCTGGGAAGTGGGACAATCCCTCGTGTAAAAACTCCCCAGTGAACATGAACCACATTTACTGAAACTCTAATCATTCCCAGCATACCTTTCCTTACTCCAGTAGCCTTGCCAAATGTTTGTAAATATTCCAAGAGAGTACCAAGAGTTTCCTCTCTCAAGCATTTCAGATGGCACAAAGGGAATGTTAATCCACAACACTGTAGTGAAATTAACAGGAACCACATAGTCCCAGTATGTCAGCATTACTTCAATGGTTCCCTGTTAAATCTTGAGTTGAATTTCAAATCCTTTCACTTACATATAAAAGTCCTAAATAATCAAACCCTGTGATATCTTAGAGACCTCAAATACCATGTTAACTTAATAAAGAACTTTCATCCTCCACTGCAGACTTACTTGCTGCTCCTAGAGTTTCCAAAACTAGACTGAGAGGCAGAGCCCTGTCTCCTGGTGACCTTGCTCCCAGTTTGGGTTCAGCAGACAGAGTTTCTGTCTGCTTTTGAGATTAGTCTTATGCTGTTATAGGCTCAGGATTCTGTTGAGCTTCCCATGATGCTCTTAACATTTATTCTCACCTATTTTCAACTCCCCAGACACTTATATACCACTGCTACATGTCATTAAAGTTAGTCTTTTCTCTCACATGGCATGTGAATGGTCTTTGTCTTCATCCCCTATGTTTTCCTTTTTCTACCCTCAGCAGTGGGAGATGACATTAAAAAGGAATGTTTCCTTCCCACCTTTGCTACCTTTATATATACATATATGTATATATACATATATACACATTATGTATATATACATATATACATACATACATACATATATATACATATATATATATATATATATATATATATATACATATATATATATATATATATATATATATATACATATATATATATACATATATATATATATATATATATACACATATATATACATATATATATATATATATACATACATATATATACACATACATATAAAAAAAAACAAAAAACACCCAGCACGCCCCTACGGGCGGTTTATCCTTCAAGCTCGGGTCCTCTACCAGAGGCCTGGGAGCCTGAGGGTCCTGCGCAGTATCTTAGCTGTTCCCAGGACTGCGCTCTTCTGGACAGAGATCTCCGATGTTGTTCCCGGGATCTGCTGGAGCCACTCGCCTAGCTTGGGAGTCACCGCACCTAGTGCTCCGATTACCACGGGGACCACCATTACCTTCACCCTCCACATCCTCTCGAGCTCTTCTCTGAGCCCTTGGTATTTCTCCAGCTTCTCGTGTTCCTTCTTCCTGATATTGCTGTCATTCGGAACTGCTACATCGATCACTACGGCCGTCTTCTTCTGTTTGTCTACCACCACTATGTCCGGTTGGTTAGCCACCACCATTTTGTCCATCTGCATCTGGAAGTCCCACAGGATCTTAGCTCGGTCATTCTCCATCACCCTTGGGGGCATCTCCCATTTTGACCTCGGGACTTCCAGGTTATACTCGGCACAGATGTTCCTGTACACTATGCCGGCCACTTGGTTATGGCGCTCCATGTATGCCTTGCCTGCTAGCATCTTGCACCCTGCTGTTATGTGCTGGATTGTCTCTGGGGCATCTTTACACAGCCTGCACCTGGGGTCTTGCCTGGTGTGATAGACCCCAGCCTCTATGGATCTTGTACTCAGAGCTTGTTCTTGTGCTGCCATGATTAGTGCCTCTGTGCTGTCTTTCAGTCCAGCTTTGTCCAGCCACTGGTAGGATTTCTGGATATCAGCCACCTCCTCTATCTGCCGGTGGTACATACCGTGCAGGGGCCTGTCCTTCCATGATGGTTCCTCGCCTTCCTCCTCTTTCTTGGTTTTCTGCTGCCTGAGATATTCACTGAGCACGCTGTCAGTTGGGGCCATCTTCGTGATGTATTCATGGATGTTTCTTGTCTCATCCTGGACTGTGGTGCTGACACTCACCAGTCCCCGGCCCCCTTCCTTCCGCTTAGCGTACAGCCTCAGGGTGCTGGACCTGGGGTGAAACCCTCCATGCATGGTAAGGAGCTTTCTTGTCTTTATGTCAGTGGCTTCTATCTCCTCCTTTGGCCAGCCTATTACCCCAGCAGGGTACCTGATCACGGGCAGGGCGTAGGTGTTGATGGCCCGGATCTTGTTCTTACCGTTCAGCTGACTCCTCAGGACTTGCCTGACCCTCTGCAGGTACTTGGTGGTTGCAGCTTTCCTAGCGGCCTCTTCATGGTTCCCATTCGCTTGCGGGATCCCCAGGTACTTGTAACTGTCCTCTATGTCTGCAATGTTGCCTTCTGGTAGTTCAATTCCCTCAGTTCTGACTACCTTCCCTCTCTTTGTTACCATCCGACTACACTTCTCCAGTCCGAACGACATTCCAATGTCATTGCTGTATAGCCTGGTAGTGTGTATCAGTGAATCGATGTCTCGTTCACTCTTGGCATACAGCTTGATGTCATCCATGTACAGGAGTCGGTATCCGTAGCCAGTCTTGTTAATGATCTCACTGAGGGGGTTAAGGCCTATGCAGAACAGCAGTGGGGACAGAGCATCTCCTTGGTAGATCCCGCACTTGATGGTGACTTGTGCTATGGGCTTGGAGTTGGCCTCTAGTGTTGTACGCCACATCCCCATTGAGTTCCTGATGAAGGCTCTTAGGGTCCTGTTGATCTTGTACAATTCTAGGCATTCCAGTATCCAGCTGTGGGGCATTGAGTCATAGGCCTTCTAATCAATTTGTAATCCTTTGTAATCAATCCAGGCTGTGCACAGGTTGGTCAGTCTGGTCTTGCAGTCTCGGCTGACTGTTCTGTCTACCAGTAGCTGGTGTTTTGCGCCTCTGGTATTCTTGCCAATCCCTTTCTGTGCCCCACTCATGTATTGACCCATGTGCCTGTTCATCTTAGCCGATATGATGCCTGACAGGAGCTTCCATGTAGTACTGAGGCAGGTTATTGGTCGGTAGTTGGATGGGACCGGTTCCTTCTTGGGGTCCTTGGGGATCAGGACCGTCCGACCTTCGGTTAGCCATTCCTGGTGTCTCTCGTTAACTAGCAGCTGGTTCATTTGTGCTGCCAGACGTTCGTGGAGTGCAGTCAGCTTCTTCAGCCAGTAGGCCTGAACCATGTCGGGCCCTGGTGCTGTCCAACTCTTCATGCTGGAGACCCTTTCTTGGATATCTGCCACTGTGATGGTTACTGGACCCTGTTCAGGGAGGTTGCTGTGGTCTGCCCTCAGATCCACTAGCCACTGAGCATTGCCGTTATGGGTTGCGTCCTTCTCCCATATGCTCTTCCAGTATTGCTCCGTCTCCAGCCTTGGTGGTGCTGTTCTCTTATTGTTCCCTTGCCACTGAGAGTACACCTTTGCTGGTTCTGTGGAGAACAGCTGGTTTATTCTCCTGCCTTCTATCTCTCTGGTGTACCTCCTCAAGCGGCTGGCCAAGGCTGTGAGTCTTTGCTTGGCAGTTTCCAAGGCCTCAGGTACGGACAGCTTGCTGTATTTCTTATCCTTTCTGCAACTCCGTTAGTTGGCTAACCTCCCTTCGTGCTACTTTGATCTTGCCCTCTAGCCTCCTTCTCCATGGAGGGTACTGCCCCTTGTGGCTGTTCAACTTGTAGCCAAGCATCTCACTGATCACTGCTGCCGTAGTGTAGATCAGCTTGTTAGTATCGGTAATCGTGGTTGTAGGTATCGTCCGTAGTGCTGCATATATATATATGCTATATGCTATATATATATATATATATATATATGCTATATATATATATGCTATATATATGCTATATATATGCTATATATATATATGCTATATATATATATGCTATATATATGCTATATATATGCTATATATATATTATTATATATATATATATATATATATATATATATATAATATATAATATATATATATATATATATATATAATATATATATATATATATATAAAAAACACCCAGCTCGCCCCTGCGGGCGGTTTATCCTTCAAGCTCGGGTCCTCTACCAGAGGCCTGGGAGCTTGAGGGTTTGAGAATTCTTCAAATTGCAGATGAATATCCAACTATGACAAACATTGTTCTACATACAGGGTCAAACGATGTGTCCAAACAACAGTCGGAGGTTCTGAAACGAGACTTGACTTGACTCGATTATTAAATACTGTAAACTCTCTGAATGCAGCTGTATTCATCAGTGGGCCTGTACCGCCCGTCAGAGGAGGAGACGAGAGATTCAGCAGGTTGTTTGCACTGAATAAATGGCTCATATCAGCATGTACTGACCACTCAGTGCATTTTATCAACAACTTTAACATTTTTTGGGAACGCAGGCATCTGTTTAAAGCAAACGGATTTAATTTTAACAAGTCAGGGGTGAAACTGTTCACCTCCAACTTGTTTTATTCCATACGTCATCCATCTGTGCTTGGTGCCAAGGCTGAGATAAACGAGGAGTTATCTCATAAAGAGGAACAAACAACAAGAACAGACAAAGCCCAGCAGAAACCTTGAGGAGGAGCTCCATCTGCCCCCACCCGGGAAGAGCCTCAGAAAGGAGAGACATCTGAGACAAGAAGAGGGGTCCCTATTTGCCTCCAACTCTCTCAACAACACCAACGACCAGGACCAGGGACCACAAAATTCCCCAGCCCCCCAAACCCCTGACAGGCCATCACCCTCCTCCCCCTCCCTTTCTCCCTCCTCCACACACCTGAAATTCACTGAGGAGATGATGGAGTGGGTCAATGCTGGGCTCAGATCTACCCCCCAGCCCAATCCCTTTTTGTCCCCCATAAACCCCCCACCAGAGCAGCCAAAGGTTCGCCATCGAGCCCCGCTCTCAACAGAGCAATCAAAGTTACATTGCCCAGCCTCACCCCCCTTAGTTCCTCCTTACCACCTTCATGCTCTGTCTCCGCAATCTGATGTGTGATGTGTGGAGGGTCCGGGCTGCGAGGATTATGGCAGTGGTGACTTTTCCCAGGAGAAGCTGGGACCCTGTTTACTGGAAGGTTTTAAAATTTCTGTACTTTTAGGTGACAGAAGGAGACATGTGGCCTGGTCAAAACACAGAGAGCTGCACTCTAAAAGATCTTTAAATATAGTAAACATATCTTGTGTGCCACAGACTGCTCCCAAACACGAGGGGGCAAATAATACCTCTAAACACTTAAGTTGGCTTTATTAAACGTTAGATCTTTAGCTGGGAAAACATTTTTAATTAATGATTTAATCACTGAGCACAGCCTTGATTTTATGTTTTTAACTGAAACTTGGTTGGACCAAAGTAACAGTGGAGCTGTTCTCATCGAGACGACCCCTCCTAACTACAGTTTTATCAGTGAGGCCAGGGTGAGCAGGAGAGGAGGAGGGGTTGCTGTCTTATTTAATGAATCATTTCAATGTAAGCAGCTATCTCCTGGAAGTTTTCAGTCTTTTGAATATGTGGCTTTACAGCTTAAGGCCCCATTCAAAGTTGTGTTTCTTAATGTTTACAGGCCTCCCAAATACTGCACAGACTTTTTTAATGATCTCAGTGAACTGCTGTCTGTGATCTGTGTTGATTTCGACTGTGTAATTATTGTTGGGGATTTTAACATCCATGTGGACAACCCTCAGGACAAAGGGACTAAAGACCTGAGTAACACTCTGGGCAACTTTGGGCTGACTCAGCATGTAACAGAGGCCACACATAATAGAGGACACACTCTTGACCTACTGATCTCCAAGGGCCTGAGCATTTCAAATGTTACTGTGTCTGATGTGGGCCTGTATGATCATTACTGTGTTTTCTTTGAAAGTAAAATTTCAGCCAACACAAATGTATCAACAGCAGTGATCACAAAACGGTGTATAACTGAATACAGTAGTGAGATCCTTAACCAGGTCTTCCCATTAACACCTGACCTGTCCAGAGGTTCAGTCAATGAGCTTGTCAATAGCTTCAATGCTAAAATGTTAAATGCAATGGACACTTTTGCTCCCATTAAGGTGAAGGTTATCTCTGGAAGGAAAAAGTCTCCATGGAGAAACTCCACACTGGTGAAAAATGAAAAAAGAGTGTAGGAAAGCTGAGCGTAGATGGAGAAAAACAAACCTCCAGGTTCATTATGACATCTATAAAGAGAAACTTCACAATTATAAGGAGTGCAAGGAGGTCCTACTTCTCTGACATCATCACTAAAAACAGTCAAAACGCTCGGGTCTTATTTTCTACAGTTGACAGGCTAACAAACCCTCCTGTGTCAGTGGCAGCTGAACTTCATTCGACCATGGCCTGCAATGACTTAGCCAAATTCTTCACAGAAAAAATCCAAAAGATTAGACAAGCAATTGGTTCATCAACAGCAGATTCAGGATATATACTGTGTGCACCAAAAAACTGTTTAAACACCATGAAACAGTTTCACCCTGTTAACAGCAAACACCTGGAGGACATCTTAGGTCAACTGAACTCCTCCTCTTGCTGTTTAGATGTCCTACTGTGGAGAATAGAAATATTTTCCTGCTATTATTTGCTGCTATCTCTATAATCATCATTATCATTTCAGTATTAATAGTGATGTGGCTTTCCCAGATGCATTCAGATGTTCAAATATATTGGTATCATATTAGTCTTTATTACAGGTCCAAGAAGAACCACTTTAAACTATAATTTTAAATGTTTTAATGCTTCTATGATCTCAGTGTTTCTGTGTAGAGGGCAGAGACAGGAAGTTATAGGCTTTTGAAGTTGCAGGCTTTTGCAGAAGTGTAACGGGTGAGATGTGAGAGCATTTAAGGGCGAGACACACATACAGACACAAATAGTGAGAGGTCATGACACGTACACAGTACACAGCACGCACGCGCCCCCGCACGTGCACACATACACACCATAATAGATCTATTTTGGTAGGGCAGAAGTGAAGATGTGTTTTTGCTGCAAATGCAGAATTGTGCCGACGTACTTAGAGGAACTGCAACAGATCTCCCACAGGGAAGCGACAGCGAAGACGAGCTGAGGGGAAGCACCGACCCGAAGACAATGTTCTTTAAAAATATGTTAAAGGTTGTTGACAGAACATTTGTGGTTTTGAGTTGACGTATGCTGTATTAAATCTGCCTAGCAACAGAAAAGGGGGCTGTACTATCTTAACCCTATAAAACTGTTGTCTGAATATGGTAAAGACAGTTCAATACTGATTGGGTTGTTGAGCTCACACATGTGTTTATTAAAATACTGTCTAATTGCACACTGGACCGGATCTGTGGTTATTTATGGATTTCCTCTCTCAACAATGAACCTTAACACTACCAAGAAGTTGTTTCAAAAAGGTCTCAAAGACTTTGGAGCCAGACCTGTTACAGATCGTCAACTTTTCTTTAATATCAGGTGTGTTTCCAGAACCACTAAAAACTGCTGTAATTAAACCTATACTGAAAAAGGACAATCTTTACAAGACACAAATGAACAACTACAGGCCGATCTCAAATCTCCCATTTTTAAGTAAGATCATTGAAAAAGCAGTTTCTCAACAGCTCAATTACATCTTAAAACAGAATAACTGCTATGATGCCTTCCAGTCAGGTTTTAGACAGAACCACAGCACTGAAACCGCTCTGACCAAAATGTTTAATATTTAATATTTTACCACTGTCTGAATACAGACAGTGGTAAAATGTCAGTCTTAGTTTTACTGGATCTCAGTGCAGCATTTGATACAGTTGACCACAACATATTACTCAAACGACTGGAGAACTGGGCAGGTCTTTCAGGGACTGTACTAAACTGGTTCAAAACATACTTAGAAAACAGGAAATACTTTGTATCAATAGGTAACTTCACATCTGGGCAGACAAGTATCACATGTGGAGTTCCCCAAGGTTCCATCTTGGGACCCCTTCTGTTTAACATTTACATGCTCCCACTGGCACAGATTATAAAGAAGAACAAAATAAACTATCATAGCTATGCAGATGACACACAAATATATATCACAATGTCACCAGGAGACCGAGGCCCTGTACAGGCTCTTGGTAAATGCATTGAAGAAATTAATGACTGGTTGTGCCACAATTTTCTCCAGCTAAACAAAAACAAAACTGAAGTAATAGGTCTTTGGTGCCAAAGAAAAACGATTACAGGTCACCAGAGAAATTCAGTCTATACACCTAAAAACCATAAACCAGGCGAGAAATTTGAGATTGATGGATGCAGACCTAAACTTAGAAAAACACATTAAGACATTAACAAAATCAGCTGACTATCACCTCAAGAATATTTCAAGGATAAAAAATCTGATATCTCAACAGGACCTGGAAAAACTAGTCCATGCATTTATCTTTAGTAGGCTTGATTACTGTAACAGCATCTTTACAGGTCTACCTAAAAAAAAATCAGTCAGACAACTACAGCTCATTCAGAACTCTGCTGCTCGACCAAAAAAGTGGACCACATCAGTCCAGCTCTGAGGTCTTTACACTGGCTGCCTGTCCGTCAGAGGATAGACTTTAAAGTTCTGATGCTGGTCTATAAAGCTCTGAATGGTTTAGGACCAAAATACATCAGTGACCTCCTGACCCAGTATGAACCTTCCAGATCCCTCAGGTCATCTGGATCCGGTCTTTTATCAGTTCCCAGAGTCAGAACCAGACACGGAGAAGCTGCATTCAGCTTTTATGCTCCATATATCTGGAACAAACTCCCAGAAAGCCTAAGATCAGCTGAAACACTCAGTTTATTTAAATCCCGGTTGAAGACTCACCTGTTCTCTAGCATATCGAGACTATCTCTCCACACCGTTACATATTCCATATGTACAGGGTACGACCCCCCTTGGTCGTGGCGTGTGGATATTTCTTTAAGACACTCCGGCATGCCCAGCTACGCCCCACAGCTTACGTATAAAACAGCTGTGTGGAAGTGACACCGGTGATCGTTTGATCTCCACTTGGTGTGTGTGTGTGCGAAAAGAGCGCTTACCTTGAGAGTGCTGTGTGCTTGCGTCTATTGGAGCATGCTTCGGCATCCTCCGTGGGCGATGTATCTCTCCCTTCTAGGTGTTCCCCTGGTAGCCCCGGTATTCCCCTGGTAGCCCCGGCCTGTTAGCTGGTCCGACTGAAGGCTAGCTGCGGCCCGCTCTCCTTAGCCTCTCTCGCGGGAAGACTCGGCCCTCGGAGCAAGTGCTGTCGCCTGGGCAGCAGATAGCTTAGCCTGTGGGCTACGCGGTGGCTCACGGCGTCAGCCTTGCTGAGTGACTGCTGTCGACTAGGCTGCTGTGATGCATGAACACGGGGGGGGACACGGCTTAGCGTCGCTAGCGCGTGCTGTCGGCTTAGCTGCTGTGAGCCATACCGCGGGGGGGAAGCTGCTTCAGCGTACTAGCATGCGCTGTTGGCTAGGCTACTGTGAAAGCATACACTGAGGGTAGCATAACACGTAGGGGGAAAATGGTCACACGAAGTAAACGGCTTCAGTGTTGGTAGCTGCTGTAGCGCGCTACATAGGGGTCACGTGGCTTTGGCGTTACTGTTAAACCATCGCCTGCTCGCTCAGCTCTGCTGCGGCTGTGTGCATAAACGCCGACAGCAGAGGCTGTGTCCCACTCTTCCCTGACAGTGTGGTGAAAAAGCTTACCTGCCCTGCGGGGATAAACAGTGGGTTTAGGACTCAGGCTAGGGCGGCTAACTGCTTGCACTTCCCCGTTGGTGTGTGGCCCCGCCCCTTGCTAGCTGCGCAGTATGGCGGGCAACGCCTCCCAAACTTGCCTTGAGTGTGGCATTCCTATGCCTTTGGATGATGGGCACGAGCACTGTGTGCTATGTCTGGGTCCTGAGCATGCTTTGCTGGCTAGAGAAGCCCCTGCCTCGTGCATGAACCGTTTTATTTTGCCTGTACGGACTGGGGAAGCTCGTGCTAGGTTTTTTTCTGTCAAGCGACCCGCCCCTCCCTTATCTCAGGCCTCTCAGGCAAAAGTGAGGAAAATTGCTGCTGCTGACGTGGAATCTAGTCCCGCAGCTCCATGGGCTGGGTCCCCTTCCCCGTTTATTGACCTGCTGGGCCCCTCCCGTGCCTTTCCCTTCTGTGGCCCCGCCTCTGAGCCTGTGCCGTTGGATGTGGACTATGGGGAGGCGGACGTTGACGAGGCCTCCATCCTCTGCTCCGATGCCTCACGGCTGTCTCCCGAGGTGCCCCCTGCTGGTTCCCCTGGCACGGAGTCTGGCCAGTTGAGTTTCTTTCAGCTTTTGGAAAGGGCATGCCAGGCGCTTGAGCTGTCCCTCCCTGAGGTACCAGTCTCGGCGCCTTCTCGGTTTGATGACGCTTCACGGCCTCAGCGCTCCTTATCTCAGGTGCTGCTGCTGCCTGATTTTCAGGACCTGTTGTGCAAACAGTTTGAGGCCCCCCCAGCCCTGCACCATTGGTCCCCCGCCTGTAAGCGCTTTTCGGCCACGCATGGCCAGGAGCGCATTGCCTGTGGGCCCCTCCCCCCGGTTGATCCGTCCCTGGCCCCCCTGGTTGCCCCTTCGGGCTCCCTCCTGGGGCGGGCTGCGTGCCCTAATAGGGATGTGAAAACCATGGACGGCCTCTTGGCTCGGCTGCATAGGTCTATGGCGACCCGGGCCTGCCTGTCTAATTCATTGGCCATATTGTCACTTCATCTCCGGCATTTGGCCTGTCAGTTGCAGGCTAACTCGGACGATCTGGAGGGCGTAGAAGAGTTGCTGTCCACATCCTCTCTCCTAGCCTCGCTCATGAAACATCAGGCTATTGCCACGGGCTCTTCCTTGGCTGCTTTTTGGGTGGCACGTCGCCACCTCTGGCTGTCTCAGTCCCGACTCCGTTCGGACGACCAGGATTGCCTCATGAGGCTCCCGGTCGACCCTGCGGCCATGTTTGGCCCCAGTGCGGCTCAGCTCCTTCAGACTCGCCGTGCTATGCAGGAAATGTCGCGGGGCTTGCGCAGGCGTCTGGCCAAGGTGGGGTGGGCTCGTGCTTCTGTGCCTCTGCCTGCCCCTGCTGCTCCGACTTGGGGTCCTGAAGATCTCCGGACCCAGCTGGAGGCCTTTTGTGGGCGCAGCGGCTGCGCTCAGGCTTGGCGAGGGGGCCGGGGTGCCAAGGGACAGTCATCCTGCAGCCGTCCCCCTCCTTCCTGACGTCTCCCCGGGCCAGGCCGCCCTGCCCGCCTCCCTGGCTACAGAACAGCGCAGGGTTGCCTGGTCGGCCCTGTGGGCGGACCCTTGGGTGGTATCTACCATAGGCCAGGGTTATCGCTTTCAGTTTTGCCGCAGACCTCCCCTGACTTCCACTCCGACCTTCACCTCCGTGGCCGACCCGGGTCAGGGCCGGGTGCTGCGGGAGGAACTGGCGTCCCTTCTGTCGAAGGGCGCCATACAGGAGGTGGACGCCAGGGACTGCCAGGTGGGGTTCTTCTCCCGTTACTTTTTGGTCCCAAAGCGGGATGGGGGTCTCCGTCCCATTCTGGACCTCAGGGGCCTCAATCGCTATCTCCGGCCCCTGAAGTGCCCGCAATCACTATCTCCGGCCCCTGAAGTGCAAAATGCTCACGGTCCCCAGGGTGCGTCAGGCCATCGCTGCGGGGGACTAGTTCGCCATCATCGACCTGAAGGATGCATACTTCCAGATCCTTATCTGGCAGGGTCACTGGCGATTCCGCAGGTTCGGGTTCGAGGGATGGATCTTCGAGTTCCGCGTCCTCCCCTTTGGCATTTCCCTGGTATCCCAAACCTTTACCAGGTGCATGGATGCAGCCCTTGCTCCTATGAGGCTGCGGGGCGTCAGGGTTCTCAATTATTTGGACGACTGGCTGATCTGTGCTTCCTCGGAAGAACAGTGCCGCAGCCATGTTGCCCTGTTGGTCTCGCATATTCAGGCTCTGGGACTCCGCCTGAATCTCAAGAAGTCCAGCTTGGAGCCGTCCCAGACCACCACCTTTCTGGGCATGTCCTTGGACTCCGCCAGGGCCTTGGTCTCCCTGATGGCAGATCGCCAGCGGGTCCTCAGGGTGTGCCTGGCCTCCTTCAGCCTCCACTCTCGGGTACGCTGGGGACTGTGTCTCCGCCTCATGGGCTGGATGGACCCATTGGCTCTCCTGCAAATGAGACCGGTTCAGCAGCGCCTGCTGTCTCTCGGCCTGTGCCCGCAGCAGTCACACCTGTCCACCGTGCTGGTTTCCCGGGGCCTTGCCCGGGCCCTGCGGTGGTGGAGGGACCCTGTCAATCTCCAACAGGGTCAGGCGATGGGTCCTGTGACTCGCCGGCAGGTGGTCTTCTCAGACGCCTCCCCAGTCGGCTGGGGGCGGTCCACGAAGGTTGTGGGGTCAGCGGCCGCTGGTCGGGCCCATGGTTGTCCCGACACATCAATGTCCTGGAGTTGCGGGCCGCGTTCCTGCCACTTCAGCTTTTTTCGCCTCGGCTGCAGGGGTTTCACGTTACTGTCCGGATGGACAGCACCATGGCGGCCGCCTATATCAACTGCCAGGGCGGGTTAGGCTCTCCTCCCCTCTGCAACATGGCCACCAGGCTGTGGTTGTGGGCCCATCCCCGGTTCCTCTCCCTCAGGGCGGTCCATGTGCCTGGACCCCTGAACACGGCAGCGGACATGCTGTCCAGGGGGGCCCATGCCCTGGGGAGTGGCGACTCCACCCGCAGGTGGTGGTCGAGATTTGGCGCCGGTTTGGCAGGGCAGCGGTCGACCCGTTTGCCTCAAGGGCTTCGACCCACTGCCCCCTGTTCTTTTCCCTGAAGGCCGACGATCCCCCCTGGGCTGGGATGCCCAGGGCATCCCAGCCACAGAGGCACTAATCATGGCAGCACAAGAACAACCTCTGAGGCTGGGGTCTATCACACCAGGCAAGACCCCAGGTGCAGGCTGTGTAAAGATGCCCCAGAGACAATCCAGCACATAATAGCAGGGTGCAAGATGCTAGCAGGCAAGGCATACATGGAATGCCATAACCAAGTGGCCGGCATAGGGTACAGGAACATCTGTGCAGAGTATAATCTGGAAGTCCCGAGGTCAAAATGGGAGATGCCCCCAAGGGTGATGGAGAATGACCGAGCTAAGATCCTGTGGGACTTCCAGATGCAGATGGACAAAATGGTGGTGGCTAACCAACCGGACATAGTGGTGGTAGACAAACAGAAGAAGACGGCTGTAGTGATCGATGTAGCGGTTCCAAATGACAGCAATATCAGGAAGAAGGAACACGAGAAGCTCGAGAAATACCAAGGGCTCAGAGAAGAGCTCGGGAGGATGTGGAGGGTGAAGGTAACGGTGGTCCCCGTGGTAATCTGAGCACTAGGTGCGGTGACTCCCAAGCTAGGCGAGTGGCTCCAGCAGATCCCGGGAACAACATCGGAGATCTCTGTCCAGAAGAGCGCAGTCCTGGGAACAGCTAAGATACTGCGCAGGACCCTCAAGCTCCCAGGCCTCTTGTAGAGGACCCGAGCTTGAAAGGATAAACCGCCCGCAGGGGTGAGATGGGTGTTTTTGTTTATATATATGTATATACAGTGGCTTGCAAAAGTATTCGGCCCCCTTGAACTTTTCCACATTTTTTCACATTACAGCCACAAACATGAATCAATTTTATTAGAGTTCCACGTGAAAGACCAATACAAAGTGGTGTACACGTGAGAAGTGGAATGAAAATCATACATGATTCCAAACATCTTTTACAAATAAATAACTGAAAAGTGGGGTGTGCGTAATTATTCAGCCCCCTGAGTCAATACTTTGTAGAACCACCTTTTGCTGCAATTACAGCTGCCAGTCTTTTAGGGTATGTCTCTACCAGCTTTGCACATCTAGAGACTCAAATTCTTGCCCATTCTTCTTTGCAAAACAGCTCCAGCTCAGTCAGATTAGATGGACAGCGTTTGTGAACAGCAGTTTTCAGATCTTGCCACAGATTCTCGATTGGATTTAGATCTGGACTTTGACTGGGCCATTCTAACACATGGATATGTTTTGTTTTAAACCATTCCATTGTTGCCCTGGCTTTATGTTTAGGGTCGTTGTCCTGCTGGAAGGTGAACCTCTGCCCCAGTCTCAAGTCTTTTGCAGACTCCAAGAGGTTTTCTTCCAAGATTGCCCTGTATTTGGCTCCATCCATCTTCCCATCAACTCTGACCAGCTTCCCTGTCCCTGCTGAAGAGAAGCACCCCCAGAGCATGATGCTGCCACCACCATATTTGATAGTGGGGATGGTGTGTTCAGGGTGATGTGCAGTGTTAGTTTTCAGCCACACATAGCGTTTTGCATTTTGGCCAAAAAGTTCCATTTTGGTCTCATCTGACCAGAGCACCTTCTTCCACATGTTTGCTGTGTCCCCCACATGGCTTGTGGCAAACTGCAAATGGGACATCTTATGGTTTTCTGTTAACAATGGCTTTCTTCTTGCCACTCTTCCATTAAGGCCAACTTTGTGCAGTGCACGACTAATAGTTGTCCTATGGACAGATTCCCCCACTTGAGCTGTAGATCTCTGCAGCTCGTCCACAGTCACCATGGGCCTCTTGGCTGCATTTCTGATCAGCGCTCTCCTTGTTCGGCCTGTGAGTTTAGGTGGACGGCCTTGTCTTGGTAGGTTTACAGTTGTGCCATACTCCTTCCATTTCTGAATGATCGCTTGAACAGTGCTCCGTTGGATGTTCAAGGCTTGGGAAATCTTTTTGTAGCCTAAGCCTGCTTTAAATTTCTCAATAACTTTATCCCTGACCCGTCTGGTGTGTTCTTTGGACTTCATGGTGTTGTTGCTCCCAATATTCTCTTAGACAACCTCTGAGGCCGTCACAGAGCAGTTGTATTTGTACTGACATTAGATTACACACAGGTGCACTCTATTTAGTCATTAGCACTCATCAGGCAATGTCTATGGGCAACTGACTGCACCCAGACCAAAGGGGGCTGAATAATTACGCACACCCCACTTCTCAGTTATTTATTTGTAAAAAATGTTTGGAATCATGTATGATTTTCGTTCCACTTCTCACGTGTACACCACTTTGTATTGGTCTTTCACGTGGAATTCCAATAAAATTGATTCATGTTTGTGGCTGTAATGTGACAAAATGTGGGAAAGTTCAAGGGGGCCGAATACTTTTGCAAGCCACTATAAAACCTATATTAATGCTGATTTTAAGGCTGTTACATTACTAGTTCAAGTTGGAGCTATGATCTTATGAACTATGAAAATGAATCAATCAAGTTAGACCTGGCTTAACTGAATTTGGAACTAGATCTCTTTAGAAATGAACTGGCACAACACTTAAAGTTAACTGACTAAAATCTTTTAATCAACACAATGACAATAAGGGAACTTCACTGGGATTTATAAATTATCTCATGTTTATCTGAAGACTGTAAAATAAAAAAATAATGCTAATGGAACAAGTCTAATTTCATACTTGTAAAGGATGATAGCTGCCTTCGTAGGAAATCTCTCTCTCCTTCGAGTTCTTCAGTTCTCATCTTTTGCCACTCCAGTTTCTGCTTAAGAAAAGTCAGTTCCTCTCGCTCCTTGTTAAAAAGTGCAGTTGCAGTAGGGGGAAGATTAGAAGAAGAATCTAAAAAACAAACAATTATTAAATTACAATACTAAAATAATTTCTAATCTAAACTTGGGAAACTCAAATAAAACATTGATTAAAAATGGTTACAACTTGAATTTATAAAAAGCCACTTTGTAAAAAAGTTTTGATATATCCACCTATGGTGGTTTAGGAATTTCTAAAACAAGGCAAATAATCCTTATGTGTACTACCTTACTGGGGTGTTTAATATAAATCTAATGATAAAAACTAAAAATATACAACAGAGTGATATCAAACGTTTGGAATGATCAATAGTATTAGAGCTATTCACGTGTTACCTGATGTTAATTAGCCACCGTAGCTAGCAGCCAAATGGCTCGGTAGCTAGGTAGCTAGTATTACAACGTTACTCACCGTCAGTGTTGGGCAAGTTACTTTCAAATAGTAATTCAATTATAGTTACTAGTTACTTCTTCAAAAAAGTAACTGAGTTAGTAACTGAGTTACAATATTCTAAAAGTAATTAATTACTTGGAAAAGTAACTATTGCGTTACTTAAAAAAAAAAACAAAGAACGTTTAACCCTCTGGCGTCCAGGGTATAATTGGCCATTTTTTTACTACTCTTGATTTTCTCTCCACATTTTACCTTTAAAAACTATTTACTTTGCCTTGTTTGGTATCATTCTTTTTAGCGCAACCTCACGTGCCTGAATTTACAGTTATGTTCTCATTTTGTCATACTGTATAACCAGAATTGATCTAAAATCAGACAAAAAACATAAAATCAGAGTAGAAAAAGTTATATTTTTACTGTAACAACCATAAACATGTTTAATGAATCATATTTTATAACTTCAAATGCAAATATTAATTGTCAATTTTAAAATCCTATGCACAAGTTTTGCAAACAACAAAGTTATTTGCATCCATTTACCTTTTACCCTTTTTTTAAATAACCATTTCAAACTATTTACAGAACAATCAGCTGTTCTTCAATAAGATGCCACAAATTATTTGTGCCACTCCAAAAAAATCATTTCTGTCCACTATAAAGGAGAACATCACAGCCTGATACCTGCAGGTCTGACAGCAGCAGGTGTATCACTGCTGTTTCTACCTGGAGACAGCAGTCGCCTCATTGTTCTGACACACAACACAAAACTATCCACAACACTACACACTAACTACACAAGACAACACATTAACTACACACTCCAAACATGCTAAACGTCACAAATCTCACATCTCAAAACTCGCTCTCTCTTTCTCTCTCTCTCTTTTCCTGCTCTCTCTCCCTCTCTCTTTCTCTCTCCCTCTTTCTCTCTCTCCCTCTCTCTTTCTCTCTCCGTCACTCCTAAAACTTCCCCTGTTTTGTTTTGTTTTTTTGCTCATAAGCAGAGAGTGCTTGCTAGCGCTAACGTGGCGAAACTATTGAGGAAAAAACGCCGCGTATATATCGTTTATCATGACTCTGGTTTTACGTGGCCTATCGACACAATTTATAAACTAGCACCTTGTTGCTTTGTCTTTAAGTGGTCATGTGATCGGCTTACCACGAATACTTTATTCTTCCTCAGTCAAACAGCAGCACTCGATTGTTTTGCCTCCTTAGCTCCAGGTGTTGTGCTAGACAGTGATCGTGATTACCGTCCGTGCGGGAGCGCGCAGCTGCTTAAAGCTGTAGCGCCCAGATTACTTACAGCTACTTCCTGCAGCTGATATAAGATGCGGTGAACTGAACACAGCTTCAACTGTTTGTTGAAAAATAGTAACGGACCGCGTTACCTTGTTAGTAACTGTAACGGCGTTGTAACGATAGGAATAGTAATTAGTTAGATTACTCGTTACTGAAAAAAGTAACGCCGTTAGTAACGCCGTTACTTGTAACGCCGTTATTCCCATCACTGCTCACCGTCATGTTTAACTGCTAACACCGTTGGCTTAGTGCAATCTAGATCATCCAGTCTCTGCTTTTTGTATCTCTTCGAACGTGTGCTGACTGTGTAGGTCGCAGAGGCACACAGATTGTTATCTTCCGCTCCATCCATGGCGCAGCACCCAGATAGCAAGGAAACATTGAAACAATGTTGAGTCAATATGAGGCGACGTCATTGAAGCAACGTTGAAGTGTGACGTTGACCCAACGTCATTCTTGCACCCATTTTTAACGTTGAAACAACGTCAGGTTTTGATGTTGAATCAATGTTGAAACCTGACATTGATTCTACGTTATATTTTCTAACACTGTTGACATTGAAACAATGTCAGATTCTGATATTGAAACACTGTTGAGCTATGGTATTGATTTTCCACCTCTTTCGCACAGTTGCTTTTTATTGAAAAAAAACCAAAAAAACCAAAAAAGGTCAATAGACATGTATCATTTGCAAAATACTTTATTAAAAGACAAAGTTTCCTATTTACATTTCTATGTTTCACGTCACTTTTTATTATTTACTCCGGGATGGGGATGGATGATGTGCGTCCTGCGCGCCACCCGTACGATCTGGAGCATGTCTGAGCCATTTCTGGACTGCTTGAGCAAAGACCAACTCAGACAGAGTTCACCCCTAGCTGCTACGCCAGGCCATCTAGGACAAAAATAGACACACACACAAAAAAACAAAGACAAAAAAAAGGGAATTAGAGCACATGAATAAGCTCTTGTTAACTGTCTTCAGCAGGGAGAAAGTATGTAAACTCCTAGGCTGATAAACATGAAAGTCACCAGGCGGAAATCAGCAAACTGCCACATTTGATTCCCAAAGAGCTATAAGCTGAAAATGTGATATGTCTTAGCATGGTGTGCCGCGTATCCTTTAAAAAAAAAGAAAACATGGGGTCCTCGGGCTGTACAAAGTGTACAACCCGAGGACAAAACAAGCCGAAGACCAAAGACTCCATCTCCAGATTAACCGGACATGAAAGTCTTGCTATTAAGAAAGACAAAGTAATATAGCAAAAACCAGACATAGGAAATGTGAAACGCACCCAGCACATCAATTGATCCCTTTATTGTTCACTTTAGGTTCATAAAACTACAATAAATGTTAAAACTTACCAAATATGCATCTGCACAGCGCTGTCTCTTTAAATGCCCTTTTTTGCTTTGTCTGGTCCTTTGTTTTTTTCCCCTGCCCAGTTGAGTACAGAGGCCAGCTCCTTTGTAATGGCATAAACCATTACACGGCGGACTCGCACCTCCAGTGTGGTCCAGCAGCACCAATCAACGCAAAGCGTCTCACCTATAGACACATTTTATGAGATGGAATTAGCGTGTCTCATGTCTTAAATGTGTATGCAAGTGCTTGTGTGTTTACTTCATGTAATTGATGATAGAAACATGTCATTTAGTTTTCCCTAAAGCCTGATTTTCAAGTCATACAAAGAATAAACCAAAGTATTGGCAGTACAATGTATTTCTATTCCCTTTTGTTGGATATTCATGTGTTAGTTCTTGTAACTGCTAAAAGTGTTTACTAGTTTTTGCCTGTCACATATATTTGTTATACCATGTAAACTGTGAAATTCCAAGATTTTCAAACTTGCCTTGTAATAGTGGCCTCACAGAGTCTCTGGAATCTACAGAAAAAAAAAAAATCACAACAAGATGACATTCAGGAGTATAAATTGGGTTTTTTTTTTAGATAACAGTACAATGACATTGTGATGCAGCTTTAAAGCTTTTTTAAAAGCATACCATCTATAGGGAAGACATCAGACTGCATGCTGGCGAGATCGCAAAGCTGTGTCGGTTTGTGCCAGAGTGGCGAAAGGTGCCGGAAGCTGGGTGGGGCATTATGATGGTTGCTATCAGTGGGCTGGGGGGCAGACTGCGGAGTGATGAGGGCTGTTTAGAAAAAGATAATTTTTTAAGTATTTAAGAATACAGACAACTTGTCAAAAAAGTTTCCTCGTGTCAGACACAGATATGTACACAGACACTAGACAGTATTTTATTACCTGGTATTTTCACTTGAAGGGCCTGGGGAAACCATTTTTTTGTAGGCTGCTCATCCTCTGAGTCCGTATATGTGTACAGGGGATTTGGTCTAAAGAAAAGAAATTAAAAACGGTCTTAAGTAATTGTAAATATGCTTTTGGCATATTGTTTCCTAAAGTTAGTTTGATTTCTAACAACACACACAGGAAACAGAGACGTGCAAGAAGGTACAGTATACAATGAATTTTTGAAGTGCACAAGTGTACACGACTTTGCATTTTTAAAAAGTTTACAAACTTCCACTTTTTGGACTATATTATGTGGTGATATTGCAGTATGCAAGCACCACAGATATGTACAAAAGACAAGATTATAAATTCTTAACAATCAAAGATATGTTTGTGAATAAAAAGGTTTTACTTGTGCTTTCTTTTAAGACTGGTCTGGGTTTCTTCTTCGGACTGAAGGTCAGACGTATCACAGCGTTCACGTGGATATCTCTGAAGACTGCGTTCTGCTTCGTGAAATGTGCCTGGAAATACAAACACAATGTACGGCCAGACATACATTACGTGTGGACAAAAGGTGCAAACGCATAGAAAAATCAGCGGTTTCAAAAATACGCTGGTACGTGTGGACGTAGCCTTATTCATTATTCAAGGCACAAACGGAAAGTCATGTACGCGTGCAACGTACAGTCACGTGGGCATGCTGCGTGAGCATTCAAACTGAGTCTAAAGTTTTCGTGTGCGAATTGAAGCGAGTGCTCTCCAATCATCAAAAGTAACAAAGTCATTGAACACGTTTATACAGTTAACTTTACGTTTATCAATCATATATCACAGATTTAGAATTTTTTGTAGTACTAAGCAACTACAGAGCGAAAGTCTGGGTCAAGCGCCGAGGCGACGGCAAGAACAAAGGAAAACTCGAAGCGTTAAAGCTAGCTTTGTAAGGGAATATAACGAAGAAATTATGAAACAAAAATGTTTTCTTTGTTGATATACTTTGTTCGCAGTGCAATTTATTTGTTGCCGGATTGCAAGAAGTAGACACAATTTCGGGTTCCCACATTTTGTGGGAGCAACGTAAATAACAGTAAAAAAACTCGTTAATGTTGTACATTAACGAGTTTTTACTGTTATTCAAATGCAAACATGGAAATAACGAGTAGGAAAAAAAATCATTCATTCTTACCTTATACTAATCGTGGTGCAGGCCAGTGCAGTGCATGAACTGATGCCTTCTCCGGTCAATTCTGCTGAGAGTAAATCAAATGTCCCGCTCTACTGTAGAAGACAATGGATACCTGGGGGGATGTACCAATGTGAGAGGGGTGCTGCGGAATAGTCCAAGTGATCGCTGCTTTAATTTCCCGGTCAACTATACATAAATTGCACGTAGACACGATTTTTTAAAGCTGGTGAACTAGACCAAGTCATTGATAACAAATGAACAATAAATCTACTTTCTCTGGTACTTTATACCCGATCAGTTGCAGTGCAATTTAATGCTCAACTACAAATCGATGGTTTTTGATGGTGACCGGAGCCGAATGATCGTCAACTATAAATAGACGTTTTCTCGACGTTGTTGTTGTCACCTGGTCGACTATAAATAGATCAAATATCAATGACAAAAAAACAACGGTGAATCAACATCGTTACAACGTCTCTATAGTAAGACCGTCGGTTTACCACAGTATTTCAATGTTGTTACAACATTGGCATTTCAACCCCGACCATATACGACGGTTCGGATGAAAAATCAACATAGATTCAATGTCGTCTTGCTATCTGGGCAACTTCCACGAGCGCCTTCAGTGTGTCTGTTCATTAACCCCTTTTCATTATTATTGTCTTCATACTTAATTTTGTGATCATCTTATCAATTAATGTGCATGTTTAAGGGTCCATTTCTTTACTTAACTCATTGGTAGGTTCTCAGGTGCTGCAAAAGAGCAAGTCATAGGAAAGTTTCCAGAACAATCAGAATTTGCTCCCTCTTTGAGAAATCAAAATCATCTCTTTTCAGTTGGATCAAGTTCATTTACAGGTATATATAGATGTAGACATGAATAGCAATGCACCTTTCATAACTGGACACCAATACAAGACATTTGAAATACAATTAGGGCCTCAGTAAGTAATAATTGTCTCAATTTATGTCACAGATTTATTCTCAAGGGCTCAGGCTCAGACAAATAGATATGATCGATGACGAAGTGACTGGCAGCTCCAGAACACTAAGTAGCATGGCAAGGCACATTTGACATGTTTGTATATGTGCAATTAAAAGACACGGAATAAACAATGGACACCGTCTTGGTGGTGAGAGAGAATTTGTGGTTATAGATGAAATCTGTCTCTGTCATCAGCGAAAGGTTGGTAAACTCTCAGACGAGCTTGTTAGAATCAATGCAGATCTGAACATGTCCTCTAAACATGGAAACCTTTACCATTAAAAGTAAGAAATTAGTTTTCAATGTAGTAACTATATTATTAGAGCAACAAATCAAATAAAATCAGTTAATAAATATATACTTACTATAATAATCACTATAATTACTTGAATACTTTAAAATTTGAGTCAGAATAAAATATTTCAACAAAAACATACGAAAAGGAAAAAGGAAATTAAACTACAGAAAACAGGTATTCAACCAACATCTTGGCCATGCTGTTAGGTAGTGAAGTTAAAATCCAATTTACTTTAATAACAGGAATATGACTAAAGTTTTAAGAAGCAAACAACTTTTTGAATCTTTCTTTCTAAATATTCTGTGTAATTTTATTCTTTTTGTTTTCAGTATGCACATGGATGCTTTGGAAATGCATGGAAACGGAAGAAATTGATATTTTGACTGATGGGAATTAAAGAGAAAAGGCGAAAGCTCATGTTAAAACTTGTTGAAAAACAATCAAGGCGCCACCTTGTTCCTCTGATCAGACAGCATGTTAAGTCAGGTAGTGCCATTATCAGTGATGAGTGGAGAGCCCACAAGAATGCCTACACTGTAAATCACAGCAGGTGGTTTGTAGATCCTCAATCTGGCAGTCATACACAACATATCAAAAGAGCTTGGAAAACCATCAAAGGACATGTCCGTAGACTAAGAGGAAATTGTACTGAGAAGTTGCTGGAGAAACACCTCATGGTTCTTGAATGGTCATCTTGGCTTGGTTCATGACACCCTGATGGACAACTGGAACGTTTGTTCAAGGATTTACAAGAAATATTTCCAGTCTGAACCAGTCTGGCATGAACTTTTTTTGGAGGGGGTAGCTGTTTGGTGTTTTAAATAACACATTTAATGTTACATGTGGTACTCTTACAATACATTGCCATTTTTGACAGTAGTTAAATGTTATTTCAAGCACTGATTGTAATTTAGGTCCAAGTGTAATAAATTTAAGTCTCACTTGTGCCATTTATAAATGTTTATTAGTCATTAATAAATGATGTTATGATTGACACTTTACAATAGAGATTGAAAATCTGACGTCATTCCGGGGTAAAACCGCAAAGGATTGTAGGTACGAGTGGCAAGCAGTACTAGCGCACGCAGGCTTTCACATGAAAACAGTCACACAGCGATAAAAAGAAACACAAAGAATGGCAAGAAGCTGTTGTATTATTAACTGCAGTAGCCAGTCGCATGACAGCCACAGGAAGCCGACGGGTAAAGAGATCGGTTTTTATGGGATTACGTCGTGGAAGAGGAATTGTTCAAGCCAAGTTTCCGATGTAACAAAGAGCCAATGGATGGCCTGGATTGTAGCCTTTCGAAGACCAAATATAACGTTCCAGCACACTCCAGCTCACATGTTAGTCTGCTCCAAGCATTTCCATAAAGGTACGTCTTCTGTTGTAGTTATTACGTAATTTATCATAACATGATTGTTGATGTACGTTGCAAATAAGTCTTATATTGATTTGAATTGAATTCATTGAGCTATGCTGCTTTGTTCACTGTAACTTTGTGGGCTAATATTTGTTGTGTTTTGTAGGAAGACCAGCCTACAAAATGCTGGAATGTGATCCAGACTGGGCACCCTCTATCAACCTGGGTCATACCGAGTTTAAAGCTGCTACCACAGCAAGATTTGATCGATTAAGAGAGAGAGGGAGCGATATCAAAACAGCCACAAAAAGTCCCGCATATATGTGCCCAAGGGTTGTATTGAAGCAATCAAGTGATGAATAACTGTTTTCCAGTATGTTGTTTTGCAGTGGGGTTTTTTTTGTTGCATTGTTGATTTGTTTTTCACCGAAGCAGCTAATAAAGCATAATGGAATACAATTTTGCCTCTTTCTTGTAAGATTCTACAATAGAATGAAACAACAATGCCAGTTTTAAATAAAGACAATAAATTGAATGAATTACGAAACACTCTTTTTATTTCTAGAAGAAAAAGGAAAAAAAGTTTAACAACAGCTGTGAAATGGAATAGTCCAAATCACCAAAGTAAACTGGACCTGGGCTTGTTGCAGGGATCTGAACGTACTAAACATTTTCTGAGTGTATGCACTCACACTTGGGACCATATAATAATAAATACGTGATGAAAGTTGCGCAGTAGCTAACGTCCTTACTCTACTCTGTATGCTCGTATGGGTCTAACCCTTTCACTCCTTTGATTTTTTCTTCGCACTTTTTTTTTTTTGCCTTTTCGTCAAGTCTGTCTTTGTACGGACCTGCCGTGTTCGCCGTCGTTTTGTACATAACTGTTTATGGGGCAAATAAAATGCAAGTAGGGATTAAAACCGCAGAATTAATGATTACCGGTGCTGGAAATGCTAGCGCTTGATACAGTGTTTTGATTTTGTTGCCACTCGTACCCACAATGCAATGCGCGAAAGTCACCTGGTCTGTCAATCTCTATAAGGCTCCCATCTAGCATTTATACAGGTTCATTATTCATTAATAAATGGTGTTATGCTTTACACTTTACAATAAGGCTCCCATTTGGCATTTATAAATGTTTATCAGTCATTAATAAATGGTTTTATGCATTACACTTTACAACAAAGCTCCGATTGATAGTTGTGGATACTTATAATGCATTTATGAAGTACAATATTATATGCTAAAAAATATGCTTACAAATGCTGATTGTGCTTACAAGATAGTAACTTAGTCTGAAATATTTAATATAGCAACTCTAGGTGAAATATATAGGTGAACACATTTGGCTCACTATTTGGCAAGAAACCGGTCAGGTTTTTCTCTTTCTCACCCTTAACTAATACATAATAAACCATTGATAATGGTTTATAAAGCATTTACAGATTAATTAATAACATAGCTATAAACTATTTATTAGCCATCTATAAGGGGAGTATTATTGTAAAGTGGTACCAGAAAGGTAAACTTAAACAGGCAGCTATGCAGCTAAATATATGAAAACCCACAAAACAAATGATAAGACTTTTTTTTAAAAATCCCAGCTGCTGGAAAAAAAAACTGATGAAGATCACAAAGGAAATGCTTTATTCAAAGGAGAACGCAACCTCTCACTATTAGCTTAGGATTGAAACTGACCCACTGAAGTTTGCTAATTCCTTTCCCCAATATAAAATGAATTTTAAAAAGCAGCTGATATAGAAAACTACATATAAAAACAAATGTACTACTTAAATTTGATATTTTTTTCCTTTGAATTTCCATTTTCCTAGTTTTTGTACTTATTATCTTATCAGTTTAATTTCCCATCCACTTCATTCATTTTTGACTGATACAATAGTCCCATGTCATTCACTAACATCTGTATTTTGTTTCTATTATAAAACACAGATTGACAAGTTTGCAATACTGTTCACAAAAAAATGCAGTTATTCAGTCATTGATATGATATGCATGACATAATATGCAAAGAGGCATAAGGTTTACAGCTTTATATGATAGTGTTTGTTGTAGTTTCACAGTTTAGTTGTTTCAAAGTAATAAAGTGTTATAGCTAATTCACAGAAAACAAGTTTTTGAAATATCTCCTTGTGCTTTCCAGATGAAACGTGCATCTGTCTTTCAGGTGGCTTAAGTGTACATGGAAACGTACATCCACTGAAAATAAGAAAGACATTATTTATTAATAACATTTAAGTACCACCATTTAAACTAATGCATTTTCTTTGTACACATATGTGTAATTACATTTATTTATTCTTTTGCTCTGTCAGCACTAAAGTGACTTTATTACCTCTGACTCCTTGAGATTAATGGATTTTCCATCAGACAACTGTTTGAAGATTTCTGTTGAAGAACACAATTGAGAGCTTAAACTGTACAAATCATGAACCTTTATCAAATCTTAGAAGCGAGAAAGATGTTTTCAAATGAAAAAACTTTTCATTCTCACTGCATGAGATTTATTTTCAGCTATCTACACATCTATTGTTGTCATTTCTTCTCGGCTTCACTTACTCTTCATGCAGTCCAAGCGAATCATGAGACTGATGAAGCACTCCAGTGTCATGTGTCCAGAGGAGGCGCCATAGCGCAGAGCCATCAGACTGAGCATGTCATCTCCAACCCTTATTTCTGAAAAAACACACAGTCAGACTTCAGGAGGAGTTTGCTGAGATATATGTACTAGAGATGGACCGTATTCGTCCGATACTGACCTAAATTACTGGATCGGATATCGGAGAGAAATAAAAAATGTAATCCGATCCATTAAATATCACGAAAGCAATATTACTTTCTACACCAGGATCCTTTTCTGTAGTTGACATCTGGTAACTGTGCAGGGGCGGGTCTAGCAAAGTTTAGCCAGGGGGGCAGGTAGGGCATTAACAGGAAAAGGGGGACAGAAAACATACTTTTCTTTCTTATTCTCATTTCAAATGTCTAGCTTTTAATCAATAATTATCTGAATCTTACACTCAAAGTTGTGATCTGATGTAAAATGTATAGAAGTCCATTACTGTATATAGTAACTATTAAGTCTAATATACCCTAGTAAGCTATAGTACTTTTTGCTTTGGGAAGGTACAATCTGTGCAGTCTGCAATTCTGTTGAAGAAAGATGTTCTATTTAATTATTGTGGAGAAATAATTGATTTCTGTGCATTTTTTTTTTTACAAGTGCATTAAATTAAAGTTGATTGCGTTGATTAAGCATCAGAAGGTGGGGGGTGGTTGCCTTTTTTTTTTCTTCTGGGAGTTGGCAAGCCTATTAGTTAGGTTGCTTAATATTTCCGCTAAGTACTCTTTAAAATACCAGAATAGGAAGGATGGTGTAGGTTTAAGTTTATTAGATTGATCAGTATTGCTGAACTATGAAATATTTTGGGTGCAGTGTAGTTTTTGCATACAGGTGTAACAGAATAGCTTTAGTGTTTTTTTGCTTTTTTAAACTTGAGTATGAACTTTTACAAAATGCAGCAAGACATTTAAAAAACAGTTTTATTGATTAAAAAATACACCATATCGGAATCGGCAGATATCCAAATTTATGATATTGGTATCAGACATAAAAAAGTGGTATTGTGCAATGGACGGCGCTAACAAGCTAACTGCACTAACGCGTTGACGCCGTCCAGCCCCACGCATGGGGCGATCCGCAATAACTCGCTAACTGAGATTAGCCACGTTAATGCAGTTATGGCGTTAACGTCACTTTAATGAGATTAACACTGACAGCACTAATACATACATACGTATACGCACATATACACACATATACATATACATATATATAAACATATACCTGAAGCTAGAAATGCGTTCCTCAGCTCACTCAGTGACAGTGTTCCTGTTTTTGAAACGTCAGTGAGGAAGAAAATCTCCTGATAGGAGAAGAACAAAAGAAACCATGATCTGGGAAAATCTTCACATGTATCAGATTTATTGATATGTGTGTTTAGGCTGTTTTTTTTCTCTCTTTACCTTGTATTTAGTGACCTTGTTCCACAGACGGACGAATTCCTCAGTGTTTAGTTTGCCTGTGATTGACGTCTTTTAAAACCCACATTAAGGTAGTAAAGGGACACATCTTAGTCTGGTCTTTCAGATGAGTAATGCTGTTTATATCAATAGAAGAGCACTCAGGTTTGCTTACACATAGACTATTCTTCTGTTATGTAACTACAAAGATTCATTGTTACTTTTCAACAGCTCGAAAAGGCAAACTACAAAGTTACTTAATCTGCTTTTTGCAGTATCACATGTATTATAACAGGATACATCCATTAGAGCCACCATGCTGCGACAGGCATCAAGGCTGAACCCTCCAGATTTCATGTCTCCTACATAAAACAGAGTTTAATTAGCAAAGACAGTGTAGCACAAATGTCATCCACACTATCCAGAGTCATAGACTGCATATCAAAGTAGCCATGGCGACTAAGAAACCGAGGGTATTGCACACCCTACTGTATTACTGATGTTTACGCTAATGTGGACCACAGTTTATTTTGTATTAATAAGTCATATTGAGTCATATTCTCATAAACCAGAGTTTGCCAGAATCCGATGAAGGCTTACAGGAAATAATACTGGTTTATAAATTTGATGGGTCAGACCTGGAAACTACGCTATATGAACAAAAGTATTTACAGGGCTCCAAACCTCCTCTGGCATTAACATCAGCACAAGAACTGTGCACAAGGAGCTTCATGGAATGGGTTCCCATGGCCAAGCAGCCCCAGTACTTTTAAATTTAGCTTGACAGAGTTTTTAAAGGCCAAACCTTTCAGGATGTTTTCATTTAGAAGCCTCTGGAGCTGCTCAGCATCCACTTCTTCATACTGAAACATTAATTGATTTGGTTTACTACCTGATAAATTACACAGACTTTAGACACATAATGCTATATACACTTGTAATAATGCAGTAATGTGGCTAATATTATTAGCAAAAAGATCTTTTTTAATTACCTTGTCAGAGTATTGACGGAAGACTGTTTTCTTGTTTTCATCGTCCTGATGGTTTTTTACTTTTGTGACCTGACGAGTCAACAGTTCACATTAATAACACATGTACAGCAAAATAACATGGACACAATTAAATGATTTGTTACACACCTTTTCAACTGGCTCATATTTCTGCTCATTTGCATTTGAATTCTCACTGTGGGGAGATAGACCAATATGCATTACTTTGATAGAAATCAATTGTAATGTGTCAAATGCAAATTTTGTTTTAAAATTTTTTATGTCATATCTTTAGACATTGAGGGAGAGCATACTAGCAACATGTCTCTTCTCTTGAGTGGATGGTGAGGATGAAGGAGGCTGTCTCATTGGGTTTGAAGGTGGATGGCACAATCAGGTATTCACCAGGCTTCAGCATAAGGAACTCTATCACCTCACGGGCATTCATGTATTTATCACTCCGAGCAACAGGCAGATGGGTGTTGAAGAACATTGCTGGAAACTTCCCACTTTGCGTTTTGTACTGAAATTATTCAAAGTGATATTTCAGCTCCCCAATTTCATTTGAAGAAGTTTCTGAAGTGCGTACAGACAAGTGAACTTGGCTTTTGTTACATAAATAATTACACAGTGTGTTATATCATCCATTGTTGTTGATTTAAACAATCATACAACATGGCAGTGTTTCCTGATACATAAAACCTTAATAGTGAAAGACAGTGTACTTTCTTTTTCACATCACCATATGTGTATTATAAACATGAAATAGAATAAGTTAGCTTCTTACTTCTTTGGTCACCTTGAAGGTCATCAGATGAATTTCGTTCATGTTGGGAATAAATAATAATTCAGTTAGTCGTTAGTTAGTTATTTCAACATGTGCACAGCCACTGTATGAATGTTTGGACAGCATATTAAAGCTTGGCTTGCTAACAAACTGTTTTGTAGCCCACAAATAATTTTTATGTTATAGTTAATTTTTGATCTGTCATTGTCTGCACTTAAACGCGACATTATTATTGTTGTTTCCACATTACAATACAAGTTCTGATGATGATTTAATACATTTTCATGCTCTGAAAATTTCAACTTCAACATGGTTTTTGTTTTCACCATAGTTAGTTCATAGTTTGTTCATTTTCACTTTTGCATGTATTTTCTTTCCATATGTATGATATGACCAAAAGAAATACTTACCAAATATACAGCAAAGCCAATGTGGAGGTTCTGCACCAGGCGTCTGTTCCTCTTGTCAGGCTTTTGCATGAGAGACACTAGGATGTTTTTCTCTCCATTGGTCTCTGAGTTTTCACCTTTGACCTTAATTCGATACTGTGGATTTGTCCAGAAAGTGTCTGGAGGACATAGAGGGAAAAATATGTTTTATTTACATGAATTGAAGATTAAAAAATTATGTTTTCACGGTATGTGGCGCTGGCCCTTTCCCCCATTCCCCTCATTTGTCAGAGCTCAGTGACAATCAGTGTCTGCATGTTTCTATAACATCTTATTTTGTTGCAAATGTGTTTTTTTGTATTATAGCAAAACATTAATATTGTTTTCAATGTACAACAGAACATTTAAACACCTATATTCCAGTGTATACTATATAATTACCTCTGTTATTTCTGCAGCCTCCAGCAGTGGTTCCAGCAACCCACCGACCCTCGTACACAGAGGTCTTCCACTGAGCAGAGGATTTTCCATCTATGAAGTCTGGTTTCAGGCCACAGATGTCAAGATCTGTGTAGAACTTACAGAAATCTTCAAAAGTCATCCTGTTAATAAAATCAGGTATATTTTCATTCATAATTTATTTAGATTACAATGTAGCTTGCCATCGCCAGTGTGTGAATGTGTGTGTGAATGGGTGAATGACTGAATGTAGTGTAAAGTGCTTTGGGGTCCTTAGGGACTGAGTAAAGCGCTATACAAATGCAGGCCATTTTACCATTTTTTACCATAGATGTGATGTCAAAGTATAAAACACAAAGCTTATGACATAAAGAGTAAATAAAGCAAAAAAAGAGAAAACTACAACTTCTGGTGGTATTATATTAATACCACCAGAGGTTGTAGTTTTCTTTTGACTAGATTTGCTTACCAAAACTCTCCATCATCGGCCACTGAAAGGCACTTTTGGCGGTCTTGAGAACTCACAGTGTTCCACATGGGGGACCTAAAAGACAGCATTTCAGTTAAGAGATGACACATCATGTTGGTAATTTTTATCTAGAGTTGCATGTATTGAAGAAAAATTATTCCCTAAGTAAATATAGGTGAAAAGGTTGTACTTTTACCTGCATTTTAAACTAAATATTACACTGGTTTGTTTAAGCAGTAACTAGAAAAACCAGTTCAGACTAAAGTTCCCTTAAAGACCAGAACTACTTGAGTAACTGAGTCACGTGTAGAGCAGCAAGTACACTAACCTTTTAAGCAAAAATCTGCATTCCCACAATGCAGATGTCAACATTTTTACAACATGTAATTTAATCCATGTCTTCATGAAACAGTACCAAAGCTGATTACTGCTTACCGATCACTCCAGTCTCCCTCCCACTCTCCTTTGCCCCAGGGGTTCCACAAACGGATCAGCTTCACAACTTTTCCTTGGCTAATAAGCTGGCAGCAGGCAACAGAAAAATCAGTTGTTATGGTATTTAAATGTATGCTCAAAGGTTTTTAAATCTCCCCTTTAACATATTTGTCCAATATGTCAGGAACCTGTTTTGGCTGTAATTCTTCCTAAACTTCATACTGTGGGAAATGTTATTGCTGTAGATTCACTTCCAATACTAACTGTGATTACTGTGCACGTATAATTCTTTACCTCTTTAACCCCTGTCACAGTGTAGGCGTGCCCTTGGACCAGTCCATTTGGCAAAACGGTGTTAGCAGATGTTTCCTACAATCAAGGAACATTGGTCATTGTGAAAGCATAAAAAATAAAAATAAAGACTTCTGATACAATAATATCATTAGGAAAAAGTGACTGCAAAGTTTCGTTATGTTGACTTAAAGCAAATTTCAACATTTTGGGACACACTAATTTCTCTTCATAAAGCCATTTCTGGCAGTCGATTAACAAAAAAGTTTTTCAACTTTCAGAGCCCAATAGGTCAAAACAGCCTTCTAGTTCCAGGACTTTCAATCTCACCATCTCTCATCCGCAAAACAAAATTATGACGTGGGAGACCAGGAGCTATTGGCTATCAAGCTCACTTTGGAGGAATGGTGGCACTGGCTGGAGGTCACCGCTCAACCATTTATTGTTTGGACAGACCACAAAAACTCTGGCATATCTGCAATCAGCTAAACATCTAAATACTCAACAGAGATGCCCGTGAATATGTTACAGCCTGTTCGACCTGCGCTTGGAATAAGCACTGGAACCAACCACCTGCTGGTTGATTACAACCACTGCCTTATGCTCTCCAATGTGTTGCAGCATCCAATAAATCTATCTGAAGCTAGCAGCTGCCTTGGGTGGAGTAAACAATAGCCATCGGTGTGGTGGGGCGTTGTCTGCGGTGCTGTGCGGATGCACCTGCACGGCATCTGCAATCATGCCCAACGTGTTAAAACATGGGGACTCAGGGGTTGGTTTGTGTTGTGGTGAGAAGTGCTCAATAAAGGTGGCTTAAATTTAAGATCTGTGGTCCCGCCGTGCCTTATTCTCACCACACTGGTGCCGAAACCCAGGACGTGGCACGACGGGCCCATGACAGAGCCAGGGAAAGGAGGAGCTGTCCCAGATGATGGCTGACTTGGCGGCTATCCAGCGGGAGCAGGTGGCAGAGGTGCGTCGCCAGCAGGAAGAGACCAGACTGAGCGCCATCTGGAAAGGATTGGGCATCTGGCGGCGCTACTCTGTGCCTGGGCATCACCCCCACAGGTGTGTCCCGACGGTGGTGAAGCGGTGGAGGAGCTGCATGAGGCACCTTAGCAGCCAGATGTGGTAGACGAAACGGGCAATGGTCCGAACCGGCCGGAGGAGAGTTAGCAGCTGGGTGAAAGGCTGCTACTGCCGGGAGCGGTGGAGGAGGCGCTACAGCCGGAGGTGGACGAGGTGCGAGGGGGTCCGTGGCTGCTGGGTGAGGAGCTGCTGCATGAGGGGCTGCTCCAGCCGGGAGCGGTAGAGGAGCCGCTCCAGCCAGAGAGAGAGGAGGTGCACGAGGGTCCTGTCCAGCCGGGAGCAGTGGAGCAGCTGCTCCAGCCGGAGACGATGGAGCAGCCACACAAGGAGACAGAGGTCCCCGTGTCAGGGGGACCTGCGCAAACTGGGGCCAAAAGCAAGACACGAGCTGTCCTGGAACAATGGACAAGTGCCCAGCTGCCTTTGAGCAGGTGCTCACGGCTGTGCCTGCAGGATCAGGCATTGCAGGCCTCCGGACCAGCGTTGCCATCACCGCTGGAGACTTGGGCGGCCTCCGCAAGAGACACTGCCCTGTCTTCGGGTTGGAGGCCGGTGGGTGGGAGTAGGTTCGGCCGGATGGCTCCCCGGCCTCAATCGGACGATAGGGGTATGTGTTGGGGCGTGGTCTGCGGTGCCGTGCAGATGCACCTGCACAGCATCCGCAATCACGCCCGCTGTGTCAAAACATAGGACTCAAAGGTTGGTGTGCGTTGTTGTGAGAAGTGCTGAATAAAGATGGCTCAAATTCAAGATCTGTGGTCCCGCTGTGCCTTATTCTCGCCGCACTCGGTTACTGGTCTGACTCTGTTTTTTTGTGCTTACCCCTTGAGGTGTACCACAGCTCATCAATGTGTTGGATTTGCCAGCTCTGCATATCAGCCCCCACACATCTGAACTGGTATCCGACAGCTGGACGCACACGTGGACGCCACCGGTGAAGTCCATCATAGCCTCTGAAGGAGTTCCAGAAGTCATGTCGGTGTAGGAACCACAAACCCTGACAGAGGTAGATAATATTTTTCACAGATCCCCCACATGTAACTTGTTCACTGTATATTGGATAAATCATATGTTTCTTTGCATACTTGGCATAAGCTTTCTCCAGCAGAGCAGGCCAGAACTCATTTGGATCTTTGGAGTGAACAAAGATTAGTCTGCCATTGATCGTCGGCAACTTGTCATCAATGACGACGTCCACCCACCGCCCGAATCTCCAGAACTAAAATAAAGATACAATTGTTTTGTGAGCTTGTTGTGTTTCATGAAATTTGATCATTAGAGACAAAATAATCCAGACTCTGTGAAGTAAATAGCTTTTAAGTTTTAGTTTAGTGAGGAAAAAAACAGTTAAAGATAATAATTACTTCTTTTGTTCTCATAGTTTAATGATGTTTACCCTGAAGTGAAAAATGCCACAGTAGTTCTCTTTGATTTTTTGGTCGAGGGGAACAACTTGTTCAAAGATGTGATTCTGGAAAGTCAGCGCGCCGATTGATGCAAGAAACCAGCAGTTTCCTGGTTAACAACAACAAAAAAGAACAATCAGGACTGCAGGTGGATACAAGAGTGTAAATATTAGGAGTGAAGAAATGACCCTACCAAGTACACCTTGACCAATGTCAAATCTGGAGACGCCATCAACCACAAATTCAGCATCAGGAGCAATTTGCTGTAAAACAGGGAGTCAGTTTTCAAATTTAAGGATTGCTTCACTCATTTCCACTTTTACTTAATGTATCCGACCATTCCCAAATTTGAGAGGTTTGGGTCTCAGTTTGAACTATGAAACTCTTCCATGGCCTGTAATTCACAACTTTTTTCATAACAGAAAATGAAATAAACTGAATAATTATCCTGAAAAGAAACTCATGATCAAAAGTCAGTCAGAAAAGTAAGAATAATCATAATTTTGTAAACTTGTGGCTTTGATTCTTTTCAGAATGTGAATATTTCATGTTATTTTTAAACTAGATTACAAACTAACTAAACAGGTTGTTTAGGATAACAGAATGCATTTTTAATAGAATATCTTTTATTTAATGCTTAAATATAAGGATTAATTTAATTCTTTTTCACAGCCACTAGAGGGCACTGTTATAGTCAAAATTTCACTTCTTGGGTCATGAGAAGATTTACAGTTTCACAATCTCAAATACAGTGGGGCAAAGGTGGAAAAAAAATGTTGCTTTGCAGTAATGTGATACTGCGTCTAATGTGCAGTTTAAACATCTTTAAATACTCACTGCAGGTCTTAGCCACTTCACTCGGGCTAGGTCGGAGGGCATCAGTATCCCCTGGCCAACAGACTTTGCATCGGGGGGGAACATGTCATCGACATACCTTACTCCTTTGGTGAGACAGTATTGTTTAAGGTTCTTGAAGTCTTGGTTAAAGAACTTCTCAGGGTTGGGGATGCTCCCATATCCCTTCTGCTTGTGACGAGCCTCCATAATGTTCAGGCATGCACCAGGAGGAGGCATTGCTGCAATGTTTCTGTCTATTTTCAAGAATCTGGCATGTAAATTTGACAGATTAGTATAATAAATGACACGGTACAAAAAAAACATGTCAGCTCAAATTATAACATAATAATATATATAAATAATACAAACATTGTTTAGGTTTTTTTCTTTTAAAAGAAAAATCACTGTAACTTTAAAAAAAGTATCAATGAAATGCCCATATAGTAAGAATGTTTAAGAAGTATTGCTATGAAACTAATAAAAACAAAACAAAACCTAACACTAAAAATAAACAGAAAAAGCAAAACTATAATAACTCTGATTTGAGTCATTAGTCCTAAAATTGTTAAACAAACATCTTACCTGAACGGGTCACAAAAGAGGAAGCTTGTTGTTTAGTAGATACGGAGCAGGTCTGCAGGTAAGAGTGGACAGGCTTCAGTCTTATATAATGCCCACAATCCCCTAAATCAGCCAGGACAGATTGTGGCTCCTCCTTACCTTACTATGCAAATTTCACTTAAACTCCACCACTTTCCTTGGAATTACCCTTGAACCTGCAGGGTTAGTTTTATAGGTGTTTACACAGAAGTCATGTTAGTCCGTTTTACTTTTTAATGTACAGGTGCGATGCCCTGTATACAGCTTTCTGGTTTTTATTAAAACATCACATGAATGAAAATAATCAGAAGGCTCTGCTAATTGGCTATTAAGCTTGGAAAGCTTAATAACAGAGCCAAACATTTTCAGCTCTCATGACCGTTACAGTGAGTGAATAATCCTTGATACTAAAAAGCAAGCAAGAAGAAAAAATAACCCAAAAGTTCGCTTGACTTCAGTGCAAATATGTAACTCTGTAGTTGTATATTGTCTGCAAAATATAAAAATTTTTAGCTGTATGAACAACCTTGAGTAAGTTTAATCAAACTTACAGGACTGCCATGATAGTTGGCATCCACTTTATTTTGATAATGAGAAGTAAAATATTTACTCACATAAAAACTGACTTCACTGGTTAACTGATAAGATAATTTTGCACATGTACATGCCCAGTAAAAGATAGTGATGTTACTTACTTAACAAAGATTTAGTACCGTATTTTTTGCACAATAAAGCGCACTTCAAATCCTTGAATCTTCTCAAAAATCAGCAGTGCACCTTACGTATGAATTCTGGTTGTGCTTGCTGACCTCGAATAGATTTTATGTGGTACACGTGTTGCTGCTTTACCAGGTGTAACAATTAAGTTTAACATCCAGGCATCCATGAAAACAGAATGTATTCAATTTAACGCAGTTAAAAGTTAGCAGGAAGTTAGCTCGCTAGTTTCCACCTAAACATGATAAAGCATATTCTAACAGGATCCTTCTTCTAACTTTTTTTCTTTTAACTTTTATTCTAACTTTTTTTCACTTGAAAAAGTTAACGTGAGGGTTCCCAATGGTTAGGGACAAATGCAATCGCAATGCAGGATGCTGTAAATGGACCAAACTTCAGTCAGGAGAACAACTGAGACCATGTCTACACAAACATTGTTGGAGCCTACACAGCAACGCCCCTTCCCCACTTGAGACAGTCTGATCGCCTTTCTTTGTTTCTCACCCTCAAGTACTCACCGCTCATCAACCATGTCTAACCATCAGTGAACAAAATCAACGTGTGGCCAGCGTGAGTCAATTCTGTACTCCAACACAGGTTTAAAAACACGGACTGGAGCATGTTTACCTCTCAGGCCACCTGTGGCTCTCACATTAACATAGACTCTTGCACGTACTCAGTACCGGAATACATCAACATCACAACTGACAATGTTACCACAGAAGAGCAGATTATAATATACACAAATCAGAAACCCTAGATGAACAAGGAAGTGCGGCTTCTACCAAAGCCATGTAACAATGCTTTCAGATCAGGTGACGCTGAGGTCTACAGTACATCCAGGGCAGACCTGAAGAGAGGCATCAAGAAGGCCAAGGACAGCTACAAGCTGAAGGTGTAGGAACACTTTGTCAACTTGTACCCACGACACATGTGGCTGGGCGTTCAGACCATCTCTGACAATAAACTCTGCAATTCCACACAGACGGCCATGAATGTGTCCTCCCTCAATGAGCTAAATGACTTCTATGCTCATTTTAACAAGAACAACAAGGAAAAGTCTGCCAAAACCCTACCCTTTGATGACTGCCATACCCTCACTCTTACCATTATAGATGTCCAAAACGCACTGAGCAGTATCAACACTTGCAAGGCTGCTGGCTCTGACGGTATTTCTGGACGTGTGCGTCGACCACGTGCTCAACAGCTTGCAGGGGTCTGTACCTGATCTTCAGGATCTTCAACCTGTCGCTTGCCCAGGCAATAGTGCCAGCATGCTTCACAGCTCCATCGTGCCAGTGCAGAAACACTCATCACCAGTGTACCTGAACAAATATCACCCTGTTGCACTCACGGCCATAGTTATGAAGTGCTTTGAGCGACTGGTCCTGGCACACTTCAAGACATTCTTGCCCCCCGACACTGGATCCTCACCAATTTGCGTATCGAAGCAATAGGAGTCCAGAGCATGCCGTTTCCACAGAGCTTCACTGTATACTCTCACACTTGGACAACAAGAATACTTATACAAGAATACTGTTTGTTGACTTCAGCTCAGCATTCAATACAATTGTTCCCTCCAAGGTGATCACTAAACTTGTGGATCTTCGAATTAGCAACTCTAATTCTAACTGGATTATGGATTTTCTGACCAACATATTTCAGCATGTTAGGTTACCTTCTCTACCACCATCACATTCAATACTGGCACTCCACAGGGCTGTGTGCTGAGCCTGATCCTCTACTCCCTTATCACCCATGACTGCAGTCCTAGGTATGAATCCAACTCCATCATCAATTTTGCAGATGACACCACGGTGATTGCTCTCATCAGGGACAACGATGAGTCTGACAACAGGGAAGAGGTAAAGCACTAGCTGTATGGTCCGCTGACAATAACCTGCTCCTGAATACCAGCACAACCAAGAAGCTCATTGTGGACTTCATGAAGAAGAAGAGAGACACCCATGTTCCCATCTACATAAATGGCATGGCTGTTAAACGGGTTTCAGGCTTCAAGTTCCTGGGGACCCAGATCTCTGATAATCTGTCCTAGTCAACTAACATCTCCAACCTGGTCAAGAAGGCCAATCAGCATCTCTTTTTCTTGAAGAAGAACCACTTGTCTGCTGACATAGTGGGTAACTTCTACCGTTGTGCAATACAGAGCATCCTGACCAACTGTGTCACAGTCTGGTATGGGAATTGCTTTGTTGCTTACCGCAAGGCACTGCAGCAGGTGGTGAAAGCCACCCAGCGCATCACAGGGTCTCCACTTCCTGCCATTGAGGATGTCCACAAGAAGAGATGTCTACGCTGGGCACGTATCATTCTCAGGGCCTCTTCTCATCCTGCCAATAAACTCTTCCAGCTGACCTATTTTAACAGTAATAATAAGTTTTGCACATCAGGTCATCTCACAGATCAAACCAGCATATTAAGCTCATAGCTCTTTTGCACATAAATCTATTTAACACTTCAGTTTTTTTTGTCTCCACTTATTTATTCATGTTATTTGTATTTTATCTATTTATACATATTAACCGGCATCTGCGTGTGGACAGCAGAGAAAGAATTTCATTGTACAGAGAAATGCTTTTCTTTGCACATCTTGATGCATTCTCAATCATCCAGGAAAATAAATCTCCAAAAGTTGATTCTGTTCATCTGGACGTAGCGTTTTGTGGGAGAAACGTTTCGTCACTCATCCAAGTGACTTCTTCAGTCTCAGCTGACTGCAGGTTTCCCCAATCTTATAAACAGTACATTTGCATAATGACTGAAACCAGCCCACTGAAGAAAGCAAAAACCTGTAGTGATCCCATATGTGTCAGGAGTATCGGAGCAGTTGAGACGCATTTTTTCTAAACACCGGGTTTCTTTGGCTTTTAAACCCCAAAACACGCTGCGCCAAAAATTGGTCCACTCCAAGGATCGGGTCCCCCGACACAGAGTAACATAGTGTACGCTGTTAAGTGCCAGGAGGATTGTCAGGATTTATACATCGGGGAAACCAAACAACCTCTGGCGAAGCGGATGGCACAACACAGAAAAGCTACCTCGTCAGGCCAGGACTCTGCAGTCTATTTACACCTACAGGCCAGTGGACACTCTTTCAAGGATGAGGATGTACACATCCTGGACAGGGAGGAACGCTGGTTTGAGCGCGGAGTCAAGGAGGCCATTTACGTGAAAAGGGAAAGACCATCTCTGAATCGAGGAGGGGGCCTAAGGGTACATCTTTCACCATCTTACAATGCTGTGATTGCAGCCATTCCCCAACTCTCTGTGAATGGTACTCATGGCCATTGATCAGTGTTCTTTGATCAGTGGGTTTTGGTCAGTGGTTGTTGATCAATGGTCATGGGAATTTGCATAATTAAGATTAAGGAACTGACCTCCCAGCACATTGTTCCTTCAGTGGGCTGGTTTCAGTCATTGTGCAAATGTACTGTTTATAAGATTGGGGAAACCTGCAGTCAGCTGAGACTGAAGTCGTCGCTTGGATGAGTGACGAAACGTTTCTCCCACAAAACGCTACGTCCAGATGAACAGAATCAACTTTTAGAGGTTTTCTTTACACACATTACAATAAATGATTTGAATCTTGAATATTTATGGTATGTACTTACACTGTTCACTATTATAGTGTGTTCCATATATTTGTCCATCGTACATCTGTAAATCTGCTCTCTATATGGCAATATAAACATCTGTATACTTAACTTATTTATACATATTCTGTACATAAGTATTCCCACCTTCACTTCCCTTATCTGTATGTAATCTGCTCTAATTGCACTTACTGCTCTTTGCACTTCTGATTAGATCCTGTCAAATACAGTGTATTTTGTTACCCTGTATTTAACATGTGTAATGACAGAAAAGATGAATCAAATCAAAAGTCCTCTAGTCTTTAGTAGGTCCTAAATGTATTAAAATACAATCAGTTACGAGGATCAGCATGCGGCATATTACATAAGCCAAAATGCAGCAGCAGTGTGTGAAAAAAAGCTTGATTCTATATCTTCCAGGTCTTGTAGTAGCAAAAGAAGCCCAAATCATCACCACTGCTCCACTCACTGTAAAGGAACACAATGACAGACACGTGTTGCTAGCAGTGAACCCCAGGAAGGCTGCCGGTCCAGATGGAGTACCTGGAAAGGGGCTAAGAGGGTGTGCCCACCAACTCACCCTCATCTTCAACCTCTCACTGTCCCATCCTGTCTAAAATCAGCCACAATCATTTCAGTGCCGAAGATGTCTCCCATCACTTGCCCTGAACGATTACTGCCCTGTGGCCCTCACACCAATAATCATGAAATGCTTCAAGAGACTAGTCCTTCAGATCACATCACATCAAGGATTACTTCCCCGCAGACCTTGACCCCTACCAGTTTGCATATCACACGAACAGATCCACAGAACACGCCATCGCCATAGCCCTCAACTCTGTGCTGAGCCACCAGGAACAGCGGCAAAGGTATGTCCGAATGCTTTTTGTGGACTACGGCTCAGCTTTCAACACAATCATCCCGGACATCCTTATTGCCAAAGTGGTCACTCTTGGCCTCCACCCTCTCACATGTGCCTGGATAAAAGGCTTTCTTACAAACCGGCCCCAGTCTGTAAGGCTCGACACTCATCTCTCCTTCACTCGCACGCTGAGCACCGGCTCCCCACAGGGATGTGTGCTGAGCCCCCTCCTGTATTGCCTCTATACCCATGACTGCAGTTCGACCCACAACAACAACCTCATCATCAAGTTTGCTGATGAGACCACAGTAGTCTGACTCATCTCAAAGGGAGACAAGGCAGCCTACAGAGAGGAAGTCCTGAAGTTTGCAGCATGGTGTTCAGAAAACAACTTGGCACTGAACACCAAGAAAGCCAAAGAGATCATTGTTGATTTCAGGAGGCACAGCACTTAGTCCCCCTCAGCATCAACGGGGAGTGTTTGGACAGGGTCCACCTTTCAGTTCCTTGGCGTCCTCATCTCCACTGACATCTCCTGGACAAACAACATCACAGCGGTCATCAAGAAGGTCCAGCAACGGCTGCACTTCCTGAGGGTCCTCAGGAAGTGCTTCCTCAAGGAAGCGCTACAGGTGCATCAGCACAAAGACTGACAGACTCAAGAACAGTTTCTTCCCAAAAGCCAAAACCACCCTGAACTCACACCCTCACTGATAACACAGTTCCACCCGGCACTCCAAGGACTTCCCACTATTAACCACCACTATGTAATACTTATTTTTACATGCAATAACCCAAACTGTAAATACACAACATTATTTATTTACATATTTATTTCCTTTTTTTTCTGGATTTGTATATCTGTACATTTCATATACACAGTATCTCACAAAAGTGAGTGCAATCCCCCACAAATTTTTGTAAATATTTTGTTATATCTTTTCATGGGACAAAACTGAAGATATGACATTTTGATACAATGTATTAAAGTATACAGCTTCTGTAACTGTGTAAATTTGCTGTCCCGTTTTAGTAACTCACACAGGCATTATTGCTTAAACCTGTGGCAACAAAAGTGAGCATGCCCCTAAGTGAAAATGTCCAAATTGTGCGCAGCTATTTTCCTTTCCTGGTGTAATGTGACTCATGAGTGTTACAAGGTTTCAGGTGCAAATGGGAAATAGGTGTGTTGAATTTGCTATCACACTCTCTCATACTGGTCACTAGAAGTTTAACATGGCACACCATAGCAAAATCATGGAAAAAAAGAATTGTTACTCTACATAAAGATGGCTTAGGCGGTAAGAATCTTGCCAACACCCTGAAACCGAGCTGCAGCACAGAGACCAGTAGTGAGTGTTTTGAAAGTAGAGCTGATGGTTCATCTAAAATGTGAATATTAGGTGAAGTATATATCCTAATATTGTAAAATGTTACTAAAATGTTGAGCTAATTTTTTAAAAGAGCAGTTCAGTTTTAGTACTTTAACTGCATTTAGATTGATTCTCACTACACATAGAATTTCTTATCCCACGATTCAAAAACAGCACAGTCAGGTTGCTGGTTTAGTTTGTCACAGCTCGATACAGATATTTGATACACTGTTTCTAATACAAGCAATACCTTCTCTTATACTTTCTAAAAACAGATTACAGGGATGTTTTTTAGTGTGGTTCAACCAAACAGTCTTCAACATGCTATTTTGACTCTTATAACAATTGAAAGATTATTTCAGTGTGCATGAATATATGCACATTTTTGTGAAGGATACACTAACAGAGAAATGTGCATCCCTTCTTTTAAGACTTCCAGAGCTTTACTCTCTGATGAGCACTCTCCCTTTTTCAGGAAATTGTTCGTTTTCCAGCCTTTGTACTTGACGGAGTCTCCAGGTATGATTTTGGTCAAGGGAAACTTCGTAGGTGAAATGTCTTCGTGAATATACAGTGGCTTGCAAAAGTATTCGGCCCCTTTGAACTTTCCCACATTTTGTCACATTACAGCCACAAACATGAATCAATTTTATTGGAATTCCACGTGAAAGACCAACACAAAATGGTGTACACGTGAGAAGTGGAACGAAAATCATACATGATTCCAAACATTTTTTACAAATAAATAACTGCAAAGTGGGGTGTGCGTAATTATTCAGCCCCCTGAGTCAATACTTTGTAGAACCACCTTTTGCTGCAATTCCAGCTGCCAGTCTTTTAGGGTATGTCTCTACCAGCTTTGCACATCTACAGACTGAAAGTCTTGCCCATTCTTCTTTGCAAAACAGCTCCACAACTGCCCTGTGACGGCCTCAGAGGTTGTCTAAGAGAATATTGGGAGCAACAACACCATGAAGTCCAAAGAACACACCAGACAGGTCAGGGATAAAGTTATTGAGAAATTTAAAGCAGGCTTAGGCTACAAAAAGATTTCCCAAGCCTTGAACATCCCATGGAGCACTGTTCAAGCCATCATTCAGAAATGGAAGGAGTATGGCACAACTGTAAACCTACCAAGACAAGGCCGTCCACCTAAACTCACAGGCCGAACAAGGAGAGCGCTGATCAGAAATGCAGCCAAGAGGCCCATGGTGACTCTGGACGAGCTGCAGAGATCTACAGCTCAGGCGGGGGAATCTGTCCATAGGACAACTATTAGTCGTGCACTGCACAAAGTTGGCCTTTATGGAAGAGTGGCAAGAAGAAAGCCATTGTTAACAGAAAACCATAAGAAGTCCCGTTTGCAGTTTGCCACAAGCCATGTGGGGGACACAGCAAACATGTGGAAGAAGGTGCTCTGGTCAGATGAGACCAAAATGGAACTTTTTGGCCAAAATGCAAAACGCTATGTGTGGCTGAAAACTAACACTGCACATCACCCTGAACACACCATCCCCACTGTCAAATATGGTGGTGGCAGCATCATGCTCTGGGGGTGCTTCTCTTCAGCAGGGACAGGGAAGCTGGTCAGAGTTGATGGGAAGATGGATGGAGCCAAATACAGGGCAATCTTGGAAGAAAACCTCTTGGAGTCTGCAAAAGACTTGAGACTGGGGCAGAGGTTCACCTTCCAGCAGGACAACGACCCTAAACATAAAGCCAGGGCAACAATGGAATGGTTTAAAACCAAACATATCCATGTGTTAGAATGGCCCAGTCAAAGTCCAGATCTAAATCCAATCAAGAATCTGTGGCAAGATCTGAAAACTGCTGTTCACAAACGCTGTCCATCTAATCTGACTGAGCTGGAGCTGTTTTGCAAAGAAGAATGGGCAAGGATTTCAGTCTCTAGATGTGCAAAGCTGGTAGAGACATACCCTAAAAGACTGGCAGCTGTAATTGCAGCAAAAGGTGGTTCTACAAAGTATTGACTCAGGGGGCTGAATAATTACGCACACCCCACTTTGCAGTTATTTATTTGTAAAAAATGTTTGGAATCATGTATGATTTTCGTTCCACTTCTCACGTGTTCACCACTTTGTGTTGGTCTTTCACGTGGAATTCCAATAAAAGTGATTCATGTTTGTGGCTGTAATGTGACAAAATGTGGAAAAGTTCAAGGGGGCCGAATACTTTTGCAAGCCACTGTATGTGAATATATATTTATTGTTTCCTCACATGCTTTCCTCTAGTTCCCATGAGAATATTTTTGAACAGGAAACTGCTGATGAGAACTACTGTAGGATTTTTCACTTCAGTGTAAATACCAACATCTAACAACACATCTGATCATAATTTTTGACAGATATATTTTTATTAATCACTACTTGTGTTCAATAAAAACACACCTATCAAAAATACTCACTGATTTATTTATTTATGTATTTTTGAGATGTTGCTTTTTGTTTGTATTTTAACCACAGCAGAATAAACTAGCTAACAAGCATGTGCTACATGGTTTAAATTCTTTTACTGCTTATATTTTATTTTAACACATTTTCATGTTAAAACTGAACTGTGTAATTGTAAACTCATAAATTACTGGTTTATGACACCAGAGGCCAGTAAGTCACAGTCCCCGCCTTTGCCTGCTGCCCATCCAACATAAATGCAGAATCCTGCAACTTTTAGGGCCAAAGGGAGGAAGTAACTTGCTATTTTGCTAAACACACCCCAATAAATAGATCGGCCTGAAAGGGAATAAAATTCCTGGCCTAAAACATTGTTTCATCTATCATCACTTTTACAGACCGAGGTCGAGCACCAACACACTACAAGATTTTTTGAATAATAAATCAAGAGTAGCAAACTAGATTCATTCTTTTTTTCCCCCAGTTCTGGAGATTTGGGCAGTGGGAGGATGTGGTCATTGATGACAAACTACCAACAATCAATGGCAGACTAATCTTTGTTCATTCCAAAGACCAAAATGAGTTCTGGCCTGCTCTCCTGGAGAAAGCCTATGCTAAGTATGCAGTCTTAATCTTAGACATAAATGAGAGTTGAAGGTGTGATTTCTCTAAATATTAAAAAAAACAGTATTATCCTGTCAGGGTTTGTGGTTCCTACTCCGACATGATTGCTGGAACTCCCTCAGAGGCTATGATGGACTTCACCGGTGGCGTCCACATTAACATCGAGCTGTCAGACCCGAGTCCAAGCCTGTGGGGGCTGATCTGCAAAGCTGGCAAATCAAACACACTGATGGGCTGTGGTACACCTCCCAGGGTAAGTAGAACCACACCACACAGAATCACCAGCATTGGCTTAATGTCCCTGATACTTCTGCTGCCCTATACTCACTCATACATGAGGACTTATTTTCATTCATTTTGATCTCACTAAACACCTATAAAGTTTTATAACTGTATCCTGCTGTGGTATAATTTCATCAGAATTTACCCAGAGACGGAGCTTTAAACATCTGCCAAAGCAGCTAAAAGGACCTTGGTCATGGTTATGAGCTTTTACTACAGTCACTTTATAAATGCCTCTATAAAACGATTGTTTGTAACACTTGCAGCATGGTCTTGACATTATCCAAGGATAGAGTTCATTGACAAGGCACGGATGTTTCTATGTGTGCTAGACAGACAATCAAGACTCAAATGCTGGAAAACCTTTGCTTACATGAGCCATTTTCATTCAAATGAATGGGCCCTGTTTTAAAACACTAGAGCTGTCATCATTCCGTTATTGTGCTTACTCGTGCCAGTCTGATATTTAGTTTGCATTTAACTAGGAAATAACATTTTTAGCAAGGAAATAACATTTTGAAAAACATCTGAGCAAAGTAGTGTTGAATTTAGCCATGAAACCATGTCACAGTCACTTGTGAGCTTACCAGTGAAATTGATGGTACTAACGGCTCAAAGTCGGAGATGCACAGGGGATGTATTGTTGTGTATTAGTTACTGTATCAGTTACTGTAAATAAATGCACTGCTTGCATTAAAGAGTCCTGCATTTTGGGTCTTACTTTGCCACATACCCACGGTCTGCCACCACAGACCGTGACAGAATGATCCAGCCACACATGGTCCCAGCGGACTCTGAGGAGAGGCTCAGGAGGGAGATAATGGATAAAATTTACAAACTGTGTGATCTGTGGTGTTAGAACCCTGGGGAAGGGTTGCGTCATGCCATAGAGAGGCGTCTGCAGGAAACACTTGTTAATTTTCCCAGGAAAGACAGTTTCTGGACCAATCCACAGTGTCGTTTCACAATTTGCAGTGGCTACTCAGATAAAGATGGTGATAAAAACATAATGGTGTCACTCATTCAAAAGCCTGAAAAAAGGAACAGACACCTGGTGCAAAACCTCCACATTGGGGGTTTTTTATATTTGAGGTAAACATTGCTCTTCACTGTCTAATATGAATATGTCATGACACCTTTATTTCTTGAATCTGACAATGGTGCTGCCCATCAGGGTGGTGATCAGGATGGCCTAAACTACAAGGCTACACTGCTCCTATTAATCATTATCTAAAATTTCCTGTATGATTAAACCTTTTGCCACAGTTGTCATCAGCTTTGAAGAGCAGACTAACAGAAAAAGATTCATAAACATTTTACTAGGGTCATATTCTGAAAACTATAAACTGCAAATGAATTCCCTTGAATGCTGAGATATATTCCAAAGAAGTGTGAAATGAAAGTTTATGATCATCTCAAATTCCTCTATGTTAAAACGCATTTTAAATAGTTATTTACATTTAATTTCATTTTAACAATCCTAAATTAAAGAAACAGACATTGACGGAATACTTGATTGTGCCATCTACCTTCAATCCCAGTGGCCTCTATCCTGACCATCCACTCAAAAGCAGAGACCAACTGCTAGTATGCACACTCATTGCTTGTATAAGTGCACAATATATGGCAATGCTAAATTGGAACAATCTGCATGATACATGTGCAACACAGAAATGTTTTTCTGTGAAGAATAAATATGCATCACAAACATGAGCTTGATGAGAAGGTGGATATTCAACAATAAATCATGTCTCATTGCTGTTGTGTTATTTGCTAAGTGATAATGTGAATACCTTTTTATTTAGGTCAAAGTCAAAAGTCCACAGGAAGATGAACATAAGAGAGACTTTTTCAATAAACACTCTGACAAGGTAACTTCTCACTAGCATACTTGACACTGTTGAGTTTACTATGTCTCCTATTTTTATTGAGTTTTATCACAAAGTAGAAACTTTTCTTTAAAAATGATGCATATTGGTGTCAGAAAGGTGATAAGAACTTTAAGGTAAACTTATCTGTGAGAGGTTTGACTAACTATTGTACTTCAATAGACGTAATTAAACTGTTTGACTTCTGTATATAATGAACATGAAATGTGCTAAATTCTTTAGAAATGTAAACAATGTTGGAAAATGGACATTTATTTAAATTTGTTCTAAACGAATAAAATTCATAACAACATCAGTTATGTATAAAAGGGAGAAATTTTAAATGGAAACCTCAATCATCCTGATCGTTCTTTGTGTGTCTTTAAAGATGCACTTGTGGTTTAGCTTTCTTCTCTGTGATTTATCACAGTTGTTTAGCAGCAAATTCAGATAGGATCAAAATATGCATATGTGGTAGAAAGCATATTTTCCTGGCTCAGAATGATGAAAAAAGCTCAACTTAGTTAATATAAATAAGACATAAAAACTTTCTCTAATTTGGTATCCAATTAAAAGTAGCAATATTTAACCTAAAGCAATGTTAGTCATCTTTCTATCCATCCATCAATCTTCTTCTGCTTATCCAGGGCCAGGTCACGGGGGCAGCAGCCTCAGCAGAGAAGCTCAGACTTCCCTCTCTCTAGCCATCTCCTCCAGCTTGTCCAGGGGAACACCAAGACGTTCCCAGACCAGCCAAGAGATATAAACTCTGCAGTGTGCCCTGTGTCTGCCCTGGGGCCTCCTCCCGGTGGGACATGCCTGGAACACCTCACCCAGGAGGCATCCTTATCAGATGCCCTCAAAGCCTCAACTGACTCCTTTCGATGTGGAGGAGCAACGGATCTACTTTCAGCCCCTCCTGGGTGGCCGAACTCCTCACTTTATCTCTAAGGGAGAGGCCAGCCACCCTTCAGAGGGAGCCATTTCCGCCGCTTGTATCTGCAATCTCGTTCTTTGTGTGTGAATGTGTGTGTGAATGGGTGCATGACTGGATGTGTAAAGCGCTTTGGGGTCCTTAGGGACTAGTAAAGCGCTATACAAATACAGGCCATTTACCATTTACCATTCTTTAGGTCACAACATCTCGTGACCATAGGTGAGGGTAGTAATCAATCGGTAAATCGAGAGCTTTGCTTTTATACTCAGCTCTCTCTTCACCACGACAGACCAGAATAGTGTCTCCAGCACTGCAGCCGCAGCACCAATGCATCTGTTGATCTCCCATTCCTTTCTCCCATCACTTGGGAACAAGACCCCAAGATACTTGAACTCCTCTACTTGGGGCAGGAACTCATCCATGACCCGGAGTGGGCACTCCACCCTTTTCCAGCTCAGGACCATGGCCTCAGATTTGGAGGTGCTGATTCTCATTTCCACCACTTTAAACTCTGCTGTGAACCTTTACAGTGCGAGCTGGAAACCACCCCATAAAGCCAACAGAACCAGATGACCGCTATGGGCACCAAGCTCTTGCAATGGTTGTATAAGGATTGAATGGCCTGTAGCAATGGGCAAGACAATCCATACTCCCGAAGCACCTCCCACACTCTGAGGGACACAGTCGAATGTCTTTTCCAAGTCCACAAAACACATGTGGACTGGTTGGACAAACCCCCATGCACCTCCAAGTATCCTTGAGAGGCTAAAGAGCTGGTCCAGTGTTACACTGTACAATTACAGTAAATACATTTCTAAGTTGCAGTGTTCTACACAACCAGGACGAAAATCGCTTTGTTCCTCCTGTATTTAAGATTCGACTAAAAGACGGACTCTACTTTCCAACACTCTGGCATAGACTTTCCCAGGGAGGCTGAGTAGTGTGATCCCCCTATAGTTGGAATACACCCTCTGGTCCCCATTCTTAAAGATGTGAACCACCACTCTGGTCTCCCAGTCCAGATGTACTGCCCCCGATCTCCATGGAACATTTGGAGGTATGTCAACCAAGACTGCCCTACAACACCCAAAGCCCTTAGCAACTCAGGGCGAACCTCATCCACCCCAGGGGCCCTGCAACCAAGGAGTTGTTTTACTACCTCAGTGACCTCACCCTCAAAGATAAACAAGTTGTCCTCCTCTTCCCAACACTCTACTTCCTCAGCAGAAGATGTGCCATATTAAAGAGGTCCTCGAAGTATTCCTTCCACCACCCAACAATGTTCTCAGTTGAAGTCAGCTACGTTCCACCTGCACTATACATAGTGCAGGTAGAGCATCGCTTTCCCCTCCCAAGTCGCTCAACAGTTTACCATCAGTTCGAAAGTCTTTTTCAATGGCCTTTCCAAACTCCTCTCATACCCGAATTTTTGCTTCAGTCACTGCCCAAGCCATATTCTGCTTGGCCTGTCAGCACCTATTAGCTGCTTCCAAAGTCCCACAGGCTAACCAAGCCCGATAGGACTTCTCCTTCAGTCCGTTGGCTCCCTTCACCTCCGGTTTCCTCCATTTGGTTCGGGGGTCACCACCACAACAGGCACCAACCACCTTGCAGCCACAGCGGTGCAGCTGCTTTAGCAATGGAGGCGCTGAACACGGTCCATTTGGACTCAGTGTCCCCCAATCTCCCTTGGAATGCCGTTGCAGCTCTGCCGCTGGTGTGAGTTGAAGATCTCGCGGACCAGGACCTTTGCTAAGCATTCCCAGCACACCCTCACTATACTGCTAGGTCTGTCCAGCATCCTCTTCCACCACCTAATCCAACTCACAACTGATCAGTTGACAGCTCAGCCCATCTCTTCACCCGAGTGCTCAGAACACATGGCCACAGGTCTGGTGATACGTTAATAAAAATTCATCATTGTCCTGCTGCCTAGGGTGTCTCGGTGCCACCTGCATTTATAGACATCCTTATGTAAGCAAATGTCTAAATGCTTTAGACCAGGGGTCTCAAACTCGCGGCCCGTGGGCCATTTGTGGCCCACGTCTCCTCTACTTGCGGCCCGCATATTGATGTGAAGAAATATTTTTTTTAAATTATTGTACGAAAAATGATTTAATACGACGGCAGAGTGTTACAGGCATGGCCCTTTAAGACTGTAGACTCATGGGCGGTGTAGTCCTTGCTGCAGGGAGAACGTGGGGGCTGCCCCTCCCGCTGTGTGTCTGAGTGTGAGGGAGGGAGAAAAAGGAGAGTCAAAAAGTACGAGGTGCTACCGAGCAGAAACGGGAGATGGAAGCATGTAAATATAAAAATAACCACTGCAGCCAAAAAGAGTGCCTGACGAGCCCAGTTGTAAGTGCTATTAAGACTCGACTGTACACAGTGTTCGTGTTTTCCTCCAAAACAAAGTTCTGCTGGAGCAGCCTTTCAATGCCTCTCTCTGTCTCTCGCTAGCAAAGTTGACCCAGACAGTAAAGCTCGTTCCCGGCTACGAGCCCAACACGGAACCCAAAGTATTAGCCAGAGGTCTCCTTACCACTGTTCGGAGCCGCGGACCTGGCCGAGGTAACAAGAGAGTGCAAACATGGTTAGGGCTGTGTTAGTTCAGTGAGAGATTTATTTGGAAAGAAAACTATTTTCACTTGCAGTCGAAAACTAATGTGTACGCTTATGCCTGCATTTTTATTTTGTTAAATACAAACAAAATTGTAGCAAAAGTGCTGGAAAGTATCTGGCCAGAAAGAGCTGTTTATTTGGTAGTTCAATGAAACTACTGTACTATACTGTACTATACTGCTGAGTGACTGTCTGCTGCTCGTTAAATACATTTCATTGCAATGTTGACCCTGTGCTAACTTGCATATGACAAATGAAACTGAAGCAGAAAGGCTTCAGATAGTTAAGAGTGAGAAAAAAAAAATTGCGTTCATGTTTGCAATTTTGTCTTGTTACACAATATTTGGAATTAAATAAAACAAACAAAACACTGCATTTTAGGAAATATTAGAGGGTGTTTTCGTGTTTGTTTTTTGTACTACTTGGACACTAAAGTGGCCCTGATGACGGTGCCAGAAGTGGCCCACAGCTCATTTGAGTTTGAGACCCCTGGTCTAAAGCATTCAATGTGATAAAGGGAAGCATCTATAAAAGTGTCTGGGTAAAAAAAAATCTCTGAAAGAAAAATCAAAGAAGGCAAATCTACAAAATAACACATGATTTTATTAGGAAATGTAACTTTAACAGGCAGCTATGCAGCTAAATATATCAAAACCCACAAAACAAATGATAAGATTAAACAAAAAAATCCCAGCTGCTGGAAAAAAGAAAATTGCTGAAGATCACAAAGGAAATGCTTTATTCAAAGAAGGAGAACGCAACCTCTCACTATTAGCTTAGGATTGAAACTGACCCACTGAAGTTTGCTACTTCCTTTCCCCAATATAAAATGAATTTTAAAAAGCAGCTGATATAGAAAACTACATACAAAAACAAATGTACTAGTTAAGTACTAGTTAACTTTGACATTTTCTTCCTTTGAATTTCCATTTTCCTAGTTTTTGTCCTTATCAGTTTAATTTCCCATCCACTTCATTCATTTTTGACTGATACAATAGTCCCCGTTGCACGAGAAAATGCTAACTTCCTGGTTTGAGATCGGATGTGGGGTTGTACATTTCCGGTAGCTTTACTTTGCGGTCAATCGCTACTGCGAAGATATACTCCAAAATCATGTCCAAAACTCGAAAACGGAAAGATCGCATTAAGTTACAAAGAGCAGAAGGTGGGAACACTCACCACTGTTGTGTCATAAAAAATCTAATGATCAATTTTGACGTTTAAAGAGTTTAGATCGATCAGTTGTTTACATCACTCAACACAAGCAGAACTGCATTACAAAATCAGAAGACACATCGTCCACATTCAGAAGCACATCTCTGTATAGTGACTGGTCTTATTCTTTAAACAGGCAAATGTTCAGCATTCAAACTACAGGTGAACAACAGTCAAACCAGATGTTTCCCCCGTTATGTCCATATCAGCTAGTCAAGTACACACCTCCACAGCATGTTAACAAACCGTGAAAAAAAGCCGCACAAAAAATGAATGATTGCTGGTAAGGGTTTCTATACATTAGTATTTATGAAGGGTATGTTGTGACTTACCTACAGTGGTCCCTCGCTATAACGCGGTTCACCTTTCACCTCGCTGTTTCGCAGATTTTTTAGTGCAAGTTTGCATGCTTTTTTTTTTTAACACCACATTGTGTCCTGTGTCCTGATCGCTGCAGACGATCTCCTCCGTGACGTCTCTCCTGTACAGTACAGAATCGCTGCATCGATCGCTAGCAGTGTGACTCTGAAGTGCAGTACTGTATGTCGACGATATCGACGAAACGTTTTGCACTGTCAAAAAATAAAACTGGCTACTTAATTTCACCTATCGCTGGTTATTTTTAGAACATGCCACCCGCGATAAACGAGGGACCGCTGTTTACAGATACTGAGAAATATAAAATTTGAATCCCTTTTCTCTTTTGCTCTGAGGTGCGGGGAAAAAAATATCGACAAGTCGATGAACATCATTTACAGATATATTGGGTAAATGCCCAAGACATCTATAAAAATGTAAATTGCCGCTCGATTCATTCATTTGCTTAACTTGTTTTGGACCGTAAACAAGGCGCGAATAGGACACCGGAAACAAAGCTCCCCACAGGAGTTTCCGCACCGGAAGTAGCATATGCTAACGTGCACAGTCTATTCACTAACATCTGTATTTTGTTTCTATTATAAAACACAGATTGACAAGTTTGCAGTACTATTCACAAAAAAATGCAGTTATTCAGTCATTGATATAATATGCATGACATAATATGCAAAGAGGCATAAGGTTTACAGCTTTATATGATAGTGTTTGTTATAGTTTCACATTATTGTGTTTAGTTGTTTCAAAGTAATAAAGTGTTATAGCTAATTCACAGAAAACAAGCTTTTGAAATATCTTCTTGTGCTTTCCAGATGAAACGTGCATCTGTCTTTCAGGTGGCTTAAGTGTACATGGAAACGTACATCCACTGAAAATAAGAAAGAGATTATTTATTAATAACATTTAAGTATCAGCATTTTAACTAATGCATTTTCTTTGTACAAATATTTATTTATTCTTTTGCTCTGTCAGCACTAAAGTGACTTTATTACCTCTGACTCCTTGAGATTAATGGATTTTCCATCAGACAACTGTTTGAAGATTTCTGTTGAAGAACACAACTTTGAGCTTAAACTGTACAAATCATGAACCTTTATCAAATCTTAGAAGCAAGAAAGATGTTTTCAACTGAAAAAGCTTTTCATTCTCACTGCATGAGATTTATTTTCAGCTATCTACACATCTATTGTTGTCATTTCTTCTCCGCTTCACTTACTCTTCATGCAGTCCAAGCGAATCATGAGACTGATGAAGCACTCCAGTGTCATGTGTCCAGAGGAGGCGCCATAGCGCAGAGCCATCAGACTGAGCATGTCATCTGCAACCTTCATTCCTGAAGAACACACACAGTCAGACTTCAGGAGAAGTTTGCTGAGATATATGTACATACATAGATATACATACTAGTGCTGTCAGCGTTAATCTCGGTAAAATGATGTTCACACTAGCGCCGTCCAGCCCCACGGACGGGTCAATCCGCGCTATCTTGCTAATGAAGATTTGCCGCGTTAATGAGGTTATGGCGTTAACATCATTTTAACGAGATTAAGGTCGCTGACAGCACTAATATATACTAATACACACACACACGTATATGTATATATGCATACATATGCACACACATGTACATATATATACACCCATATGGAAAAGAAATAGAAAAAAATTATAAAAGACTTGCATAAGATGTGGCCTACTTCATATATGAATCATATAAGGCTTATATGATTTACTCATGAAAGTGGCCACTTTCTCATTACTTTCATATATTGTTTTAATAAGTATCCAAAACATACACGTTTCATTTATATAATTTTTCAAGGGATCTTATATCTGTTTTCACTCTTGTATGCTTTTCATACAAGTTTCACACAAGACGGACACAAACTTTATAAGATTTACATATATCTTTTCCATATGGGTACACATATACCTATAAACATATACCTGAAGCTACAAATGCATTCCTCAGCTCACTCAGTGACAGCGTTCCTGTTTTTGAAACGTCGGTGAGGAAGAAAGTCTCCTGAGAAGAAAAGAAGAAGAAACTGATCAGGGAAAATCTTCACATATATAGCAGATGTATTGATATATGTTTTAAGGCTGTTTTTTTTTCTTCTTTACCTTGTATTTAGTGACCTTGTTCCACAGACGGACGAATTCCTCACTGTTTAGTTTGCCTGTGATTGACGTCTTTTAAAACCCACATTAAGGTAGCAAAGGGACACATCTTAGTCTGGTCTTTCAGATGAGTAATGCTGTTTATATCAACAGAAGAGCACTCAGGTTTGCTTACACATAGACTATTCTTCTGTTATGTAACTACAAAGATTCACTGTTACTTTTCAACAGCTCAAAAAGGCAAACTACAAAGTTTCTTAATCTGGTTTTTCCAGTATCGCATGTATTATAACAGGATACATCCATTAGAGCCACCATGCTGCGACAGGCATCAAGGCTGAACCCTCCAGATTTCATGTCTCCTAAATAAAACAAAGATGAATTAGCAAAGACAGTGTAGCACAAATGTCATCCACAGTATTCAGAGTCATCGACTGCATGTCGAAGTAGCCGTGGCGACTAAGAAACTGAGGGTATTGGACACCCTGCTGTATTACTGATGTTTCCACTAATGTGGACCACAGTTTATTTTCTATTAATAAGTTAGAGGAAACATTGAATATGACTCTAAGCTGCGCACGTGCGCAATTGCGCACTGTTGGCACGGTCTCTGCGCAGAGAAAATCTGCGTTGCGCACGCAAAAAAAATTCTAACCTGAATTGAAATTAAAGTAAATGTGTGCCAACACCGGTGTTTTAGCTGGCAAAGCGTCGTGGCTGATGTGCAGTGAAGCCACGTTAATGACAACGTGTCCAACCATTGGAGATGTGAGCAGGACAGACGAACAATTGACGGAAAAAGTGTGGACTTTATACCAGTTTTTAAATTGTATTGATAGGCCACATAAAACCAGAGTTATGATAAAAATATCGGCAATGTTTGGTTTTCTTCCTGAATAATATCGTTGTTTATATTTACTGCGGGAAGAAACGGTAAAAACAGGGTTTTATAAGGAAAACGCTCGAAAGCGCTCTCCGCCTGTGAGCAAAGACGAAACCAAATCACTCCACCCTTTCCCATTGGTCGAAAAATGTACCATGTCGACCAATCAAAACACGGCATTTAGTTGTTAAGAAACGGGAGGAAGTTTGAGGAGTGACGGTGGTGTTTTGAGACTTTGCAACGTTTAGCGCAAATCTTGTGTAGTTAGTGTGTAGTTAGTGTGTAGTGTAGTCAATAGTTTTGTTGTGTGTGTCAGAACAATGAGGCGGCTGCTGAATGTTACAGGTGTTACAGCAGTGATACATCTCCTGTGGTCAGGCCTGCAGGTATCAGGCTGTTGTTCTCCTTTATCTCATAGTGGACAGAAATTATTTTTTGGAGTTGCATCAGATTTGATGCAGAACACCTGATTGTTCTGTAAATATTTTGAAATGTTTGTTTAAAAAACCCGCCTTGGCTGCATTTTTAGGTAAAGAGCTGCAAAAAACATTGTTGTCAGAGTTTTATTTTTTTTTTATTTTTTTTTAAAAAAGAAAGAAAGTTGTGTTTTCAAAATTGGAGTTCAAGTTATTTTTACTTCCAATAGTGTTAACATACTACACAGGTCATGAACAAGATTTTTTTTTTTTTTTTCCATTGTAAGTGGGCTAAAGCAGTTAATTAAAAGTAGTCAAACATAAATGTAAATGCTGTAATTTGATTATTTTAATAAACCATGTAACTTGGATGGATTCGACGCTGGCGTGACCACAGTGCACACGTCTAATGTCGCTCACAGTGGTCCACGAGATCGCTCAGGGAGTTTGTGTGTTCGCTCAGACACATGAAAAATTAGAGGGAACATTGGTCATATTCTCATAAACCAGAGTTTGCCAGAGTCCGATGAAGGCTTACAGGAAATAATACTGGTTTATAAATTTGATGGGTCAGACCTGGAAACTACGCTATATGAACAAAAGTTTTTACAGGGCTCCAAACCTCCTCTGGCATTAACATCAGCACAAAATCTGTGCACAAGGAGCTTCATGGAATGGGTTCCCATGGCCAAACAGCCATGTGTAGGTGGCTCAGTAAATTTAAATTTAGCTTGACAGAGTTTTTAAAGGCCAAACCTTTCAGGATGTTTTCATTTAGAACCCTCTGGAGCTGCTCAGCATCCACTTCTTCATACTGAAACATTAATTGATTTGGTTTACTACCTGATACATTACACAGACTTTAGACACATAATGCTATATACACTTGTAATAATGCAGTAATGTGGCTAATATTATTAGCAAAAAGATCTTTTTTAATTACCTTGTCAGAGTATTGACGGAAGAATGTTTTCTTGTTTTCATCGTCCTGATGGTTTTTTACTTTTGTGACCTGACGAGTCAACAGTTCACATTAATAACACATGTACAGCAAAATAACATGGACACAATTAAATGATTTGTTACACACCTTTTCAACTGGCTCATATTTCTGCTCATTTGCATTTGAATTCTCACTGTGGGGAGATAGACCAATATGCATTACTTTCAGAGAAATCAACTGTAATGTGTCAAATGCAAATTTTGTTTTAAAATGTTTTTTATGTCATATCTTTAGACATTGAGGGAGAGCATACTAGCAACATGTCTCTTCTCTTGAGTGGATGGTGAGGATGAAGGAGGCTGTCTCATTGGGTTTGAAGGTGGATGGCACAATCAGGTATTCACCAGGCTTCAGCATAAGGAACTCTATCACCTCACGGGCATTCATGTATTTATCACTCCGAGCAACAGGCAGATGGGTGTTGAAGAACATTGCTGGAAACTTCCCACTTTGCGTTTTGTACTGAAATTATTCAAAGTGATATTTCAGCTCCCCAATTTCATTTGAAGAAGTTTCTGAAGTGCGTACAGACATGTCAACTTTAAGGTTTTATGTATCAGTGCATACAGATACACAGAACCTGAATAGTGAAAGACAGTGTACTTTCCTTTTCACATCACCATATGTGTATTATAAACATGAAATAGAATAAATTTGTTTCTTACATCTTCGGTCACCTTGAAGGACGTCAGATGAATTTCGTTCATGTTGGGAATAAATAATAATTCAGTTAGTCGTTAGTTAGTTATTTCAACATGTGCACAGCCACTGTATGAATGTTTGGACAGCATATTAAAGCTTGGCTTGCTAACAAACTGTTTTCTAGCTTACAAATAATTTTTATGTTGTAGTTAATTTTTGATCTGTCATTGTCTGCACTTAAACACCACATTATTATCGTTGTTTCCACATTACGATACAAGTTCTGATAATGGTTAAATACATTTTCATGCTCTGAAAATGTCAACTTCAACATGGTTTTTGTTTTTAACATAGTTATGCGTGTATGAATGATATGACAAAGAGAAATATTTACCAAATATACAGCAAAGCCAATGTGGAGGTTCTGCACCAGGCGTCTGTTCCTCTTGTCAGGCTTTTGCATGAGAGACACTAGGATGTTTTTCTCATTGGTCTCTGAGTTTTCACCTACGACCTTAATTCGATACTGTGGATTTGTCCAGAAAGTGTCTGGAGGACATAGAGGGAAAAATATGTTTTATTTACATGAATTGAAGATTAAAAAATTATGTTTTGCTGAACATTTAAACACCTATATTCCAGTGTATACTATATAATTACCTCTGTTATTTATGCAGCCTCCAGCAGTGGTTCCAGCAACCCACCGACCCTCGTACACAGAGGTCTTCCACTGAGCAGAGGATTTTCCATCTATGAAGTCTGGTTTCAGGCCACAGATGTCAAGATCTGTGTAGAACTTACAGAAATCTTCAATTGCCATCCTGTTAATAAAATCAGGTAGATTTTCATTCCTAATTTATTTAGATGTGATGTGAAAGTATAAAACACTAAGCTTATGACATAGTACAAAGTGACTATATTTGCTTACCAAAACTCTCCATCATCGGCCACTGAAAGGCACATTTGGCGGTCTTGAGAACTCACAGTGTCCCACATGGGGGACCTTAAAGACAGTATTTTAGGTAAGAGATGACACATTGTGTTGGTAATTTTTATCTAGAGTTGCATATTTTGAAGAAAATTATTCTCTAATTAAATATAGGTGAATGGCATTTTTTGAAACAGTACCAAAGCTGATTACTGCTTACCGATCACTCCAGTCTCCTACCCACTCTCCTTTACCCCAGGGGTTCCACAAACGGATCAGCTTCACAACTTTTCCTTGGCTAATAAGCTGGCAGCAGGCAACAGAAAAATCACAGTTATTGGTTTGATGCATGCTAAATCATCCAGGTAAGTAAATCACAAAAGGTTGATTCTGTTCATCTGGACGTAACGTTTTCAATGCAAGAAACGTTTCGTCACTCATCCAAGTGACGTCTTCAGTCTCAGCTGACTGCAGGTTTCCCCAACCTTATAAACAGTACATTGCACAATGACTGAAACTAGCATCACTGAACGAACAATCAGCTGGGAACACTGGTTTGACGGGGAGCCAAGGAGGCCATTTACGTGAAAATGGAAAGACCATCTGTTAATCGAGGAGGGGGCCTAAGGGTACATCTTTCACCATCTTACAATGTTGTGATTTCAGCCATTCCCCAACTCTCTGTGGATGGTACTCATGGCCACTGATCAGTGGGCTTTGATAAATGGGCTTTGATCAGTAGTTGTTAGTCAATGGTCATGAGAATTTGCATATTAATGATCAAGGAACTGATCTCAGAGCCCATTGTTCATTCAGTGGTTCTATTTCCAGTCATTGTGCAAATGTACTGTTTATAAGATTGGGGAAACCTGCAGTCAGCTGAGACTGAAGAAGTCGCTTGGATGAGTGACGAAACGTTTCTCCCATTGAAAACGCTACGTCCAGATGAACAGAATCAACCTTTTGGGACAGATTATTGTTGTATTTAAATGTATGCTCAAAGGTTTTTAAATCTCGCCTAAACATTTTTGTCCAATATGTCAGGAGCTTGTTTTTGCTGTAATTCTTCCTACACTGCTTACTGTGACACTATGTGATAGCATTCTTTTTATTGCTATAATCTTACTAGGGAAGTGTTATTGCTGTAGATTCACTTCCAATACTAACTGTGATTACTGTGCAAGTATAATTCTTTACCTCTTTAACCCCTGTCACAGTGTAGGCGTGCCCTTGGACCAGTCCATTTGGCAAAACTGTGTTAGCAGATGTTTCCTACAATCAAGGAACATTGGTCATTGTGAAAGCATAAAAAATAAAAATAAAGACTTCTGATACAATAATATCATTAGGAAAAAGTGACTGCAAAGTTTGGTTATGTTGACTTAAAGCAAATTTCAACATTTTTGGACACTTTTTCATCATAAAAGGTGTTTCTGGCAGTCAACTGCTTCACAAAAAACTTAAAATAGATTTTGAACTTTCACAGTCCAGTAAGTCAAAACAGTCTTCTAGTTCCAGGATTTTCATTCCCAATTAAGCAGTCCCAAAGTGCATGCTAACCTGGGTTGTATTTGTGCGATATTGGTTGATTATGCCATAAATGTAACTTTATCATTACGTCATTGATTTAGTTTTATAGTTTTTAGGCAATATGATACCAGTTTTATCAGTAGATAATGAAGTGCAGTCTGAGTGGAAAACACAGACTTATAACTCACCTCAAAATGCATAAAATGTTTGTTAAAATGTCAAAACAGTTTCACAGCATCTCTAATCTGTACTAACACAAATCAAAGTCCTCTAAGCCCTTTTTTGTAGTTGGAGAATAATCTCCCTGAATAACCTCAGGCTGTTTCTGAGTTCTGTTTTTTTGTGCTTACCCCTTGAGGTGTACCACAGCCCATCAATGTGTTGGATTTGCCAGCTCTGCATATCAGCCCCCACACATCTGAACTGGTATCCGACAGCTGGACGCACACGTGGACGCCACCGGTGAAGTCCATCATAGCCTCTGAAGGAGTTCCAGAAGTCATGTCGGTGTAGGAACCACAAACCCTGACAGAGGTAGATAATATTTTTTTACAGATCCCCCACATGTAACTTGTTCACTGTATATCGGATAAATCATATGTTTCTTTGCATACTTGGCATAAGCTTTCTCCAGCAGAGCAGGCCAGAACTCATTTGGATCTTTGGAGTGAACAAAGATTAGTCTGCCATTGATCGTCGGCAACTTGTCATCAATGACGACGTCCACCCACCGCCCGAATCTCCAGAACTAAAATAAAGATACAATTGTTTTGTGAGCTGCTTGTGTTTCATGAAATTTGATCATTAGAGACAAAATAATCCAAACTCTGTGAAATAAATAGCTTTTAAGTTTTAGTTTAGTGAGAAAAAACAGTTAAAGATAATAATTACTTCTCTTATTCTGATAGTTTAATGATGTTTACCCTGAAGTGAAAAATGCCACAGTAATTCTCTTTGATTTTTTGGTCGAGGGGAACAACTTGTTGAAAGATGTGATTCTGGAAAGTCAGCGCGCCGATTGATGCAAGAAACCAGCAGTTTCCTGGTTAACAACAACAAAAAAGAACAATCAGGACTGCAGGCGGATACAAGAGTGTAAATATTAGGAGTGAAGAAATGACCCTACCAAGTACACCTTGACCAAAGTCAAATCTGGAGTAGCCATCAACCACAAATTCAGCATCAGGAGCAATTTGCTGTAAAATAGGGAGTCAGTTTTCAAATTTAAGGATTGCTTCACTCATTTCCACTTTTACTTAATGTATCCGACCATTCCCAAATTTGAGAGGTTTGGGTCTCAGTTTGAACTATGAAACTCTTCCATGGCCTGTAATTCACAACTTCACAAGCTTAAATATCAGGATTAATTTAATTATTGTCACAGCCACTAGAGGGCACTGTTACAGTGAAAATTTCATTTCTTGATTCATAAGAAGAGCTACAGTTTCACAATCTCAAATGCAGTGGGGCAAAGGTGGAAAAAAAAAATTGTATTTTGTTTTCTAAAATTCTAAAATGAATTATTAGCTCATGTCTAGCTGTCTAGTTTTGCATGTCAAGTTTGTTTTGGGCAACCAGTTTTATTTTGAAATGTTAAGCATTACTGTTAGCCGTGAACTGGGAGTGTGTGAACTGAAGAACACAACTCGTTCAAACACTTTTGCAATCTGACTGCAGAAAAATGTCGTTAGCAGAAAATTTAAACTGAATCACTTGCAGTGAAAAAGGGGGAATCAGTCCACGGCTGATTAAACATTTAGATGTGATAGAGTGTCTAATGCGCAATTTAAATACTCACGGCAGGTCTTAGCCACATCACGTGGGCCAGTTCAGAGGGCTTAAGTATCCCCTGGCCAATAGACTTTGCATCAGGAGGGAACATGTCATCGAGGTACCTTACTCCTTTGATTAGACAGTACTGCTTCAGGTTCTTGAAGTCTTGGTTAAAGAACCTCTCAGGGTTGGAGATGCTCCCATATCCCTTCTGCTTGTGACGAGCTTCCATAATGTTCAGGCATGCACCAGGAAGAGGCATTGCTGCAGTGTTTGTCTGTTTTCAAGAAGTTGGCATGTAAATTTGATAGATTAGTATAATAAATGATATGCTACAAAGAAACAATGTCAGGGCAAATTCTAACAGTAAAATTAAATTCTTCTTAAAATGAACCATACACTCCTCAAACCTCTAGGGTGATTATCAGTCTACTCCACCTCCAGATTACAACCAGTAAATTACGTTTTTTTGGTAACATAACTTTAGATAGTAAAAATAAAGCTTGGTTGATGTAAGAATTGATGTAAGCACTGGCTGTTGCTTTGGGTTATTTTGTTACAATTAACATCGAGAAAAAAAAAAGTCAATGCCAGATAAACATCATATACTCTGTCATTTCATATATTTAAATGTCATGTAAGACAATTTTATTCTTCTTCGCTTGTGTTTAAATTCAGTACTTCAGAAAAGGTTATTTGTAGGGATGCTTCTTTATGTGTGAAGATCTCCGTCCGCACAAAACAAGTACATACAAATTACAAATTTATTAGACCACCACCCAGTGCAACGTTTATGCCACAGCTGCTCTAAATTAACAGTATTAGTAAATACCAAAATCATGTTTTATGTTTCTGTAACCAACTGTATGTGTAGCCTCTTTAATCAAAATAGTATTTTTAAAGCTGTTGTTATCCATTAATTTTCATATTTGGGTATACAACTGTAAGTTTATTTTAATTTGCCTAATAAATAACAATATAATTCTAAGTAATTTCTAAAAACACATTTTCATTCTTGTTATGATAGATGGTCTAATAAATTTATTAAGCACTGTATGCCCATTTGCTTTCTAGGAAGCTGCTCAGCTCATGCTTAATGTTTATACTGACTATAGCTACTACTAATAATAATATTAATAGAATTAACAAAAAACAATATACATACTGAGATTAAAGTGGTTGACATTTAGAGGAAATTACCTAAGATTTAACTCACAGTTTTATGAGCCATTTTTTGCAAGGTAACAGTCTGCAACAGCACAAGTGCAGCATCTGTTCTAAATAGGTACAGGTGACCCTTAATGATACAGGTGGGTCGCCTAACTAAATCTAGGTGAGAAAAAAAAAATAGGTGAAATAATATATAAATATTACAAACATTGCTTGGGGTTTTTTTTCTTTTAAAAGAAAAAGAAAAATCACTGCAACTTAAAATATATATGAAAAGCCCATATAGTAATAATATTTAATGAGACTATGAAACTAATAAAAACAAAACAAAACCTAACACTAAAAATAAATAGAAAAAGCAAAACTATAATAACTGTGATTTGAGTCATTAGTCCTAAAATTGTTAAACATCTTACCTGAACAAGTCACGAAAGAGGAAGCTTGTTGTTTAGTAGATACGGAGCAGGTCTGCAGGTAAGAGTGGACAGGCTTCAGTCTTATATAATGCACACAATCCCCTAAATCAGCCAGGACAGGTTGTGGCTCCTCCTTACCTTACTATGCAAATTTCACTTAAACTCCACCACTTTCCTTGGAATTACTCTGGAACCTGCAGAGTTAGTTTTATAGGTGTTTACACCAAAGTCATTTTAGTTCTTTTTAATTCTTAATGTACAGGTGCGATGCCCTGTATACAGCTTTCTGGTTTTTATTTAAAATAGCTCAAAAGTTCGCTTGACTTCAGTGCAAATATGTAACTCTGTTGTTGTATGTTGTCTGCTAAATATACAGTATGTTTTAGATGTTTGAACAACCTTGAGTAAGTTTGTTTAAACTTACAGGGCTGCCATGGTAGTTGGCATCCACTTTATCTTTGGTTTCTTTGAGCATCTGTGCATGTTAGAACTTGTAACTACACAAAGATTTCGTGGCTGACGGTTAAATCTTTTTGCCTCTAAGGTGTGTGACTACAGTAGAACAAGAAGCTGTTTATTTTGATGTCGATAAGTAAAAAATTCACTAAAATAAAAACTGGCTTCACCATTTAACTGCAGGGCAAGATATTTTTGCTGGTGTACATGTGCAGTAAAAGATACTGATGTTACTTGCTTAAAGATTTACTATATGATATGCCCGCCTTCTTGGAGCCGATCAGCCTCCACTATGCATGGTTTAAATGTCAGTGCTCTTCCATCAATCTCCCCTTCAGACATTCCCTTGTGGAACCCACCTCCACCTCACCGGAGACACTCAGAGCTGCATCCAAGCCTCCATCTTCACTACCACCGGCATCTATAACTCCAGAGTGTCCTGTCCTCAATCCCACCGCTGCTGTGTTCTGTTCTGCCATGGTATGTCATCTATGTTTAATCAGCAAATAGAGAAACTAATTTCTCTATCTCAATAAATCATATATAATCTTCCAAATGACCTCTCCTCATCAAAATGCTAACTGGAGCTTGTAGAGTCTGACATGGAGCTCTTGGGGTTTTGCTGGAGCTTGGGGTGAATTTGCAGGGATGTCTTCTCCTGGAAGATCGTCAGCTGTCTTGAATGCTTTCCACTTAATCTTTCTCATTGTAGAATAGATGGATGTTCATTTTTTTGGAAACCCTTCCCAGATTAATGGGCAGCAACAATTGCTTCTTTAAAACCATTTCGTACGTCTTTCCTCCTTGGCATTGTGTTAACACACACCTAAATGCTCCAGACAAACTCAAAAACCTTAGAAATAAGAGAGGGCGTACTTTCTTTTGACCATGAATGTAATGATACCATTTGTTAATATAAACTATCATCTTAATTTAAAAAATCATTTTTTGTTGTATTATGTAAAATATTTCTCTCTATTAGCTAGAAACATCTTAGACCCTAAAAAAATAAATAATAATAAAAAAATAAACGCAATATAAAAAGTGTTCTGCTTTACTGAAAAAAAACAAACAAAAAAAAACCTGCCTTTATGTGACTGCAACTGTTTCTCCCCCCCCCAGGCCTTTTAAACATCACTTTCCTTGGAACTGAAAGTTAAAATGAATTATGACCACATGCTTGTTTTCACATGCACTGCTGAACAAACAGGTTATAGAATTTGATGTGTATAAAATCTTCAGGGAGCAAACCCAATATACAAGGGACTCTCACGAGGGCAGCTGAAAGAAGAAGAAGTTGTTGTTATTGCCCTGTCTCGGTAAGCTACATAGTCTCTAACAAAGCCAGCGCTCCTGAATGTCATCAGCTCAAACAATCTAGTTTTCTTTTGAGGAAACAGTCTTCCTGCAAAAGGCCCACTGATGAGTTGTGGTAATAATTCTAAGACAGGTCTTAGATTACCAGTTTCTACCTTTATCTTTTTTTCCCCGAATAATAAAGCTTATTTGTTCCTCTCTCAGCTCGACTCCTACTAAGCACTCTTTACACTCTGTTCTCCAACACTCCCATCTGCACGCACTGGCTTGCGGTCTGCCTGTGATGTCAATCCAAGCAAACAACAACAATTCAACATATTCTCACTCTCAAACTGTCACATTATTCTTGGTAGGAAACCCCCTCTTGTTGTATTTTAACATCCCTTTTTATTTATCCTGATTTTCTGACCATATACCCCTTCAATTTCTGTTTTTAAGAAAAAAAAACAAACAAATGTGAAGAATAAACCTCATGACTTCTAACTAGAAGATAACCAGACGAGTACATGGTTAGGTGTACCTGTTAAGAGGCAAACTTCTCCCATGCATCCTTTTTACCACAGTTTCACGTCAGTGGTGAAATCAGCAGAGATGCACTTGAATGTCTCATCTGTTCTGGATGTTGAAGGATTCCTCTCACTGGTCACAATTTCACCATTATATATTTCTTTTCCACCACACTGACCCCAGGGAGTGGATTGCTTATATACAGTATTTCTAGGTGTATAGGTGTCCGGAGATTTATTCTAAAACACTTCTTCAGTTGAGAATCAGAGAGGAGAAACACAGTTTTACTTGTACCGTATACAAGGGCAGCACAGAGCAGGGCTCTGTGACACACGCTCTGAGACTGCCCTGGTCTTTATTTATACATCAGTGGGTGTTTGTTCTTTACATTGGAATGTGGATGTGTGACCCCATAAACGACTTCCCTAAACCTGCTGGTCTGGAAAATCCAACAGTTCATCTATATGTAAAAAAAGGCACTAAAACTGACATAGCTACGTTTATCCTGCGGTAAAACAATAAAAGAAGGTACGACCTTTCCCATGCTCCTAGGATGTGGGGGGTGAATACCAGAACACTCTGGAATCACACAAACCTCCTAGGATGAGACATTCTTTCAATATGCCATCAACTACTTACTCCTAAACACAAATGGTTACATACAGCATTCTACCATAAGTAAACTTATATTATTAAAAGATTATACTGACTACCAAGTAATAATTTTATATTGACAATAGGTGAAGTTGATAATTGCATTACTCTAAGCCAGAGTCAATGTTAAGGCCTGAATTTCCATTACAATATTGTAATTAGCAGGATAAATAACTGCGACTATCAACTAAAGCTTTTTATCACAGTGTGAGCCTGTCAGTGAGCAAAAACTCTGCTCCTTATCCAGGCTGGCCACCTGAGAAGGGTTACTTTGTATCCTTAAGGGGCACCGAGGTTATAAACTCAGCAGTCAAGATATGGGAATTTCTATAGACAGGGGCATCTGTACATTCACACCTTTACTAATGAGTTAATCTGAAATTTGTGGTAAACATAAATTGTATAGCATTCTGCATGTTTTACCATGTTCAGTCTAACCGCCTCTACCTGCAAATTTAGGATAGGGAAGTTGGCAAAGCAAAGCACATTTCCAGTTTATTTATACAGAAGTTGTTCTTGTATGATAGCATCATTGTATACGCTATCACGCTGAGATCCTTTCAAGTGATGGTGAAAAATGAAACTAAATTACTGGTGTCATGTTAAAACCTGCCTGTGGCTGCACAAGAAAATCTGCTGAAACACTTTACAGTGATCAACAAAGATGAAGAAACTAAACTAAGTAAAGGATGCAGTCAAATGCTGGCATCTACAAGGCCAAATTATCAAACAAAATCAACCCATTCCCAAGTAAATAGTTTATTAATTAAAAATAAGGTAATGGTGAATTTCCTATCTAGTTAGAAGACATAGGAGTAGAATAGACAGCAATAAAAAGGCCCTCATAAAAACCCATAATGAAACTGTTATTTTTACTCATTTTATTGTTGATTATTAGCATCGCAGTAGTGACTGAATGTGATGCACTGTTATGTTTACACAGAGAAACACATGTTTGGTAACTGCACTAACAGATAACGAGGACTTTAATCAAACAGGAAAATATAATTAGCCACCTAAAAGGGAAAAGAGAGAAAACTAATGGAAAACCAGATGACACAAGGTTTTTGTGATAGTAGCTAGCTGGCAGTGCCAAAATGATTCATTATTTGTGTAGCTACTCTGTTCTACGGCTATATCCCAAAAAGTTGATTCTATTCATCCCAGACATGGGAGAAACATTTCACCCCTCATGACTTCTTCTGAAGCATCAAGACATCTGTGGGTGGAGCTCATTTTATAATAGTTTGTTATTGTAATAGGTTTGCGTAATGCAATGAGTTTGAGTTTGTTTTGTTCACACTAAACAACAAGCGAGCGAGATTAATAGAGATACTGCAGCATGGCCAAGCTTGTCTCCAAATTCCTAGTCATTTCATTAAATTCTGTTTTTGTTTATGTTTAATACGCAGCGGTCCATGATGACCACTCTACCCACATTTTAAAACTGAGAGCTTCTAAAACATGAAGTCAAAAAAAGATATCTAAAAATATCAGTTCAAAAATCTGTGCATGCTTTCAACAGTCCTGTATGAGAACTCTAATACCAGTCAAGGAAAATCATATTTTTTAAGCTACAACATCAGTTTGACGTTAGAAAAGTAAACACACAAAGACTGTGGGCTTTCAAACGTCTTGAACCAGAGGAACCAAAGCAGAATATTTCATTCAAACACACAATAGGTGTTCATAAACCTGAAAAAACATCAAAATCTTCTTAGAATTATTCTGTTTTACTCATGTTGATCTTACATTCATCAGTCATCAGGCCATGGTCTGATTTTATGAGCTATTTCCAGTCAAACTGGTACCACTTCTCTTTAAAGTGTTCCCAGAAGTGATCATTCATCTCTTTACTGTTATTTGGACATGCCAAAAACAACAACAACAACAAAAGGCTTTATAGGCTGTTGACTTCGGAGGCCATTCTGTTGTTTTTGTTGATTCTCTCTCAGTTAACAGGTGTCACTGACGGCATCTTCACTGTAAATGAACAATATCTAATTAGACTCTAGCTAGAGACCTGGACATTTCTGATAGAAGCCAGTAGAGGGCAATAAAGGAAATGGTGATCACAAGAGAAGGTTCTGTAAAGACATGGACCTAAAATCATACATTAAACACTCCTGGTTTATCAGAAGCTATGTGATAATACACAAAAAAAGTGTCTTTGGTGGAGGAAAAATAATTTTACTGAAATATTTTAACATGTACTCCATTCACTTTGACTTCACTGAAGTGGAGCAGTGCTGCTATGACCCAGTGTGATGGCTAACCCATATTGTGGAAAACTAGAAAAGGTCATTAATGCTTTAATTGCCTACAGACTATAAGGAGACTATGACAAATGCAATGCACATTATTGTGACATCAGCAGGCAAAGCATATGAAAACTGCACTTCCTTCAACATCATAATCTTAAATGTTGTGGATCGTGCCTACAGTTTGCCAACTCCTCCGTGACTGCCGCTTGATGTCCCAGTGCAGGATTAGGAACTTCCTTATGGCTGCTAATTTTTGACTGAACATCAAAGGTGACGTGGTCGTTGCAGAGCCCTCAGCAAGCTAAGTCATTGATAAACAAAAGGTTTACATAGGTTATGTTTTCTATTGTGTTTTCAAAATGTAATTGAACTTGAATTTCAGGTCAAAGTTGTGTGTTTTTAATTCCTCCCTGTAATTACAATACAGTAATTGTATAAGTGAGCTTGGAGGCTGGTGGAGGGGATAATGTTCCAGTGGTGACGTTGGGTAATTTCCTGCCTTCAAACAAACACACTGACTAATTTTCTAAATAAGATAAAAGGGCAATAAAAGATATGAAATTAAAGGCAAAACCTAACCAGCTCTTCCTTATTTGTAACTGTCTCAAAATAAAGGTGGCACTTGAATTGCAACTGTTCCGTTAACCTTAAATTAAATGTTTGATCACAAATAGTTGAAAACATACTCACCTGTTTTGCTCGTGTCTCCTTTAGCGCTCCTAATTCCGAAGAACTTCATGTGTTTGCTGTGTTTCTTTAGCAACCACAGCTGTCATCACATTTTCCCTAGAATAAGTATAAACTTACCTTGCACAGATTCCTGAGTAGAGGTTCCAGCAGGTCACCACCTCATAAAGCTCAGTTTGCTCTGCCCTGACAGGTGCAATGAATCTATGACTGTCAGTCAGTGTGAACATGCCTCGGCTACAGTTGCCTAATATGCAGATCTGGAAATTGCATTTTTGAATGAATAAAAAAAAAAAAAAAAAAATTGCTCACTGAATATTTCATTTATTCTTTTATTTTGTACATTTAGTGAAAAACAAAAGCTAAAAGCCTTCATTTATTTAAAGAATATTCCTATCTGCTAACATTTCAGGAGCTAGTGGGTACTGAAGTTGCATTCAGATGTTTTGGGGCAAGTTTCTACCGTCTTTTATCACCTGGTACAGTTTATCCATTATAGGCTTTGTTTGATTTGATCGAGGATGGAAGTTTAGCCAATACCACAGATGACATGGAGAGTCATTCTGGTTCTCAAATACTTTCTTACTTACAGTTAAGCCTTTGCTTAGCAGGAGATAATGGAGGATAATAGGACAAATGTGCTGTCAACCCAAGAAATAGTGTCAATATAGGTCATGGTTCCTGTAAAAGTAAATAACCCGAGTTACCAACCTCCCTTCACAAACAAAACTGTGCCATGCTGTCAGCACCTGCTGTCATGATTTTATGCAAGTCATGAAGAAGCCTGTTGTTTCTTCACACTCTGACTTTTTAAATGGCAGACTCCACATATGGACTTACATTTTACTCGGAGTGTTCTCTGTTTAGCTGCTCTAACTAACTGCTGACATGCCCAAGTTTTCCCACCACTGGATTCTGAAGGTTTGTTAGCGACCGCTTTGTTATTAATCATATCCTTCACTCGGAACGCCTTCCGTGACATTAATATTGAGAACACTTAACACTTTAGAAATGTTTTCATACTCTTCCTCCGACGTGTGCGTCAGCCTCTCCAGAAAGCTCTTTTGACTTCATTAAACTGATTTTGCCCTGACCTTATGTACATTGTGCCAGACTAAATGTTCTTGCACAATATATTTTGGACTCCAGCCTAGTTCGTTAGCAAAGTAAACAGGATACATCTGGCCCACAGTTTTTCGTCCCACAGGAATGCATGTTTTTACTTTGTCTTTATGAGTTGTTAAGTGTCTGAGACGGTGTAAATATCTTCGACTGAGAGAAAGCTGCCAGGATGTAGCGGAAAACTTAAAGCACTATCATTTAACAACACTACTTTCTGCTATTAATTAGTAGCTGAAAATATAATCCTACTATTACCGGCTTGCCGGAAAATGTGTCAAAAAAAAAAAAAAATATGGGCAAAACAGAAGCTAGACTCCCTTTATAATTTGTGTTGCGCTCGACTACATGTCCACTCTTGCCTGTCAATTTCTCTCTCTCTCTTCGCCGTCTTCATCCTGCTCTCTCCCTCTCTATCCTCCTCTCAGATTTTCTGTTGTGTAACAGTAAAACTGAATTTACAAACCAATAAAAAAGGTATAAACTGATCTGTATTTATAACAATAATTAGAATGAATACAGGCTTTGACTTGTCACATCTTTTTGACTTGCACTCACCTGGATTTAGATCTGTACTGTAAACAAACAATGAAGTGCAGAACAGGAAACGAACTCTTTAACAAAGTAAAACAATAAACTTTACATCAGCTTCTTTGCCGGGAACTTGCGATATGCCAGCAGACTAATGGCTCCTAACGTTAAAACTGGCCAATTATCTAGTGAATTAAGCTACATAAGCTAACGTTTTTGATGCTATTTAGAGAACAAATTCAAATAATGCAGGAGCGACATTGTGACTTATCAGAACACTTTGCACTTTTACGGTATTTCATATAAAGTGTGTTTTAAATCTGCATCACTAATTTATATCATGAAATGACCTCTGCATGTTCTTTCTGCCACAGCAACCAAAGTCTCATTTAGTCTATTAATGACAAACCAGCCTCTGTGTGAGCGCTCTGCGCAGCTTTCATTTTCCTGTAGAGGAGTTGGCAAAATAAGATTAGAAAACAATGTCAGAAAATAATATTAATATACATTATCATTACTACTTTTTCCTAGAGTTATTTTTAGCAGTGCTGTGATGAAATTTAGAAGTGCTTGAGCACCCTGATAAAGGGTCTAAACACACCTATGACCTAAAAAGTAGATGAAACCATAAAAACTCCATGTCTGTTTACAGTGTTTTAATTACGGCTGTAAAATAAAACTTTATTAAGTGGACCACATATTAATTCAGACACACCCACGCACACACACACCTATTGCATGTAGATCTTTGAAAACAAAAAGTTGCAAGTCTTTTGAGTGTATTCACAGCTGTAACTGACCTCAGGTCAACAATCCCAAATTATATTTTTCATATAGGTTCTCAGAATATTGAACAAAATTTTTACATGTTTTTATTTAAAATTGGAAAATATTTTATCCAAACAAATTGTGTTTGACATATTTACGGTACCTTTATTCCAAATTTGAAATCTAAACTGAGAGTACCTGCAAGAATATAACCAGAAACTTACTTTAAATACAAACTGCTGAATTACAAAAGCTCATGACTGGGTTGAATTCGAAGTAGGACCTGCTTCAGAAAATATTGCACATAACAGCTTAAATATTGATGTTAAGGCAGTTTTCTATAAAGTGTGAGAATTACTAAGTCAGATCACATCAGAAAAGATTTACATTTGTTTTCTGATCCACATCAAGTCACTAAAGCCACCAGTTTCGTAGATTCACCCAGTTTGGTTAAATATAGTTATTTGAATTTCCTACACCAAAGTAGACAGGCGGTGATTAACCTGATAGTAATAATATTTTAAATAGACTTAGAAGAATTTATCTGCAGGGTTTTGTTTGAAGTAGACACTATTTATGTGCCAGTGTGCACTCAGAGGGTGGAGATGGGTGTCTCTTTCCTGTGATTGAAGTCGGGGCACTTCCTGTATTTAAACAAATACAGGAAATGTCTGTATTCACATGAGGGCCCGCAAAGGTCTTCTGTACTTACCCTCCAAAAAGTTATTTTTGATTACACGTTAATAAAATACTGATGGTTTAAGATGACTGCGATATTAACGTCATTATAGTAAATAATGAGGTGAATGTCAGCCGTGGCGACAGAGTGGCAAAGTTCACGGGTTCACTTCCTGTGGCAGCTATTGTGTCCATCCAGGGCACCTATTTGTAATGGCACAGTCCCCTCCATGAATCTGACCGCTCCATGTTCATATATTGAAAGGCACAACAATTGGGAGTCTGCTTAAAAAACTTGAACTCTGCTGGGGCCGGAGACATCTGGATAACCAGTCAAAACACTCAAGAGCCTTTCATTGTTTTCTTCCTCGAAACGGAACCAGTCAGCATGGGAGTAAGAAAGAGCTATTAACTGCTGCTAAACATGATTTCCGTCTTTAGTTTTGCAAACAGGATACTGGAGTCTGAATGTTGCTTTGAGAAACACACTTGTTCTTTGGCTACGAATGGGCAACCACTTGGTCTCTTTTTACCCTAAAACTCCCAGGAACCCTTTGGATAGCAAACATTTTGCTGATCTTCGTGGCCATTATGTTGTGGCTTCTTGTCCTGCCGCTCATCAACAGCTTCGAAGGTTTATCGGGGTTTGAACATGAAACGCTGTGCACCTCTAATGCCTGCTTCACTGCACACATGAAGAAAGAGAAGTTTAACAAGGCCAAAGAAGATTGTGACAAAAGAGGAGGATATTTGATGACGATAAGAGATCGAAAAGAAGAGGATGTGCTGCGCTCACTTCTCTCATTAATAAAAAGTCAACGACATGGGACGCTGCTTGAATTTTGGATTGGATTAAAACTCAAAGAAACCGACTGTGTATTTGCTGACCAGCCACTCCGAGGATTTAAATGGGTATCTGGAAATGAGGAATCCCACTACTCCAACTGGAAAGAAGAACCTGCCTCCACATGCTTAGCAGAGAGATGTGTAAATATTGATTACAACTTTTCAAGTGAGAATCACCTGAAATGGACTGCTGTCCCTTGCAAAAAACGTAAAGCTTTTTATGCATGCAAGTTTTATTTTAAGGGGATGTGTGAACCTTTGGCTCTACTGGGGCCTGGGGAAATAGCTTACACAGTACCTTTCTCACAAGACCCACTTAAAAGTCAACTGAAGTCATTTCCTCATGGAACTTTTGCTATAATTCGGTGTAGCGATCAGGAGGATCACATCTCTGTGTGCAACGCTGTTAACCATACCTACGGGTGGACTAACCTGGGCCCCTTTTGCAAAACAGGAAAGCGAAATTGTGAAATCAGCAATGGTGGATGTGAACATTCGTGCCATCAGGATGCAGATGAAATTCGATGCTATTGCAAAGAAGGTTATGAATTGGAAAAAGATGGACTCCGCTGCAGGATTAAAGACTTGTGCAATCCTGACACCTGTGAGCATCAGTGTGTAATGAGCGAGTCGGGATATTTCTGCAAATGTCCAGTTGGCTTCGAACTGCACGAAAACCAACGCAACTGCTCTGACATTGATGAGTGCCAATCACAGGCTTGTAAGGATGACCTGTGCATAAACACACATGGCAGTTATAAGTGTGCCTGCAAAGTCGGCTACAAAATGATGGATGGCAAATGCAGCGATGTTGATGAGTGTGCACAAAGGAAATGTGAGCACATCTGCTTGAATAACGCCGGATCGTTCTCTTGCTTTTGCAAGGAAGGCTTTGCTTTATCTGAAGATGGCCATTCATGTGACGACATTAATGAATGTGTGACTAACAGCTGTTCAGGGGTTGAGTTTAAGTGTGTAAATACTGTAGGAAGCTTCATGTGCACACACCTGAAGAATGATGGAACCACTTATGCTCCAAATGTCACCTTTGCACCGTTAACCTCATCAGATTACCCATCTTATGAGAAAACACAAGAAAACTTTACAGAGTCCTTAACCAGAACTACAACTGAGCACCCGTACCCTCAAACAGATTCACCCATTCCAGACCCGGAGAACGTTACAAACAAGGATCCACCGAGCAACACAACCGTGGCCACGAGTTTCGCCAAGACAATCAATTCCAGGGTGATAATCTGCGTCCTCGGTTCAGTTATTCCTCTTGTCGTGTTGATTGCAATTACTTTGTTCTTTGCAATTTTTCGATGCACTCGCTCTAAAAAAGAAATGAAGAAGAACACCACTGCAGATGGCTACTGCTGGGTGTCATCTGGCTTGGATCCACGTTTAGAGAAACTATATGAGTCCATCTTGACTGATGACCCATGACCATTTAGTGACAGAAAAGACTGACTAGAGTTATTATGTTTATTTATGCAATTCTTGCAATCTCCTGTGATTACACTACATATCAAAAATGCAAATCAGAAAACTTCATTGTCCATCAAATAGTATTTGAATAAGAGTAGAGTCATAATGGGGAAAAAAAATAGAAAAGTAAATGAGTGTTAAGTGGAAGTGCATAATATGCTGTAGAGATTATGAAGGATGTGTAACAACTGTTTTTATTGCACTGTTAATAGTCTGAGGCAATGTAAATATCTTTACCTATGAGAAAGTTACCAGTATTTGCTGTAAAAAATGTCATGTAATGTTAAGATCAGACACTTTTCTTCGTTTGTTTGTGACAATATTTTATGCTTTTGTGTATAATCCTGCTATTACCTCCTGTCCTGAGAATGTGCCTGTGTAATATGAAGACAAAAGAGGACCTTTAGCTTTAATATCACAGAAAATGATCATTTGACCATTTACTTATCACTCTACAACCTGTGCCCCAAATATAAAAGAAAAAGAAAAAAAATACACAAGTATCAAAGTAAAAGTACTTAAGAGATATTATTTGTATAATATGATCATTAGTACTGGTGCATTAAAATGTTAGTGGTACTTTGCTGTTTGAGCTGGCTAAAATATAACATAATCTAAAAGTAAAAAGTGGACTAACACGTATATTCTCCAGAGAGTATACCTCACAAGTATTCTTAAGAACTTAAAGGTACTTTTTGAAAAAAAAAAAACAAAAACATTGTTTAAAAGAGCTTCAAAGGTCAAAGCTTTTGTACTGTGTTGCAGCGATATGAACTGAAGTTGTAATAGGCTCTGGCTGTAAACTCTCATTTGGACCACGTGATAGTACAGCGAGTTATTTTGACCTGCCCAGAGTTGAGCACAACACATTTCAGCCTTTTTAAAGATATTATTAAACTCCATCCTGCTAAAACAGGGCAGACTCAGACTATAATAAAAAACAAAAGGTGCCTTTCAAAATGTTTAAAAATGCTGGTAATTTTCTTGTTTTTGTTGAACAAGAAGTACCTTTAAGTGAACATATTTAGTCTCTGACAATGACATGTTGTACTTGTACACACCAACAAATGAGTCTATTTGATTGGAGTTCCACATCTACACGCCATAATGTAAAGATGAAACTGGTGTCAACTGATATACTGTAAGTATAAAATCTAAAACGAATTGTTTGCGTTTTTTGCTGTGTTTTTTAATAAAATATATATATGTGGACTGTGCTATCTGTTGTTCTTATTTTACATATATAGATAGCACTACAATTCATGAAGCCCATTCTATTACCAGAATCATTGTTTATGTTTTTGTAAAGATTAATTTGCTAGTATTTGAATCAAATTTAAATTTAATTTAATATTATTGTTATTATCCATGGATTTATTTTAAACACATTACTGTTTTTGATTAGGATGCCAAATTAAACCTTACATTCCTGAAAAAAATAATTTAGTGGTTGAGTGTTCTGCTTGATTAATTCCTGACTTCTCAGAGAGGTCCAGTGTGCCGGCTCAAATTTTGGTATAGAATCGTGAATCTTGATTTTAGGCAAGTACTTGTATTTGTTTGGCAGTTTATATAAGAGTCCATTGCATATATTTAGTATATCTATACATTGTTCTTCATTTTGTTGCTGTTGGTCCTGCTTAAAGAAAAAAAAAATGTGTTTATCTCGTTTCCTTCCTGAGAGACCCTGTTTCCGCAGTGGCACAAAGACTGGAAAATCCCCATCATTTAACACAGGCAACCTTTTGTACTCCACTATGAGACAGCATGGCCTGCTTGCAGACGAGAGTGCCTGTGCTTAGGATGAGTATGACTATTCTGATGGTTTTACTGACTCTTGGAAAAGGATTGGATATAAAGCAGCCTGGCCACTGCAGGGCCGTTTGCAGTCACTATGGCAAACCTGACTGCATAACTCTAAACCAAGGTGAAGTGGATTTTAAAACAGCTGAAGAGGCCTGCCATGACAGGAAAGGAGAACTTCTGCAGTTGTGCTCTAAGAATGATAAGAGGTTGTTTGACATTCTGAGCCAGGAATTGTTTGGGAACTACTGGATCGGGCTGCATTTACCAGCTGGTGCTTGCAGCAACCTCTCAGCTCCACTGAGAGGCTATAAGTGGATATCTGGCAGACCGGGCATCACCTTTCTTCCATCTTGGAATAACCACATTCAACTCTGCTCTCCACACTGCGTATCACTTTCAAGTGATGAAAAATGGACAGAGAGACCGTGCTCGGATAAAGCTGATGGGTTTATGTGCAAAGTTGAGCTCCAAGATGTATGCCGTGGACAAGAAGTATCGCATCCAACCTTTTTTCAAAGCTATAAAGGCTGTTCATCTGGACCATGTGAGCAGAACTGTGAGGATTTTAAGGGGGGTTACACATGCTCATGTTTCGAACAATATATACCAGACAACAAAGACCCCAGGCAGTGCAAACCACACTGTGCACAAAAAAGATGCCCTAGTATACAAGAGGCTGGCTATGACATATGTCCTGAAGGCTTTCTAAAGGTTGACGGTAACTTTTGTGAGGACCCTAATGAAGGTCCAGTCACAACTCCTCCCGTTGTAGCGTTTGTCAAACCACCCATCAGCAACAATACACTGAAGGCTTCTTCTGTTCCTGGGGTGCACTTTCTGTGGATTTTGATTGTGGTCGTTGTTGTCATTGGATCTATTTTTGTCATCAGGTTTTATGTAGTTAAGCGTTACAGGCAAAGAGAAAATTCTAATTGCAACAATGTTGTGACTTAATCATTACCCCAAAATGACAGAGTCCTCTGGCTCTTTGTTGTTTATCGTAGACTTGGGTATTCTTGGGTGTTGTCTCCTAGTTATTTAATGGTACACTCATGAACCTAAAGGTGTGGTCCACATCACTGGGAGCAGAAGACGCTAAATGTTTAAATGGCTTAACCAGTCAAAGTAGCTCTAACCTACACCTCCAATTACCGACTGGCCTCCAACTATTAGCTCCAGTCATATTTGCTTTCTCAGAAGCCTGACCAGCAGGCTGAGCCTATAGTCATTAATCATGCTTTAATTTGTGTGTTTTTAGTCAGAAAGGATTGTAGGTTAGATGAACAACTGGCCAGATGTATAGATGAACGTAAAGAATTCCAAATGTTTCACGTCTCATTTTTCCTTTTGGAAAACAAGAAAAGTGAGAACTACATTTGGATATATGAAACATTTTAACAGCTATCATTTTAGGAGGTTTACACCTTTATTTTATTACATAATTTCCGAGCTTATATGAAGGAAAACCAATGTGCTCTTGTTCTTGTTACTACTACTACTACTACATCATCATCATCATCATCATCATCTTTATTTCAGATATATACAACAAACCAATACACACACACACACACACTTGCATTTACATGTACAAATACGAATATATATGTACATACACACACGTTCTCAGACAAAAACAAAAGTTAAAATAAAATGAACAGATTCTAAATTACACGAAATGACAACCGTTAAGTCTGAAATGGAGTAGGAAGAAGTATGTTACATACTTATTCATCCCTACCCCACGCTCACTCTACTGAATCACCATATTCAGTGTTACCCCAACTTCCCCTCATCACTTATCCCACACAATAAGGAATGAAGGACAAGTATAAAGATAGCTACACTGATAGCTATAATTCAGATACAATTTGGCATAGTTATACATACACACTATCAGTCATCAACTTTATCAGTTTTGTATTCTTCCAAAAGCAGTTTTCGAAACATCTTTATGAACTGATTAATGCTTGAACATATAATATAGCAGTATATAAAATGGTACAGAGTATTCAAAAAGTAATCAAACAATTTTTACACTCCTTAACATACTTGTGTACTTCACGTACAGCATATGTATAAATATGTTCATGCTGACCTTTTTCTATAATCATTCATATTTGTACATTTAACTCCTTGCAAATGAGTTTTAAAGATATGACATGTGTATACTTTTATTTCAGGTCTTTTTTTGAGGTAATTTTATGGTCAGTTATGTGTCATGTTCAAGTGTGAGTTCATTCATATTTGCTCTTATAGCACCATCTACTGTCCTCAAGAACAAAGTGCTGAAAAAAGTATGGGAAGGCAGTCAGAACTGAGTCAAATTGTAATTTGGGAAATTACAGTTTGTTCCAACAGAAACAGAATTACTTAAGCTGTATCTTCTAATCACATAGCATTAGTAACAACTGTTTTAAAATATAAAATATCTCTAATATTAATTATTATTTTTGTTGTTATGGCCTTGAGACACTGTACACCTACATTTTTTAAAATGTATTTTTCTTAAGCAACATGTAATGAAACGTGCTGTATAAATAAAGAGACATGGACATCGTTGTAGGTGTATTGATCAATAAATTATCGGACTTGTGTTTTTCTTTCAATTTTATTTAGCAAAAAATTATTTGTCCCATTTTTTTCATCTGTTCGCGCTCACTGGCCACTTTAAGTACACTTGTTGAGCTACTCGTCACTAACAATGTCTGATCAGTCAATCAGAATTGAGCAACTCATTGCACCTAGGCATGTATACATGGTCAAGACAACCTGCTGAAGTTCAAACTGAGCATCAGTAAAGAGAAGGAAGGTTGTTTACGTGGCTCTGAAAGTGACACGGTTGTTGGTGCCAGACGAGCTGGTGTGAGTATTTCAGAAACTGCTGATCTGCTGGGATTTTAGAACACAACCATATCCAGAGTTTACAGATGATATATATGTGAAAAAATGAAAATATCCAGCGAGCGGCAGTTTACTGGCTAAAAATCCTTTGTTGATGTCAGAGCTCTAAGGGAAATTTCCAGGTCGCTTCAACAACCCATCAGCCGGTCTCCGGACTCTGTTTCTGCTGCAACATTTGTTTGCACATTTGCCTGAATACTGTTGACCATGTCCATCTCTTTATGAGCACAGTGTACCCCACTTCTGATGGCTCCTTCCAGTAGGATAACACCACATACCAAAAACTTTTAATCATCTCACTAGTTTCTCGAACATGACTTGTGTTCGCTGTACTCAAATGGCATCCACATTCACCAGATCTCAGTCAAACAGAGCACCTTTGGGATGTGGTGGAATAAAAGATTCACATGATGTGCAGCCGACAAACTGGCAGTAACTGTGTCAATCTTAAATTTGATTTGATTGATAGGAGGTGATTTCCAGCAAAGTTTGGCTCTGCGCTGGAAGTGGTGTCAATCACGGTCCTACTGAAAACAACACGTTGAAATGTAACCGTTTTCCCTTTCATCTGTTCCGCCATCTGACTAATCTCTGAACTTCACAGCACTCACTTCCTGTTTCAAGTTGTAACAAGAGCATTGACGCAATACTTCAGAAGGGATACAATGATTAATTTAACGCATACATTCAACAAACTGTATTAGAGTCTCTCTCTCATATATCTCTCACACACACACACACACACACACACACACCTGTGTGTACTCAGACTGGAACTTTGATCATCACTTATCTTTTCAGTGACTGTGTATACGGGCAGGTGACAAATTAAAGCAAAAACTAAACCACTGTTTGCTCATTCTGTTAAGCTTTGGGGTGCAATTTCTGGCCATGATTTAGGTCCATTTATTCTTTTAGAAGCAAAGATTATACAAAATGCTACAAGGTTGCTCTTAGGCTACGTTCACACTGCAATTCCGATTTTTTGATCAAATCCGATTTTTTTGTCTGCTTGTTCACACTACAAATAAAATGCGACAGCAAACGCGCTCTAGTGTGAACGCTCAAAGCGGCCCGCATGAGCAAAAGAAGATGTCACACACAACGCGCTCTGTTTAGACCCAGAGCAAACATTATTGTTTGACTGATGGCCCTTAATATTAAGCCTAAGGATACGTACACACTGCAGGCGAAAGCGCATCAAATCCGATTTTTTTTTTTTTTTTTTTTTTTTTTTTTTTTTTTTACCCTATGCGACCCATATCCGATCATGGTATGACAGTGTGAACGGCACAAATCCGATATTTTCAAATCCGATCTGGGTCACTTTCGTATGTGGTACTGAATCCGATACATATCTGATGTTTTAGAAGGCGACTGCTGTTTGAACGGTCATGTCGCATTAAATCCGTCTTTTACGTCACTGACACAAGACAGACACCAATTATCAGCGCCGGAGAAGCGCCCGAGAAGACATCGCGAACGCTTCCTGGCCATCCAGTGTAGATGTCAGTGAAACTGTTGGGAAGACAACGTGAACATTTTATTTGTACTGTATAATCTGCAGATTCTGACAGAAATCTGCAGCTATCCTTTGAAGCACCGCTCCTCTAAAACAGCAATAACGATAATTATTAGGTTATTTACATTATTATGTAAATAACAAAATAACTTAAAGCAAAAATTGGGAAACGTAAAGTCCGAAGTCTTTATATTAAGGGCCATCAGTCAAACAATATTGTTTAATCTGCTGTCGCATTTTATTTGTAGTGTGAACAAGCAGACAAAAAAAATCCGATTTGATCAAAAAAATCGGAATTGAGCATTAAGACCTGCAGTGTGAACGTAGCCTTAGTGATTTACTTTATGATCAACCATGACAATGCCCACATGCAAATGTCATGACGTGTCAGCGAGGATAAAAATGATCTGAATCATGTCCTGTGTCCTTCGCAGTGAGTCATTTTGTTCTCCACCACCATCATCAAAACAACCACAGGAAGGAATGTCTTTTTGGCAGACTAGACCAAAGGTGCATTAATGTGTGACTTCCTCTAGGCAGTGCTGTGCGTTCTTGCCAACTCCTGCTTAGGCTGAATTACATAACTATGCCTGTGTTCGAAGTCAGATCTGGATTTTTGAAAGTAGTAAGTGTGTATGTGTGCGTGAACAACCCATAAGGTAGTAGTGCAGTTCTGAAAAAACTGGAAGTTGCAAACCTTACCTAGCTCGCACTGGTTGTAGCTGACATGACCTCACCTCTACCAGTAAATATGGGTCCTACAGAACTAAATCCGCCAATCACAGCAGGAGGAGTTCACTTTGTTTGGAAGGGCACGAAAAGTGCCTAAGAGAGTCCTGAGATGATTTTATTCCATCTTTTTTTTTTTTTTTTTTTTTTTTAAATCACATTGTTCACCTACATTACACCCTGTGCACTTAACTACTGCAGCACTGTGCATTTCATTGTTAAAAAATGAAATTATTAGGATTTTAATTTTGCAAAAACCTCTTACTATGCATGTTTCGCAAGCAATGCGTCCAAACAGCATGATCAAACGATAGATGATGAAATGTTAAAGGGGGCGAGTCCTCTGTGCCACTGTTGGTGGGATTATATTCCCTGAGTAAAACCTTACAGGTAATGGGCTTCGTGAGCTCTACTTTATTTTAACATTATACTTAAATAAATACTTCTCCTCCAACGTCAAACATAACTTAATTTTAACTTTAATATGCACGTGTTGAGGTATTTAATTTAATTTTGATGGAATACAGTGTGGAACTTATCCTGGAAGGTAAGCTCAAGGGGAAAAATTGGCAACCTAGCAAAGCTTCACTCGAGTGACGTATTCCAATGCTAAACAGAAAAGGGGCGGGCTCCCCTTAGGTTATCCAATCAGAAAGTAGGCGGCGGTGCTCGACGGCGTGTCATTGGGTTAAAGTTTCTGTCTTAGGTTGTTCATATAAATAATAACATCTCGGCTAGCATGTGGCAAGCATACCTGTCAGAGAGGTAGCGTGTTTCCTCACCCAGTTAAAATAGTCCAAACTTGTTTGTCCGCTCAAACAGACACTCAGGTAGAGGTACAGGTACGGGCAGCAGTATGTCGGTCGACAGCGTGTTTAGGACCCGGTCTCTCGGTGTGGCAGCCGAAGGTCTTCCTGATCAATACGCCGATGGCAAAGCAGCGAAAGTGTGGCAGCTGTACATCGGAGACACGAAGAGCAGGACGCAGGAGTACAGGAGCTGGGTGGTGTCCCTGCTGAAGCAGCACGGGGTGCGGAGTGTGCTGGATGTAGCCTGCGGAACAGGGTAATGTCAGGTCAAATTAGCAGTCTTATTAGCACGTCTGACAGGGGCTTCAGCTCTGCTTCATCAAAATCCACTTAAAAATCGTTCGACTTAGTGTGTATCTATAAATATAATCAAATATAAAAAACATAAGCCAAAACGTTATGAAATTTCCATAACAAAATCTTAAATACGGCTTTATCCAAGTATCCCGAGCACGCTTTTGTTAATGGTTAAACTTTGATTTAAACTGCATATGCCAAACAAAAACCTGAGCTCACAATGATTCAGCAGGTGAACAGCTGCTGATGACGCCATAAATCGTGCCGATTCAGACTACATTATTGCTTTTCAAATATGTGAGAAGGTGTGACTCTTGTGTGATTCACAGTGATTGTGCAGCTTCAGAACAGAGTTGTGTAGGAGTAGCTGATAGTGATGATGGTGTTTGCTTCTTTGCTGTACTTGATAGATATGTGGGTAAAAACAAAGTGATTTCAGCTCACATAGGCCTTTTTGTACGTGTACCCAACTTTATAGCCGTTCAAGTGAGTTTGACTTTTGTGGAATTTCAACTCACTGACCCTTTTTAACTCGGGACAAAATCCGGATTAAGCCACAGAATAATGAATGAAAGTGCAGAGTTGCACCTGATCCTGAGCCACGTCCTGCCTCCTGCACTGGTCTGGTGTAGACACAGCGGGTTTACACATGCTGGTTAAATGTGATTCAGTTACAGAGGTGTAATATGTCTGTGACACAAGCTTGAAGCAGCAAGTGTTGTCCATTTAAATTTCCTGTTTCTAAAGCAAACTAAACACAAGCGAACCGTAAACTTGCACTTAGTAGGTCAGTGGGTGATGAACTAGTGCTGGGTAGCTGAAAGGAGTTTTGTCTGGTTTCCTGCAGTCTTTTTTATCTCCCTTGATACTCTGACTTTGCTCTCACACAGCAGCAAGGCCATTGCCCAAGCACAGACAAGCAGACCATATACGTCACCTCAGCTGTTGTTTTTCTCATGGAGAATTTTCACTGGAGATGCATTCTAACCATTTTATTGTTTGATGTTTATCATAAATGTACCTTTTTTTTCTTTGCTCATCACTTAGCACTCATTTCACCTGCTAATCAACATTACAGAGCTTATAATGTTCATGTCAGAACTGCAGTCATCTCCATAATAACTCAGCTCCACATCTCAGGCCACATGGTTGTCTTCCTACGGTGTGGAGCACCCCAGCACATTGATTCTGACCCCATTCCCTAGTAGTGGTGCGCCTCAGTAGTGCAGCAGCCTCAAAGTAAACATATTCCTCGTGGATCACGGTTACAAATAGCTATTTTTGGCAGCCAGAGTGCGTTTGTGGTGCTTTCTAATTCTGAGAAGAAGCTGCAGGCTGTGGATCGTCATCACCTTCACCTGAACCTGTGAGAGTTTTTTAATTTAGGATTCCATAGGTTGAGGCAGGAAGTCTTATGTATAACTGCAGAATGGATAGGCATACAGACAAATTAAAGGGAAACCATGAATCCCTGACTCATACCTTAAGGATTATGCTGGATCTGTTAAGTTGAGGCCTTCACAGTCACCAGACTCACAGTTGAACCAAATAAAAGGGCCATCTTTTAGAGGAAATGGTGTTGATCCCTCTTGTAGAGGCATCGAGTCCTTTGAGATTTGATGCCAAGATGAAAACTAAAAGATGTGAATTTGCTTTTAGCCTAAGACTTTGTTTAATCCAAAACTGGAAAACTGGCTGTTCTTTTTACATAAGCTTTGTTTTGCTGTTATCTATTATCTTGCAGTTACCCGGTAGATGTTAATGATTTCTGCATTATTGTCCATTGAATCCCTCCCCTGTTGCACTGAAACACGTCTGTATTGTTTATTATTAACTCATAAATAGCAGAGAAAACATTTTTGAAAGTCAGTCAGTAGCATCTATTCAGGCTGTGGTTTGGCCCGCGATCACGTTTTCCTGTCAGGTTTTCAAAACAGTAGTAGCTTCTCGCTACCATACAAATCATCTCTCCTTACCTGTGACAAGGTTACAATTCCTGTCTGTAGTGTGACGATAAGCTTATCAACCTACTACTAAACCACATGTAGTGCGGTCGCAGCAAACACACACTCGCACTCAGACTTGATCAAACTGTTTTTTCAGGGGAAGATGACAGCAGGGATTACCCTCAAAATCTAAACACACCTACTGCACCAAATCATGATCCTCACAGGTCGGTTGTTGTTTTTAAACGTATTCATGGATTTTGTTTTCCAGGATTGACTCCATTATGTTGGTGGAGGAGGGGTTTAATTTGGTGAGTGTGGATGCCAGCGACAAAATGCTCAAGTATGCACTGAAGGCGAGATGGGACAGGAGAAAAGAACCAGCTTTTGACCAGTGGGGTATGAAAATTAAAAAAATATATATTTACTGAATCGGTCAGTTCCACAGATTTAGATTCTATTTGTGTCAGTAATCAAATCATATTTGCCAAGCATTTTGTGACAGTCTTTGTGAGCCTCTCGTCCTCACCATTAGCTCAAAGTCCACCATCTTGGACCACAGCTGGAGACAGCAGTCCTTGTTCTTCCCTGCTGTCTCTGTGACCTCTGCAGAGCAGCACAAGCTGCAGGTTCTGATCCCCAAGTGGAATATTAGAGCAGAACAAGGACTACAGAGTCTAGCTGCAGTACAAGTTGAGCTGGAGCAGCTCCAGTCGTGGGATGAGATCCTCTCCAAAGAAGCAGCTGAAGGATATTGAAGCCAGTGAGCCAACTGGTAGTTAAAGCATGAGATAAGGGCCAGGGCGAGTTGCTAGGGGATTGTTAACTAGTAAATTGATCTCTCATGAATCAATGGAAAATAACCTAAAATGAGTTGCCAAAAATATTTTAGTGAAAGAATTGAAGAAGTGACACAAATGAAGCATTCGTCAGAGAATTTGCATCCTAACATAAAGTTAAGTTCATCAACAGAGCAACATCAGTGGAAGTGATGGCAGGGTAAGCTTAAAGTTGAAAAGCTAAGCAATCAGTATGACGTTTAGTCACGGACCTTCTTATAGTAATAAAACAGAAAGACTGTGTGGTGTTTGTTTTGCATTGGCTGCCATGCTTGGGTTGATCCCAATAAAGCCCTGTGTGTGGGCAGCACTCTCAGTTGTTTTATTTGTCTTAAACTGTTGGAAAGTGCGCGCATGTTTGTGGTGGATATCTACATTTCCTCTGGATACCTCATGTTCTGCTCTTTTCTTTCTCGTCTTCAGTGATTGAAGAGGCCAACTGGCTGACTTTATCAGAAGACATTCAGAAACCAGGAGATGGCTTTGATGCAGTTATCTGCCTCGGCAACTCATTTGCCCACTTACCAGACTTTAAAGGTACACAAATAATAAAAGTGTTGTTAATTTTGTGGGTGAGATTAAGGGCTTTTCCTCTGGGCCTTTCAAAACATCTCATTATGCCTGGACTTGGCAAACGTAGGCATTAGAGTTTAAGTTTATACCAGGCTCATACCAGCCTGTGTGGGTGCACCTCTGAACACACCCAGCGATGATGTTGCAGTGCCCTGGAGTGCCCTTTCACCTCACTGCAGCAGGGTGTGGAGGCATGGCAAGCCCATACAGGATCTGTCTGAAACGATTTATCCCACAACCTTTGTCCCACAGATTATGAGAGATTATGAGAGACATGCATTTGTGGGAAAAAAAATGTGTCCAAATAATTTTTGCCTTGTCAGAATGATGATGTGACTTAAAATTGCAATATGATTACTCCTGTACCCATAACTGAAATCAAACATCTCCTTGAATCGATGCACACACCTTTGCCTTCCACAGTTTGTTACTATGTGTTTAGCTGCCAATTCAATCTCTTATTTATGCACTCGATCGTGCTGTTGCTGCTGTTAGGGGACCAGAGTGACCAAAAGTTGGCCCTTCACAACATCGCCAGTATGGTCAGACCAGGTGGGATCCTCATCATTGACCACCGCAACTACGACTACATCCTGGAGACCGGGCGTGCTCCACAAGGCAAGAACATCTACTACAAGGTACTAAACATATACCAATATTGGATTTACTGCAGTGATTATTCTTTTTACAACATAATTGCACAACAGTGTAAATACAGAAGCATTAGCCTTATTTAGATAATGCTGAATTGTCAGAGATGCATACTGAGCAGTTCTAATTATGTATTCATGTCTTAAATGCTTGCAACAGTATTTGTTTCAGTGCCTGATGTACGACTTCTCCAGTTTGGGACATCCTGTTATATAACACTGATATTCACATTTTAAATTTAATTTTTGAATCTGTGCTTGGTTTAAAAAAAATAAATAAATAAAAAAAAGAACTGATGGTGGAAACTACAGCCTTCAGCCTCACGACACCTACTTTGTTTGGAAAGGTAAAATACATCAGGTAACAGTCGGTGCACAGCACTGCATTTTAGTCAGTTTTTCATAGCTCTTTCCAAAGTACTGCAGGCTTATGGCAATTGAACAGTTTAAAATACTTAAATTTAATTTTAAAATATTATTTTACATTGAAGAAAAGTTGATTTTTGCTTGTATATGCTCTTATAGTTCATGGAGAGAAAATCAGAATCAGCAAAAATCTGTTTCGACGGGTAAAATTTAAAAAAAAAAAAAAAAAATGGACTCAGCCAAGAAAATTGGACCCGGTGCCCCTCTGTTTTTAATCCTTTGGTAAATCACTTCCTGGATTTCGCTCTAGAGACTGGTATAGAGAAGCTTAGGATTGTAATTTTTGGGTACGAACCCAAAGCACACAGCAACATATGAATTATTAGCCTTGTGTTGAGGCTGGGGTGATCACAGATGTTCTCTCTGCTGCCGTTTTTGTTTTAGTCATTTATTGTCTTTTCAAGGATGGCGGTATGTTTGATTGTAAAACCTCTGAGAACAGATACACTGTTTAGTTTATTCAAGTTCAAAGAACTGGGTCTATTTCTTACTCAGTGGTGTCTAGAGCTTGACCACTTTATCGGTTGGCCAATATTAGCCTTTTGGTGATCTGAGCATCAGCGTTTAGACCAGCCGTTAAATCACTCCTGTCATATATTTGCTGGAACCTGTACAGCCCTTAAATTAAAATTTAAAAGGTAAAGGAAAAATTAGAGAGACACCCTTTAGCCATCATAGGAGTGTTGATATTGCATAGTTTGTCCACCAGAGGGCTCTCTAAATTCCTTTTGGCAACACCAGCTTGGGCAGCACAACTATCAGCTGATCTAAGAAGACTTGGGCAGAAGATAAACGAGTAAATAAATGACTACATGTAGTAAATACTAGAGAATCTGTTTATGCATCTGAATATGAGATTTTTAAATCTCCAAATATTGATTTGCCCCTTCCTACACTGGCTGAGCTCTTGTGGTGTCTAACTGCTGGTTTATTCTTGGAAATTATGGAACATTTGGACCTGGAAATGGCTGATTATATCCTTCAACAGTATAAAAGATGGACGTAGCTACTGGACGTCACCCGTCCAATTTCCCACTTTGAAGCCTTGAGACGAGCATTTTTGCCATCGGCATCCTGTTGCTTTGAAATGTGAAGAGTGATGAGCAGATCTGACTGTGAAACCACACAATTATTGACTAATAACTTGTAAATCACATGTGTGTGCACATTTTTAGAATGAACAAAATTTGCTAATTTTTTTTTTTTATTTATTTATTTTTATTTTTTTAAAATACAACTCAGTGATTAAAATTGAATCCATAAACTCAGCAGAAAATAATTTACCGAGGTCAGACCTGAAATTTGTTTTCTCAGACTTTTACAGGGCCAGAAGTCATTTTGCAGCCACAAAATGTATTGGCTTCACTTTTCAGGGCCTGAAGCTACATCTGTCTTTTATACTTTGCTAAATGTGAATTAATCATACAAACGTGCAGTTATCTATCTATTGGCTTTATCTCAAATATCATCCTTATTTTATTGTCATACAGGATCATAAGTTTTGGACTTATCGCTCTGCCCAAAAAGAGAATCTGAAGTTTGAAGCCATTCTTCAGCCATCAGTATGGATGGCACAAAGAAGCCTGTTTTTAATCTTAATTCTCGGCACAATCTGGTCTTTTATTGCTTTGCGAGTAGTAGTGGGACAGACAGTATTGTTTAAGAATGGTTTATTTACGCCATCCCTAGCAGCAGCTGGCTTTAAGACTTAAATCCCCACACGGAGCCTGACGGATATTGTGAGATTTTCACTAAAACTGGTGCAGGAGAAACAGAAGGAAATGTGTTTGGGTTTTCATATCATTTTGGCAAATGGGGCAAAAAAACAGATGAAGTCAGGAATAATGAGTAAAAAGCCCTTTGGGAAGATGGGAAACAATATGACTGAAAGTACACGTAGCATCGAGTGTGCACATTAAGTGGACTTTTCTGTATAGAATGCATGTATGATGGGTTTTTTTTTTCTTTTCCTGTCTCATCCCCTTTTTTCAACCCTGTGTTCACATAATTCAGACAACCAGCCAGGCTTGCATTTGGAATGAGCTCAGATATGAGATGTGCGGAAGACACAACAGCAGGTCGCGACTGAAGGGAGCCATATTTGATTCAAGATGTTTGCATTAAAAACAACGTCCATATTCTTTAATCCAGCCAAAGCAGGAAGTATCCAGCTGGAAGGCCTTAATATAAATACTACGTCAACAATTGCAAGTTGGCGAAAATCAGCTTCTGATGCCTTCATAATCCCCGAGTGTGCTCTTGTGCTCCAACTCTGAACCAACCAAATTTTTTTACCCTTTCATCAGTCTCTTCTGTTCAGGCTCTGTTTGGACATCATAGAAGAAAAAGAGGATAAATAGTGTGTGTGTGTGTGTGTGTGTGTGTGTGTGTGTGTGTGTGTGTGTGTGTGTGTGTGTGTGTGTGTGTGTGTGTGTGTGTGTGTGTTGCAGAGTGACCTAACTCAGGACATCACCACCTCAGTGTTGTGGGTCAACAGTAAGCCACATATGATCACTCTCGATTACACCATCCAAGTGCCACAGGCCACCCTCCAGAACCTGCCTGAAGTTAGGTGAGTCAGGCTCTGATGCTGCTGCAGAGCTCATGATAGGAGACTGAGCTCACACTTCACACATTATATCTTCATCCTTTTATGGGAGACCTATTCTAACTGGTAGATCTGGACAGTAAGTTATAAATTCGTCATTATAGCATCTACAATTTGATGTCTTGTATGCATTAATGCAGCTTTTACTGTGTCTCAAATCTTTAGGTTTACATTGCCTTGAATATTTTTGCTTTCCAGCCGAAAACTGTAACAATACTTTAAGATGCTAAAAAAAAAAAAAAAAAAAAAAGTATTATATTCACTTTAGATGGGTGTTTAAATGTTATCAGCAGGATTATTGTAGTTTTGCATTTTCTAATTAGTTTTTCTATTTATTTCATTTTGACTTTATTTTGAGTTCAGTTTCTTTTCAGTGATTTTAAAATGTATAGTTTTCGTTTGATTTTTATTAGTTTCAGTGTTATGATTGTTGTATGGAGGGCCTATGTCAGAGGAAAGATTTAGGACAATTAGTACATGAGTAAAAACATGACTTTTTGAAAGCAGTTTATTTACAGTCTTGAGACCTCCATCACGACTCATCAGGCAAACTGTAATCAAATGAACAGATACTACAACTAAGGATATTTTGTCTATATTTTCTTTTGTTATCTTTAATTTTCTAAGCTCAAAGTCATTTAAGCAAGTATTAATTTTAATCAAAAACGTTATTTTTATTTTGGTCAACTAAAATCTTTAGTCTTAGTTTAGGGTAACCTTGGTTACTGGTCATGCCACCATATTAGTCAGCACACCATGCCAGTGTTGTCACCCCCTTTGTATATACAGTATATAGATCACCATAGCAACAGAAGAGCACACCCTTTGTCCACATAGAGCAATGAATAATCCTAACCCTCATCGGGCTTTATAAACATCATTCATGACGTGTAAATGATTTTACAGTCGAGGTCACTGGGCTCCATCCTCAGACACAATAACAGCTATTAAACTGCACTGCATTCCTGAAATCAAGGACAAATGGTCTGCAGTAGTGTTATCACAAGTATCACAGTTGAAACTGAAGCTGAGCTGAAATCTAATGAATATTGCGAAACTTCAGTAACTCTGGTGTTTTGCTCTGTTTGTGTCCTCCAGTAAATTCCGTTTGTCCTACTACCCTCACCGCCTGGACAGCTTCAGAGGTCTGCTGAACGAGGCCTTCAACGGCAAACTGGAGCACAGCGTTTACGGCGATTTCAAGACTTACGTGCCGGGCCAGTCTCAGGCTCCATGCTACTTCATCCACGTCTGTAAGAAAAAGGCCTAAGAGGAACACCAGGAGCCACCTTGATACTGATGTGCACACAGTGCTTGCAGGAAGGAGGGAAAAACATCCCTGCTTAAAAAGTCCCAGTTTATTAGTCCTCCAGATTAAAACTAGAATTCTGCTGTAAACTATTTTAGCTTTCTTTCAAAAATATCGCAACACACTGTGACATGGTTACTGAAATCAGTGTTGACTATGAAAAAAAAATGTTGCTTTAAAGCAGTTTTTGTTTTTTCCCCCCTGTAGCTTTAAATTAAGAGTACATAAAGAAACTTATCTTTTAGGCATTTGAGCTGCCAGGACTCATTGGCTCTGCTAGTCGATAATGTTCATTCATTTGACTTAAAACACAGTTTGTTGTTTAAAAAAAAGCTACTTTTTTTTTTTTAAAGATGTATTGAAAATGTGTCGGACCATTGTTTTGCCCATGTCTGGTAGTTTTCCTCCAGTGTGCATTCATGCTTTCATCTTTTTGGGCTGCTCTCTACATCCCGCCTCTTTGAACACGTTTCAAAATGGTGCTGTACATTTGTGGCAATCTTCATGCTCGTTGTTGCCAATAACGTACAAAGATGTATTCTTAGATGACTATATTTTGTAAGTTTACCACTTTCGTCTTAAAAAAACACAGATAACACATCTGTTGCTTTGATTACAGTGGCCTGATGTTTTTAAATGTATTTTCAACCTGGAAAGAAAATGTAGCCATTTTTGGCCTGTTGCCTTTCTTCAGGTTGAAGCCAGCCTTTGACAGGCACAGACTGAAGATCTGAATTCGGGTAAACCCAAGAGAACGATGAGTAATAACTGTGAATCACCTTGACTTATACAGGAAGACCTCACCTGCCCGTTAGATCAGATTTGATCTTCTTTGAAGGGTCGTTACAGTAAAGCCTCTCATACCTGAAAAGACTTTGCTGTAGTAATTTAAGTTTTGTGCTTTTAGACAGAATGCCTTTAAATTGTGTGGAAACTGCCGTTAATGAACATGAATCAGGCCAGTACTGAGCATCAGCGAACATGAAACGACAATAAAACCTGAAGCCCCGACTAATTGAACCACGTCATCAAACAGAAAGATGACATTAAAGTAATAAGATTATTACTGAATGCCTAACCTGCTTATCAACCAAAGATATTTAAGAATATGTAACTGTTCTCTCATGTAAACTAAGAAAACCCTGCACAGTAGATAACGGTGGAAAACATTATGGAAGAATAATTTACACTGCTGTATTATCCAGGTGTAAATATTTTTTTTCTGTATTTTTGCAAACTCACTAGTGCCATTTTCACTTGAATGCAAAAGGAGTTCGACCACAGTGAACTGAAATATTCTCACATCTCTGCCTCAGTGCTTCGTGATATTGTGCTAGTACTTCCTGTAGGACAAAATGTACGGTATGCAAAGTTCATGATTAGTTTGAAAGTAACATTAGATGTTAAGAAGGTGTTAAACATTTTATAAAAATTCATGTCCTGCATGATTATTGAAATCTTTTGCCATAAAATAAAAATGTTTCAAATAAGCACTGCTGTTTGTTTGCACAATATTTTTAGGAAAATGCTAAAAGTTTGATGTTTGCTAGTGTAACATGTAACACAAGTACGAAGTTTAGTGAAGGCTGACGGGGATTTCATTAGCCTTGCAAATAATAATTAGCATGAACTGGTTCTTTGAACAGAATCTACCTTTGAGTGTGTGAGTTTGATTTGATTGAGTTTTTCCTTTTTAAAAAAAAATCCTCGAAGACTGGAGATAAATGTAGGTGTAATCAGATAATTGCTGGAACATGAATACCTAAACTAAATATATCAATCCCTTCAATAGCTGGTAAGACATTTCACTAAAAAATGAATAAATAACCAACCAGCTCAAGTGAAACTTGCATCACCAGAATCATCTGACAGGTCTTTTGGAGACCATAAATGTCTCTTTTCATGTGAAAAAAAATAATACAAGTACACACAGTGATTCTGTGTATTGTAGACACTTTCAGTAATACGTTGAAATAATTGCCTTCTGTATGAATTTCTCAGTCTGTCATTTAGTTGTGGAGAAATTTAAGCCCACTCTCATTTACAGTTTCTTCAGCTCACTGAGGTTTGCAGGTTTTATTCACACACAGCTCTAAGTTCAAACACAGCACTTGGAACAGGGTAAAGTCTGGACTTTGACTGGGCCATTGCAATAACTTGATTCTTTTTTTTCCCTTCTTCTGTTGTACATTTGCCCAATTTAAGCCAAGCGTTAGCCGTTTGCAGATGTCTCCACACCACACGTGGACTCTTTGGTGTACAGAGGAGTTCATGGTCGACTCAGTGACAGCAAAGTGCCCAAATCACCAGCCCTATTATTTATTTTTGCCAAACATGGTGCTATCCATTATGATCAAGGATTTCCACTTCTGTCTTGTCTCTGCAAAGGACACTGTCTTGTCCAAGTCTTGTGATTTGTCCAGATAAAAGCATGGTTTCAGTTTATCCTTTGCAAACCTACACCATATTGCCATGTTCCTTTTAGAAAGGAGGTGATTTCCTGGCAAACCTCCCAAAGATGCTTTGCTTGGCTTTTTCAAATTCTACTCTCATGAACTTTAACATTTAACGTACTAACTGAGGCCTGCAGCATGTGAGATGTAGCTCTTGTGTTTTTTCATTGTTTCTCTGAGCATTGCACGGTTTTACCTTGGGGTACGTTTGCTGTGATGTTCCCTCCTTTTCCTCCTATTAAAAGTCTAAGTGTAGAATGATGGATTTCAAATGTTTACTAAACTAACTACAATAACTAACTGCACTTATATAGAAAAAGTCTTTGTCTTTATCTTCTTTCAGCTTTTTATTTAATCTCTCGCCTCCTATTTTCGTTTGACATGTCCGTTACATCAGGGATTTGTCTAGTTTCATGTAGATTAGCAGTGAGGCACTGCATGCCTTGTCGAGAGAGTCGCTGTGACAAACTGATACAGAGCATGTGAATGTGTTGTGATTTATACACTTGTAGTCAGATGTTCTCTAATCGACACAGGGTCAACGCTTCGATAGATAATCAGTTCAAACATTTCTTTTGATTATGCCGAAGTGAGAGGAATACTGTCAAACAAGATGTTTTATTCCATCAAAATTAAATACCAGAGAAGAGCGAAATACAGGCTTGGCACAAGAGGGCAGCATTTCATTATACGACTCCCACAGACCCACATCTTTATCTCATCCAGCTTTCACAGTGGCTGTGTTCCTCATCTGGATCTCATTATCACTTCATCCTCTTCCTTATCAGACTTTTTGTCTGCTAGCTCTTATTATCTGTTATTTATTGCGAGTCATTCTCACACTGGTTTATAGGGCCATTTTCTTTCCTTTGTTAGTAATCTTGTTGTTTCTCTTTTTTCTGCATGCTGAATCTTAGCTTCATACCACTTAGTTAAGACATAAATTTAATGACACTGTGCTAGTCTCAGTTTATTTTATGGCAAGTATGAAACTCATTTAAAGGGCTTTTTGAAATGTGCTTTAAATTAGCTTTATTTTTCTAGAAGCCACGAGATGCTGCAACACCATATTAAAATAGTAGAAAGTTAAAGCATACAGCTGCTTCTTTGTCTGGTGTTTTTGTCAAAGAATGACATTTCCTCTCTCTGTGTATCTGACCTCTGAACACAAACTTGCACACTATCCTCTAGCCTCTCTTCCCTGGAGTGTCTGTATCACATCTTATGCCTGCAAGGCAGGCTATCAGACAGCCGTGCAAAGAGCTGATACACAAACCAGATGTGAAAACCGCTTGCCAGATGTGGCTGCTCTGCTTTGCTTTGCTGTAGTTAAGGGAGTCAAAGTGGTCAACCATGAATGGGTTTACTGGGGAGGATTGCTTTCACAGCACGGTCATTGGCCAAATCAAACAAAAGCAGAGGGAGCTGAGAGAGACCCATTGGCTGGAAAGAAGGAGATGAGTAATTACGATGAATAATGATTATGCTCAAGAGCCTTTAAAGGAGAAAAAGAAAAAGGAGTCAAATTAACGATTTATGCTGTATGGTCTTGTTAAGAATTTATTGAGTTGAAGAGAAAATAATCTTTCTCTGGATTTTCTTGGAAACATTAATAGAAGACAGATTCGAGGCACTTTCATGCCGAATTCTAGCTTTTGACCAAGGAGCTTTAGTCTTTAACATGCCCTTTTACAAACCTGTTTTTTGTCTACTTTAACTTTATCCAGCTGTTTCTTTGTTCATTTCCAGAAAATTATATGTTCAATGACACAATGCAAGGTCAATACTTGTAATCAGCTCCAGCACTAGTATCTTAGTTTAGTTTGGAATAATGAAGCAAGCTTGCCAGGCCAGTGTCCAATTAGTTTTGAGCTTCTAAAAGTGGGAAACTGTTAAACCTAAAGAAAATGCTAATCATAGTCCAAATATTTATGGACCTAATTGTGTTTTTTGGGGTGGAGGGACGCACAGAGCTGCTGTTACACTCCAGGTTGATACACCCATAACATCCTGGGGGATTTATTTTGAACCAATATGTAACCAGTGTGTTCAATGTGTACTTTATTCTAGTGAGCACTGTAATACTTTCTCAGGTTTTTACTTTCTGTGACAGCTTCCAGATCAAATGTGGCAGATTATGAAAACATACTGAACATAACCCGGCACATTTGCTTTAATATTTCATACTGCAACTCTTCATTTACTCACATGTTTTTAGAACACACTTCTCCTATTCAATGAATTTAATAATCTATTGTTATAATACAAGTATATTTAAAGCTGCAGTTATTGCGGTTTGTATGGAATCAGTTCCACAGAAAGCTTTTTAATATCTTTTAGCTACTTAAACATACCATAAATAACTTTTAAAAGGGAAAAAAGTACTATGTGTACCACAAATAGTAAAAATTTGCTGTTAGCTAATGAACATAGCAAAACATTTACCAATAATGTCAGAACTTGGTGGGGGGGCAATAAATGCTAACACGTTGTTTGTACATTGCTCATGTGCTAATGCTAATTGCTAATAACATCCCTCCACCTTTGCTTCGTAGCCAGTAAAAATCCAATTAGCTCTTTGTTCTCCATTTCTTGTTATCGTTATTTAAATCTTTCTTTGATTTCTTTCATTTTGCTATTTGGGAAACGGTTCTTAAACTTTTGTTTATCAGACACATTAAAAGGTATAAGATACAATGAGATGCAGAGAGAGCCAAAAATAACAAACTCCCTGTCCCTAGTCTTTGTGCTAAGGTAAGCTAACACGCCTGAGCTAGCTTTATATTTAAAGCAAGTTTTAAGAGTTACCCAAGAAAAATAAAGCATTTAAAATATATAGACTGAAGTATTTTTTATGAGTGTGCAGTACCTGCAAAAACTATTTTAAATCATGCTGTATAGAATAAAACTAAAGCTCCAAATCTAACATCAAGTGCATAAATTTATATAGTAAACAAAGTAGTGTTAAATGAAAATGGCTTCTGCTTGTAATGAGAGCTTTGCACATTAGAGAGATTTCAAATGGTTTTCAAATAACAACTGACCCTACACACAAAATTCTCTTGGGACTGCATATTTATCCAACCCCCATTTAATGTAACATTTTTATATAAATCTAAACTTTAACAACATAATAGAATAACATTTCCCCAGCTTTGATAAAAAGTCACTGTTATGTCAAAATACATTGAATTTTTGTCATTCTCCAATGTTACTGCAGTGTCCATGTGTGGTGTGTGTGTGTTTTGCTATGTTGTTCAAGGCCCCACTTGGTAACGGTGCCACTTGAGACCAAAGGGATTCCCCACAGGCTGCAGAGTTAAAATACATTATACAGCCCTGAAGTGCATATTTAAACACCGTTACAGCAAATGGTTTTGACCTCTATGGATGGTTTTCTTCTCCTTATTAATTTAGGGGGTTTTTGTTGTTTTTTTTGTTTTTTTAATAAATTATCCTCCTTCATACTAGAATAAGGGGTGTGGTTGCCATTTTGGCAGGTGTCCAACACAAGCAACCGGAGTCAATTACGCCTGCTAAGCTTCACCCAAAACCATTGGGTGATGTCACTTTTGTAATATAAAAATGTTGCAAGATACCAAATTATGATCAAATGCAACACTTGTGTTATGTAATACCATAATAGCATTAATGATCTTGGCAATTTCTTTTGCTTCTGACATTCTGCACCGAAATGCCTGCTCATCTGGTTTGCACTTTCTCAGCTCATCTCAGAACGCTGGATGAGATGAGGTGGACTGAAGAGCAAAGCAAAAGCAGCCGATACTGTTAACATAGCAGATGAAGTGATAGGTGTGCACGAACATCAAACATTTGGGACTTTCTTAAAATAGAAAAGCACACGGTAAAAAAAAAATAATAAAAGGAAGGTGAGAACCAAGTTTCTAGTTCACTTTCACACCTTTGCCAAAAACACCTTTCAGGAAAAACTTCAAGAGAAAACTGAGAAGGACAACGAAAGCATGTAAAGAGGAAAAACTGCTTAAGTGAGAGAGGAAAAAAAACGAACCTCGAGGTGCTGAAAGAAAAAAAAGCCGAGAAAGGAAAGGGAGGGAAAAGTCAGACAATATCTAACTGGCTTTAGTTGCTTCCAATGTAAGCTGCCAGATTATGATTTTCCAGATGTAAGAAACAGGGGGAAGGGAGGGAAAAGGGGGGGGGGGATAAATTCCTAACTGAGCTTCCAAAGCTGGCCAGAGCACAAGTTAAGTGCCTTGAAATGGTAGAGTGAGGTGAGGACATCTGAGTGCTTTGATGGCCTCTATTAGCCTCAACAGGAGAAGCAGCGCCCGTTAGAGTAAAATAAAATAAGATAAATCTATCGAGCTTAATGGCTTTCTATAAATTTGTTGAACTGCTTTCTTTCCCCTCACATCTTTACCGATCGTTTGCTTTCCAGTGTGCATGAGAAATCATGTTTTAGTATGCGTGTCATGTGATTCCTTCTTACTAGCTCTCAATTTTCAGTTTCTCAGTCCTCGTGTGTGTGTGTGTGTGTGTGTGTGTGTGTGTGTGTGTGTGTGTGTGTGTGTGTGTGTGTGTGTGTGTGTGTGTGTGTGTGTGTGTAAGCAGAGCAGCAATACTAAAAAGTCCCAGCTGTCTTTTCCCCAGCTGCTGCCGCTGGAATGTCCAATATGAAGTTAAAGAATATATAAACTGTGTTTTCTGTAAATTCACCTTTGACACAGGAGTTTATTTTTTATGCATGTATGTGTGCTTACTTTGATGTGTCATGTGTACATAATGTGTTTGAATTTGTGCCTCATGGGTTTCTTGAAATCACTCGTGGGGACGGGCCAAGTTAAGGGTCTGTAAGCATTTATGGAGTCGTTATAATAAAAGAGTGGGTCACACCAAAAACTCTACAGCAGCTCTGGGATTTTCCAGCCCTCCACTCAGCCTGTGCCAAGTCACTGTTTGGACAGAGAAGGTTGGAGATATTGAATGCCTTGTCTAGTGTTACGCAGGGGAATAGTTTAATCCAGACTGGGCCCATTCTTTCCCACATGAATAGTGTGTGTGTGTGTGTGTGTGTGTGTGTGTGTGTGTGTGTGTGTGTGTGTGTGTGTGTGTAAGTGAGACAGAGAGAGAGGTCGGTAAGAGAATCAAGAAACAGACAACATCCTCCTGCCGAGCAGAGAGAGCCCAAGGAACAATAAACCCTGGCGAGTGAAGGAAACACACTGGCTGGGGGCCCACTGCTGGACAACGCTTGTGTTTTTTCGGGGACCTAAACAAATAAAACAAGCACACCCACCCACAGATGAACACATAGGAAAATCAATATGGTTTATTTATTAGAAAAGGATTGCATGTGGACCAAACCAATTCAAGATGTAATCAATCCTTGAGGGAATGTTTGAGTAAACACTGAGACGGATTTGTAGGTGCACTGGGTTTTTTTCTTGCTCTGAGTAAAATGTGTTCTCATATTTTTCTGCTTATGTAACAGGAACTTAAGTGAAATAAGTGTGTCTACATCTAATGGTGAGGTTATTTTTTTAGTTGCTGTATTAGGTCAGCTACATATTTTTTTTGTCCTTTGGCTGTACATAAAAGCTGAATGTAGTCCTGTCTTTAAAGGGCCTCCTTGTTAAAGGTCTTGTTTGGAAACAATTTTAAAACCTTCAAACTAAAAGTATTAAAATAACATGAAGAAACAACAGCTATGACATTAGGTCCAAGATGTCTGTGTGTTGTGTTGCATAGATATCAACTTAAGGTGAAAGAGTCTGGCTGTACTCTTGCATAAAACTACTTGTTAACTATAAGATCTGCATCTCCAAACTGAGACATAATTCTAGACAAAAGACAGACGTAGCTTCCAGGTTTTTAAAATGAAAACCAACTAATAATTCAATTTCAATAATATATAGCGCCAAATCACAACAACAGTTGCCTCAAGGTGCCTTATATTGTAAGGTAAAGATCCTACAATAATGCAGAGAAAACAGAAAAACCCCAACAATCAAATGACCCCTATGAGCAAGAGCTTTGGCGACAGTAGGAAGGAAAAACTGCAGTTTAATGAATTGGTGTGCTATTTGGCTTCATTGATAGATAAAGTTGGGATAATCTGCATAGCAGTGAAAATATATACTATGTCTTCTAATGATACTGCCTAGGGAAGCATGTATAATGTAAACGGAATGGGTCCAAGCACGGAACCGTGTGGAACTCCATAATTAACCTCAGAGGTGAAGAAGACTCCATTTACAAGAACAAATTGGAGTTGATTAGATTGATATGATTCAAACCAATGCAGCACAGCACTTTAATACCTACACTATGCTCCAAGCGCTTTAATAAAATATATTTTGTTATTATAATCACCTTAAGCCTACATTCTTTTTGATGGCCACCAGGGGGCAGATACAGCGGCTGCAAAAGGAATTCCAGTCCTAATCATGTGACTACTAATCATGTGATGTTAACATGACTGCCATTTGCGATGTATAATACTCATGGTGATAATGTAGGATCAAGGCACACAAGCCTACAGACCAATTTACAGTCATCTGGGAAGTATCAGTTGTGAGTGGAAATATTAGTATTCCCTGACTGGTAGCAGGAGGTTGATTGTAGTCCAGCTACTCTATGAGCTGTAGTGAAGTTGTGAAAAATGCAACACAAACCAGACATGGAGAGGTTTTGCTTTCAAAGCAAGAAGTTGTGCTTCATGAATGAATCATGTTGGCATGACTGTGCTGAAGCACAACTTTTACTCTGAAGGTTAGCCTTCTACATTGCAGTTCGCTTTGGAATTATTTAAGTTGAACAACCGCTTGGCATGTTAGTTCGGATGCATTTGCAGATAAAGCAATGACTATGAGGTTTTTGGTGCAGCGATTTTCAAAAATTGCCATGAATCATTGTTAGCCTGCCAGGAAAAACACACTTTTCTTTTGCAGCCACTGGTTGTATAATTTTGAATATCGTTAGAGAATATTGGAGGAACCAAAACCACAAAACATCATCTTCAAATCCAATTCCATCAAATGAAGCATGTCAACATCCACATATCAATTATAAATTTAAACCCTACTAAAATTTAGATGAGTTATAAACTAAATCCTCCCATATAGACTCTTTGATATTGAACAAAACTGTTTTGTAGCAGGCAGTAAACATGTCTGATGGCATTAAAACATGGAAGTCTGTTGGGATTGACTCTCTTTTGGAGCATGCCCCAAGTGGCTGTTAGAGGAACTGCAGTTTTCAGAGCTTATGATTTCATTTTTTATTCACCACTCTATACTTTGTGATATTAACCAACACGTATCAGTAGAGTACCCAAACTGAAAAAGTTCAATTGTAACTGAATACTTTGTTGCTAAATAATAACCTATAAAAATGATGGCCAAACTTGAACGAAGCTCAGACGATGAGAAAAATTAGCTATTATTGCTTTACATTATTTAATCAGTCTACTTTCATTACAAAGAAACTCAGCTCTAATTATTTTACTACAGTTAGTCTGCTTCTTGTAGTAAAATGGAGTCAAAAGGCAAAGGTCTATGCCCTCCTCCCTCCCGCAGTAGTTAAATTTACAAAGCTATCAAATAAGCTTGAACTGTTTGTGGCCTTGAGCCATTTGGTCGAGCTCATACCTTTTCTGCTTAGACTGAGCTGGTGTTTTCTGTCAGTGAACGCATTTTCTGCCACGTGCTGTCAGTTCATGGAGTAAAGAGCATGCAAGTGAGGAGTGATATCAAAGGCTGTCAGTTTGTCAGTGCATGCGCACACAGAAAAATGAGAAAAAGTGTTGTTGATGTAGAGAAAATCATTTGCCTTGTGAAGAAAAACAATCTTCATGACTGCACAGCAAGTCCAGAATGCTCTCCAGATTGGAGGTAAATGTTTTCAACAATGAGGAGAAGATTTTATGATCAGAACCTCAAAGGGTTCACCACAAAATGCAAATCCCCGGTAAGCCAAGAAAACAGAGGCTGCAGGCTGCAGAGCACAGGAAAAAAAAATCCAAAAAGAAAACAGTAGAGTGATGATGGAAAGAATAAAGATGGAGAAAAGAGGCACAGCTTATGATGCAAAGACAAACATGGTGGTGCTTCTGTTATGGCTGAGATGCATGGGTGCCACTGGAACTTGAAAACTGGTATTTATTGGTAATTTCACTGTTGACAGCAGAAGCAGGATGACCGCAGATCTATACAAGTGCATTCTGCTCAGATTCAGCCAAATGCTTCAAAACAAAGACACAAAGAAAGAAAACTATAGGAAGACATGATCGTAAACATGCAACCAAAGCAAATATATATATTTTTTAAAATATATCTTTAGTTTGGTTTTTTTTTGGCATCCACCTAATTACATGTGAACCACAAGACTCTGGGTACAAGCTCAGGTCAAATGCAAAAAGAAGTTGGCAGAAGAAGCTGAAACCAGCGTCTTCAAACACTTTCTTAACTTAATTTGTGTGCAAAGTCCCATCTCTCTTTGTTCTGTTAATTAAAAAAAAAGTCCAACACAAATGTGCATTTAAACCCTGTCCATCCATCTATCCATTTTCTTCCATTTATCCAATTCAGAGTTGCCGGGTGGGCTACAGTCTATCGTAGCTGCTATAGGACGAGAGGCAGGGTACACCCTGAACAGGTCACCAGTCTGTCACCGTGCTTAAATCTGGTCGTATGTAATAATATTGTGTATTTATCAAGGCTGGGAAATTTAAACAGCAATGTTCTATTGCTGTGATTCAGTCAGATCCTCCATTATAAACCATGAGATCTGTTTCTTTAAACAGATTTGTTTGACAGCTTACTTGGTTATGCCATTTAAGGTTTTCCAGGACTAATAGTATAAGACTATATTTGGTGGATGGAGGGGTTCGTAATGGTGTAACTCATCGTGTCCACACAAGAGACCACATTGAACTGATACACTTTCTTTTGTATTGGTGTTCTAATGAATTCCCAGCTATGTTGAGACAACAATGATACGTGGTTAGGGTGAACCCAAGATGATTTGGATTAAAATACAAAAGCTGTCACTTTTAGAAAGCTCCATTTTTTTTTATTATTATCATCTTTGGTTGACAGGCACAAAATATACTTCATATCAACATACATTTGTTTTAAAATCTTGCCATCTTTAACAAAAGAAAGGCGACAGGATAATTTGTAAACTTGTTCATGAACATAAACATTGTACTTTCAGTACCATTTCATGTTTTTCCATGAAATCAGGCTACAATTTATTCATAAGAGCCTCTGGACTTTGACACTTTGTATATAGTTAGTCAAGATATAATTGATGTTAACATGTTGGCTGGTTAGATTATATTTTTCTATGGAATCATACTCTGTTTGGCTATTCGCTCATATATTTGTGTGTGTGCAGCAGTCAGATCTCCCGACTGTAGCTTGTGTGTCCACTTATAGCTCAGTAAACACTGCTGTGGCCTTACTGTGAAGCTATATCACCATCATTAATACTTACACACACACGCAGGCAGCCCTTTTATGTTCACACTGGTACTCCCGTAGAAACACATTAACATTAACACGTTACACACACACAGAGGTGCAGTCATAACAGCTATGACTCGCCGGCCTCTTTTTAACACCCCGTTGATTCGGTTTGTTTTTTTCCCCTTTGGTTAAACTCTGGTTTAACTTTCTGGTGTGTGAGGTCTCCGTCTCTTTCTGTCTGTATCTCGCCGCTTCCCATTCATACCCTACACTTCATTTTCCTCCCGGTAGTCCTCCAGGTTCCTTTCAGAGAGTGTTGCCAGCTTGCCACAGGTTAGACAGAAATAACAGCCAGGCAGTCCAAGTTAAACAGCAACCTTGCCATACCATCTGAAAGCCCCTGTGCTTCCTCTGGGCCGCCCACTGCTCAAAGAATGCCTCTTTAGTTCACTGAGAAATAGCAAAAAGTGTGCGCACACACTGTCAAACGAACCTGAATGCACATGGAAATGAACGTACAGATGTCACTTTAACATGGGGACAAAGCAGGCTAACACAGGCAAGCTCTCGCAGTGGTCATTTCAGTGACAGTCTCGAGTACACTACGTCTATTGTTTGGAGGCTTTGAGGGCCCCAAAGAGAGCGGCGAAATGTTTGACTTAGACGGGGTTGGGGGGGGGCGTATACATTTCTACACACCAGTGAAACTACAGCCATTCTCCTAACTAAAGCCACCTGGTGAGTTTTCCCAGTGGTGTACAGAACACACACACACACACACACACACACACGTTACTCCTGGAGATGCTTGAAGTTTCCATGTGGTTTAAATGTTAAGGAAGAATTAAAGTAACATCTGCATATAAGCCTTTAAACAATATGGAGCGGGAGAAGTGAACCCTGCATAAAGTCAATTAATGCTCATGTGCTAATCTCAGAGTTTTCTATTAAAATATAACAAGTCATGTGTGCCTACAGGACTGTTAAATCCTTTAGTGGTCAAGCTTTGAATGACATTTTTAGAGAATTTAGTGAAAAACTAGGAAATACTGATGTTTGCCTGAGAAAAATGAAACTGACAATACCAAAGTCCAACACTGTATTTCAATATAACTACTGTAGCCTAGTTAATTGATAGGACTAAGGCCTCCATTATACTTTCCATGTCCACAAGCGCATGTTTTGATCACTGGCTCACTTTGTCTGCATGTTGAAATATTTGTGCGCAAGAGTTGCCCCCCCCCGCATTCATGAGAGAGAGAGAGAGAGAGAATATGAGTGAGTGAGTGAGTGAGTGAGTGAGTGAGAGAGAGAGAGAGAGAGAGAGAATGAGTGAGTGAGTGAGTGAGTGAGTGAGTGTGAGAGAGAGAGAGAGAATGAGTGAGTGAGTGAGTGAGTGAGAGAGAGAGAGAGAATGTTAGGTAAAAACTTTGGCATGAATCTGTGTGAATGAGACTTGTGGTAAGAAAATGCTTTTACTGCTTAAATTGAGAAGTGTTATATCAGTAGCAGTCTATTTAACAGTTACTGTCCAGAGGATAATGAAGGCTCTAAGACTCAGCCATGCTAGCAGCTCAGTGAGACTGTCCACATAGTGATGGTTTGAGCTTACAAAGGGAATGCTAACATGTTATTTAACAGGTTCATGTCTTCCAGTTTTGGGCTTCTAAGCTGCACGTAGACTCTGTCAAAGTCTTATTGTCTGTTTAGTTTTATTTAGTTTTGCAATAACTTTGAAATAAAGTTACTCAGGAATTGTCACTGAGGGATTTAAATTTTAAATTTTTGTCACATTGTCACAGCTACAGGAACACGGGTTTTATTAACATTTGGATAACAGCCCCAGACAGGAACACTGACTGTGAGTCATTAATTGCTACATGAGTCTCAGTCACGGTGGCCTGTTAATAGCTAAGCCTTTACACCTTTCTTGGCCACAAAAAACACTAGAAACCATCACACATCCACAAGAATCAAAGTCTAGCTGAAACAACCACCACAACACCAAGAATTTAAGCTTAAGTTAACCATTAACAGTTTTATGAGTCACTGCATAAAAGTGTACATACCTATTTGTGCAAATAGTATAGATACCACAATATATCAGTCTTGCCACCCCTAAAAGGATGGTGATAGCATTCCTTAGTTAAAATATATTCTTTAAAGGAAGTCAATTTACCGTGCTGTATTATTAAAATGCTAAAGCTAGCTTATTATTGACTGTGATGTGACACTTACCTAGCTTGTTAGTGAGCAGAATAATTAAATAGCTCAAGCGTTATTTGTCTTTCACCCATTCACAAAGCATTGTTGTCTGTGCAGTGCTGAAGCTAAACTTAATGTGCGTGGTTACTTTGAAGCTAGGAAATGTTTCACGTGGGACTCATGACAGTCTTTCTGCTAGCACCAGTTTTACATTGCAGTTCAAACCGTCTACTTTTTTCATAAATCTGGTCAGTTTGTTTGGACTGCATGCCGATTCGTTGAGTTGGCAACAACTGAGGGAACATACTCCGAGTCCCGATGGCACTGCGAGACGAGTCCCTTGTATTTGAAATTCAAAGCATGACAAGAAATTTAACCAAACTGCATTTGCAGTGAATTTGAAGAGGATGTTGTCAAAAAAGCTCCCTACTCTGTACATCAGTTTGGCTGGTGCATTTCATAAAACCATTGGTAAATCAAATTGGTGCTTTTTAAAAAAAAAAAAACTTTAAAAATGCTGTTTGCTTTTCCTTTTTCTAAATGGATGCACAGGCACTGGTTTACGTATCGCTCGCTAAGAACGAGAGTGATAATTGTGCCTGTGTTAGTTTAAAAGATGGCTTGGGCATAACTGGAAATTAAATGCGAGGTAGGAATAGCTGTTGTAACTTGCTGTGAAAACCACTTCGCGCATCAGTATTCTGAGTGCCCACCCAAGAATCACTGCACGCTCACTGTAATGATATGTTATATAGTTCAGCAATGTACTTTTGACCCATCTCTATGCGCTCTCTCTCTTGTTTTTCTGCATTTTAATTGGTTACACTGGGAACCATAATTCTGCACTAAACCACAGAAACACAGGAGACAAAGAAACCAACTAATAAGAATTTAGTTCGAGTGCCAATTAGAGTCTGGAGTTTCAGGGTATTTGAGGTTAAGAAGAGCTGTAGAAATGACTCAGAGGGCAGTCTGAGTCATGTTTTTGCCTTGATGAATGCTGGCACAGGGAAAGTTCTAAGTCTTTATTTACACGTGTATGGATACAGTGAGTGGTGACAGTGATGAACCTCTGTGAAATTTTCTGATCGCATGTGAAAAAGACTTTTTATGGATATATCAGCTGTAAATAAAACTGAGCGGTTCAAGATGTTCGAGCGGGGGCTTTCAGAGGTGTTTCATGTTTTGCGCATGAATTTCTGGCACCATTGCTTGGATCCCTCTCGCACATACAACACTCTTTAAACCCCAGTGAGAATTTTTTTTTTATTATTATTATAACAAGACACACTAAGTCAAGTTCAACAAATAATCATTTGATGGCTTCAGTTTTCCATTTGATAGTTACTGAAACAGAAGGTTACCATGGAAATATTTGTCCTAGTGGCCACTCGTGGTATTTTAATGGCCAATAAACTTTCCTGCAGCTGTAGGCATGTTCCACTGTGCTGTGGCCCTTAACAATCATGTGACAATGACTGGTGGTAAAGGGAAGTGTTTAATACTTATTTGAATTTGACCACTGACCAGTGTGTGCGCTCAAATGACCCGCTGACCCCTTTCAGCTCAGTTGCACCCCTCACATGCGCTTTCAAAACAGTGCCAGTAAAATCGTGCTTGGGGTCAGAGACAACAAGTCCAGAGACCAAGAGAACGGCATTAAATCAAGCACAGATGACCTGCCTTTCTCCGTGTGACAAATGCAGCCGAGAAGAGGAGAAGAAAGAAAAAAAAAAAAGGTTGGCATTTGAAATTCAGATGTAAAGAGTGAAAATGGCTGGTACAAGCAAGATTAAAAGGTTACATCAAAGCTAGCGGCCCCAGTACATAATATTTCTGTCGCCCCATCCTCGCCCTTCATGATGCCATATATATTTTCCAGACAGTTCAAAGCAGCCGTGGTGCAGAACAGTAAAGGACATGACCTGAGGAAATAGGACGGTGGGCCGGGGTGGAGAGATGTGTAGCTTAACAGCTGATCTCAGGGGTTGTACAGTTAGCGTGGTGGAAAAATGGGGAATGCGGCAGAACATATATAGAACAAGGTTAAAGGAGGACATGTTGTGGATGCTCTCGGGCCATCTTTCCCCTCCTCCAACATTTAACCTCATTCTTCCTCTCAGGTCCGTCAGACCTCATTGCTGCTACATGCTGAAACAAGAAGAGTGATTCAGGGCCTCAACAAGGAAACTTGAATTACTGCCAAAGGTATCAGTCTTCAGACAGGGTGTGGCCTTTCACACTGCCCTCCTCCCTTCATATTGCTACTCGCAGCTGGATGCCCGAAGCTTATACTGCTTCACAGTACAAGAGCGGCTGACTCTCAGTCTCCTGCTGCAGTGTCAGAGAAACACTTTTAAGAGCGATTAAAGACCAACGAGAGAAGAAATTAAATGCCAGAGTCTGAATGCTGAAGCATCGCAAAGGTTACTAATGAACTGTCGTTAATGCAATTAATGTCACGTTTAATATGCGAGACCTTAAATGACAGTTCTGTTCTGTCACTGAAAGCAGCACATTCAGCAAACAAAAGAGACAAGCTGGCATCATCCACTTTATCCATTCATTCCCTTTACGCAGCCAAGTGGAAACTCCTGTTAACTTCTTTATTTGGTGACATTAGCCACATTAACTTTTATTTAGAGTCTGATATTTGTGCTCCTTTTCGCTCTGTTATGTTGTGTGACAAGGGACGATTGAAATGTGTGTGGAAATACTCTGCAGTGTTTAGTCTACTGCTACTTGCTTATACAGCCAAGTTGAAGGAACCAGTTTTGACCTGGAACCAGTCTGAATCAGACTTGTGAATCCATACCCACTCATGACTGAAACTGCCAACTGGCCCATGAAAAAGAAAAAGCCTTACCTTAATTTGGATCTGGCTGATCACGTGTTCAAGATCATCTTCTTAAGCACATCCAGGTGGATACAGCTGCTGTGTTTTCCCTCAGCATCTTGTTCTGACCAGTTGTACTGTGTGCTTTCGCCACAAATCTCCAACTTCACAAATGTCAAACTGGCATCTATTTCCTGTTGAGGATAACTGTCGAGTCTCCAGTCACGTCTTCGCAGCTTTCAGCTGACAGGTTTACAGTTAAAGGTGTTTTTTGGCCACACCAGCACGGTCTTTCCTCAACACCAGGACCGCTCACCAGTTTTGTAACTTTATCCACTTCACAAAAATACATTTCAAGCAGAAAGAGCTTCATTTTGACACACTGGCTTGGAGCAAGTGGAGGTGATCAGGGGAAGTGGAAACACATGGGGAAACCGCTGATAAAAATGAACATGACGCCACAGGGGAAGCAACACTAAACACACTGAACATGGAGCACAAGGCCTTCAAAATAAAACAGGAAACATGGAGAGACATAACCTGGGACTCGCAAGCTTGCCGTGAGAGAGAGAGGGAGCGAGGGAACATGGGAACATGGATAAACATGATAGGCAGGAGATAAGGAATGAACATGAGGGGAACATGGGAACAGAAAAGGGACATATGCACATAAACACAGAGAGGGACTTGGGACAGAGACACAAGGGAACTTAATTGGACAAGGAGATTACACATGACAAATGGGAGAGCGAACAAAACACAAGGAGGGAAACATGTAAACAAGAGGAGGAGACAGGAGACAAAGACATTACTGAAACACATGAAGGGCGAGGGGGACTTAAACAAGGGGGCAAAAACACAAGGGGAATCTAATAAACAATGACCTATAAAGGCAACCTAGGCAAAATAGAAATGAGCTTAAGATAACTAAATGAGACTAAAACATAAACAATAAACATCAAAACATAAGAAAACTCAAAACAATGTGTCAAATGACCCTGGACCGTGACATGATCAGACAATCTTAAACAGGTAATCTTTTGATTTTAGGTCAGGTAAGGATTTTGATTTTACAGGCCCATTCTGCAGAGTCACCCTGATGAGACAGCTGGTTTATGGGCTGTTCGGGAACCTTTTAGTTTCCGTTTCGGCCACTGCAATGCTCCTTGTAGTTGGAAAGCAAGGTGTTTCTGTGTAATATTGAAAGTGATGTTAACTTGGGTCAAATATAAAATTAGTTAAAGATCTTATAGCGCAGAGTCGCTACTGGAAAACCAAATGGGCAGCTCTTATGTCCACAAGACAGCTACAGATCACACAAAAAGGCCATAGATGGATACTTTATTGATCCCACAAGGGAAATATTTGTGTTACAGCAGCATGATAAAGAGTAATTAGGCCTTGCATCCAATTATACATAATGTTAAGCCTTAAGGGGCACGTTAGATAAAATTACAGAAATTAGCAATAGAAATCAAAACAATATTTTTTACCAACCTGTAAAATGTTCATTTCTGCTCTACAGTTGGGGCTTTTAACATGCAACAACATGTGGATTGACTTGCTTCTGAAGCCAGCCCCAAGTGGTCATTAGAGGAACTGCAGTTTTTGAAAGTTAGTGACATTAGTCACTGAGGACCTTTTGAGGAGCTCAGCAAACTTGTAATGTGAAAATAAAAATTTATTGTCTAGTGTTTTGTTTCTTCTTTTCTTTAAACCAGATCTAAACAAATAAGCACGATCATTTACAAAGCAACAAAACAGTCTTTAATCTACTCAAACAGGCTAATTAGATCTCAAGCATCCTTGTAAGCCAATCAGTGTCACTGAACAGCTTTTGTCACCAGTCTGTGTTATCATGCATCAGCTTTGTTTCCCCCATTCAGAACAACACTGAGAAAAACATGGTTAGCTGAAACCAGCTATCTCCAAAGTCAGGTTTCCTACTCAATGAAACCATTCTTTCATCTTCCGTCTCGCAAACTTTGTCTTGGCACTGTGAAATATCCACTGGGGTGGTGAAGGGGACATGCTTCACAGTCCAGGATTGAGGACAATCCTACACATTACAAGTGTTTATCAAACACCAACAGCTTCTTAGAGCCCTGAAATGCAGGCACATTATGCTGGAGGGAGAGACCCAGAAACATCAACAACAGCCAGAGAACTGTGGTTGTTATGTAAGCTGAATCAAATTGATCCTACGGGGATCGACTTGTTGGGCTTGAGCTGCGGTGACATGGATGAAAATTCAGGCATAACAATCTGTAACCACTAGCAGAGGGCAAATCACTGCTGTAGTCCTTGTTATTTTAAACTGTGTATTGTGGTTGTTGGTTTAAAGGGATCCCTCATATGTAAGATCTATCTATCTATCTATCTATCTATCTATCTATCTATCTATCTATCTATTTATCTATCTATCGTGAAAACTTGACTGTGGATTGAAATGCAGCAGACGGCAGAGCAAGAAGAAAAAAGAAACCGGAGGAGAAAAGAAAAACCTGACAATATGTTTGAAGCTCTGAGAGACGGAGGTGAGCCGGGTGGAGGAGGGGTGGGACCTCCGAGGCTTTGGAGCCAATTTGAGGACCTTGTGATGCAAAACCAGTCCTCGGCAACAGACAGTTCCCATGGCAACTGTGAGCTGCCAAAGTTCCTTGTTGACAAATGACGGCTCCCCTCTCCTCAGCACTCGCCCGGCGATATTCATGTGTCTGTGTTTATGCGTGCGTGGATGTGTGTGGTATTTGGTAAGTCCTCGTCTTTGCCTTAGGCATGGGGGGGTTGGAGAAGGGACAGAGACAGAATTGTGTTAGTATGGAGACAAAAGTATAAGTGTGGCATTTGCACATACAAACACACAGTAGTTGGAACAATGTTTTTCTTTTAATATGATTTGTCCAAATTTTGAGTGTTATACGAAAATGTACAAAGAGTTTGGAAAGAAAATAATTTAACAGCGTATGATGCATCATGTGAAATAATGACTTCCAGTCACATGTATGAGAGAATAAAGGAATAAGAGAAAATGGGAAAATGGGATTTGATAAAATCGTTGAAATAGCTAAAAGTAATGGATGAATCAAGTAATTAGAATTAGTAAACTGTCAGTTAAAGATAAATGATTTTAATAGGTTAGCTAAAAATTGCTTCAGTGGTTATCTAAAAACCATAAATGGTTGAAAATTAAATACAGCTTATCTAAATTTAATAATTAAGTAATTTTACATTACATACAGTCCTTTGATAAAAAAAAAAAAACACCCTTCATTCAGTAGATCAGTAACACCTTTAGCAGCAACAACTTGAATTATTTGTTTTTTGTAGCTCATGCACGGCTCTCATAAATGGACTGATTCTAAAATAGGGCTTTTCTACTCTCCCGGAGTACTCAAAGCGCTCTATACAACATGCGACATTCACCCAATCACATTCAATCATCCAAGCACTTTCTTCTATAATTAGTGCTTCCTAACTACATTCAGACTCCGATGGATGCATTGGAGAGCAACTGGGGATTTGTATCTTGCCCATCTTGCCCATGTAGACTAGAGGAGCCAGGAATTGAACCACTAACCTTCCGATCAGCAGGTGACCTGCTCTACCTCCTGAGGCCTACAGCATTTCAGTCAGACTGAGAGTCTGAACATTGACTGAGGCCATTCTTTAAGACATTTCACTGAAATCTAACCAGGAAATGCTAAGACGCAAGTGAAAACTTGCACCACCGGAGAAGATCTTTGGTAGATCTTCTGGAGACCATGAATGCCGCCTTTTTATGGAGGCAAATTCTTTGGTATACAGAGGAGTTCGGTAACTGGAAGGTCTTCGGGTCCCATGGGTACAAAACATGCCCAAATCATCAGTTGTCCCCCATCGTGCTGACAGTTGGGTTGAGGTGTTTGAGCTGATATGCTGTTTGGTTTTTGCCAAACGTTTCGCTTCACTTTGGGCTCATCTGTCCAAAGGACATTGTTCCAGGAGTTTTGTTGTTCGTTCAAACACAACTTTGCAAACCTAAGCTGTGACCACATGTTTTTTATGAGATGAAAAACCATACTTGTTCAAGCTTTTTCTAAGTGTACTCTCATGAACTTCAGCATTTAACATGTCTGTAGAGTCTGAGATGGAGCTCTTGGGTTTTTTGCAGTTTTGCAGTCTGACCTTGGGGCAGTGTTTTTTGTCCACTCCTGGGAAGATTAGCAGTTGTCAAGAATGTTTCCCACTTGTGAATAATCTTTCTCCCTGCAGAATGATGGACTTTACATTCTCTTATAACCTTTCCCAGGTGTATGGGCAATAACTGCTGGCATTGTGTTAACACACCTGAATGCTTCACGCCAGCAAAATCTGCCAAAACCTCTGTTTTCATAGAGTTGCTCACATTAATGGACAATGAGTCAGACAGTTACTTGTCCTCTTAATTGCTCTGGAAGCAGTGAGAGTGTTCTAATATTTTCACACACTGTTTCTGTTTGGCATAGATTTAGGTAAATAAAAGAAATAAGCACACAGTGCAATATAGTTTGTTCAACTGAAGTTGCATTTACCTAATTTTAAGACCTGATAATGACCAGGTTTCATTGTCTTCTTACAAGTTAAAGAAGGTGTACTTTCCTTTATACAACATAAAAACATTATTTTAGGTATAATTTCAGTTTTGTATGTTTCTTTTGCAATAATATTTATGACCAAGTCCAATGACAGAAAGTGTAAAATGAGACAGTAACAGTGAGTGATCTGAAGTGGAAGCAGAGAGAGAGATGGGGCCAGGCTGAGCAGCAGGATCCAAACACCCCTGCAGCAGAAGTGTCATGAAAAGATGATCTCCCATCCTCACCTCGCAACAGAGCTGTCAAGATGTTCAGACCTGCGATTTAACCTCCCAGCTTCACACTGTTACATCCTACTGACACACACTCACATGGAAACTCTAAGCCACAATGGCTTAGCTGCTTTCAAGCAACCAGTAGCAATGTCATAGAAAAATCTGCACAGCATTAGCAATAATCCAGTAATTAGAGGCTACACACATAAAGCGCCATTACTCTATTTAACGAATGTTTAACCTAAAGCTTAATAAGAGAAATGGAAAAGAGAAATATGCAAGTACTGGAGGCATTTTTAAAATCACAAATGTGGTTGTGTATATTTTGAAAATGTCCCTGTCTTATCTGTGGGGCTTAAAGGAAGCAGACGCTTTATGTGAATGTTGCATTGCAGGGACAATAGGTATGCCAGGGAGCGCAGGGAGAAGTGTGGAGGTGACTGCTCCGAGCGTAATGTCAAAAAGATTAACATGAATTGAACAGCAAAGTGACACCTGAGAGACATTTGGCAAGAGCGGTGTGCTGCGGCACCGCACTCCACTGAACAGCAGACAGAACGGGAAGCAATTCAATAAGCGGGAACTCACACACACATCCCCCGCTGCATTGTCGTATTTAAAAAAGCTGCGAGGATCAGCGTGATGTAAAAAGAATAAAAGAGGCGGCGATGTTTTTTCAACATTTCTTTTACTGATCTTTACACTTGTCACAGAACATCACACAAAATTACCAGAGCAGGCTTGCTCTTTTGTTATTTTTAATAAGACAATGCAGTTACATGTTCTCGATTCACACACAAACATTGCTCCGTCTTCCATTTTTAAGATTACCGCTGATAGTGAATGGGTTTCGGTGTTTTAAATTCCTTTTTTTCCGGTTCAATGTGGGTGACTCCACCTAACAATGCAAGTGTATCTATCCAAATCCTTTGGGCCTTAAGGTCATTATCATGGGAAAAAGAAAATTACAACAACTGGATATTTTATGTCCATTTTTTTAACAGCTTTGGCTTCAGTTTCTGATCCTCAGAATTCCCAAACGAGACACAGCAACAAACAAGACACCCACGATTAGTCTCCTAAGTGTGAGAGCTGGTTTGGTGCAGTGCCTGTCCTTAGTTTTGGATAAAGTGTATGTATTTCACATTGGCCTGACATATTTCTCTCCAATCAATGTGCTTCGAGTACATTGTGCATCAGAAATCAAGCACAAAGACGCAAGAAAACTCGAGGGCACATCCACAGACGTGACTCTCGAGAGGGTGGGCATACTTTCAGAGTTCAGTCATAGTCACAGTTCATCATTTTGGAAAATACTTATTGTTTTATTTTCAAGAGATTAAATCAGAAGGTGTTAATAGTTAGCGTGTCATACAGCTGACCATAAACACCGTACATGGGAGGACTGGACCTGTGCAAAGGTAACAAATCCACCAACCAGCAATCTTTTTAAAACAAAACAAAACAAAACCAACATTGCTCTATATATATTTACAGAATCTAATTATCATGCTAACAACAAAATCTTTAAATTCAGAGTGTGTGATCCAGTTTTATGTTTTTTAGATTCATGTGATTTTTGGTAAACCAACAACAAACCTTCTCTGGTCGGATATGATGAGTATAAATGAGGTCTTAAACATTTAGCATTTAAAGGCTTAAACATCGCTCCTTCAAAGTTTGCAGAACTTTTGTGCTTTGTCAGAAGAGGAGGTGCTAGAAAACATGCATTCCAAAGTACAAAAAAAACAGAAACACTTTTCGGGTGTCTAAATTTAGTTGAACATTTTTTTTAACATCCCTGCATTTAACTACATGCCCGTGTCCTGTTTTAGTCAAACGCAGTCGCTTGGAATGCAAGATAGCTACGTAAAAACAAGAACAATTACATAAACACGCCATATACATGAATCTATAAAAACACTAAGGCACTTTGAAAATGTGATTTAACAATGTTCATGATTGTGTTGTTTTAAAGTAATCTGAAGAATAAACGATATCGTGCCACCGCCGCAGCACAGTCGCACGCCATAGCCTGAGTCAGCGTCAAAATCAGCAGTCACGCATAATCATGTGTGACCCCCCCCCACCACCCCGATTTATTAATAAAAACAACAGCTCAGAATCAAGTTTTTTTTTTAAATGCTACATATTATGTTGCAAACACACACACAGAAGCAAACACACACTCCCAGATCCACAACCTATTATTTGATAGGCTTGTTTAGGGTCCTGAAACGAGACCGCCGCACCAATAGAAAAGCCCCATTTGAGACCTTTTCCTTTGTGCTGTGGGGCTTGAAAATGGTCTTGGAGACAGTGCAATAGCAAGTTTCACTTCACTTTGGGGACCTAAGACCCCGCCATATGTGACCTTGGTCTTTATAATTGTTTGAGAAATGTGTGCAGTGCCAACAGTGGCCGAGAAGAGGCTGTTTTTCTTTATCTCACTAATGCTAATGACAGCTGTGTCTGTGTACCCTGAAGTATAATAACCCATGAAAATAAAGCTGACTTGGCATTTCTATAGTGTAGGTAGCTTCCACCTTAATCTGTTATGAGGACAAAAAAAATCTTCAACCGATGACAGTTGTCGTCATCATTACATTTTTAGCAGACTTAGAATGCTAGTTAGTTATTGTCTGTGAGCCCTCCGATGCCAAAAGCTAAGCTTGTGTGGCCCTCTTTCTGTTGCAGTACAGTCCCACTGGCACTGTCTCACGCCTTCTTCCTCCTCCTCCTCCTCCTCCTCTTCTTCCTCCTGCTCTCCCTCCTCTTCTTCCACCCTATCTGTCATGCAGCTGTCCTCTGTCCTCCCGTGTGCATCACCCAGCAGGGTCCTAGTCCTACTTTTCTGGCTTGATTTGTTGCTAACAACATCGACCGAAGGCCCCGCTTGTCTTCTTTCGTCATCGTCTTCCTCCTCCTCCTCCTCTTCCTCCCGCTCTTCTTCCTCCTCTTCATTTTCCTCCTCTTCCTCAACATCGTCATCCTCATCATCACGATCATCCACGGCCACTGCCAGCCCTAACTTACTATGGCTGGCCAGCTGAAAAAACGAGGAGGAGTGCGGTGCGGACGAGGAGGTAGAGAGCGCTGCATCATACATGGAGAATGGGAGGTGGAGGTAGTGTCCCGCGGCTGCCGCTGCCGCGTAGATGCAGCAGCATGTCTGGGCACAGTCAGGGCGGAGATCCCCTTGTCCTCCACGGACCATTCGGAAACGTTTGCGCAAGGGCGGTCCGGCTTGGGGCGCTAAGCAGATCCGCGCGGGCACTGCTCTGTGGAGTGCCTGGTGAGCGGGGTTAGTGCTGGGAGGCAGGATGCAGGGGCCAGAGGCGAACGCTGGGTTGGGCGGAAAGCACCAGTCAGTGCTCTGGAGCAGGATCTCTGCTCGCAGACGGCGAAGGAGGTTGTTAACAAGAACGGAGCGGCGGAGGAATGCCTCGGGGTCATCGATGAATCGCATCTTCTCCAGGGAGAGGCGCAGCACGTGGGCACGCTCCTCCAGAACCGGTGCAACCTGAAGGACAGTTTCCCATTAGATCTACCTGTCAGTGACCTGCCTCAATTACTTACAAAAGACAGAGATGGAAATAGCTGGAAAATTTCATTAAATAGCATTGATACTAAACAGTTTGTGTTTCGGAATAAACTAAACGCTTCACTTTTCAACAGTGTTTCCACTTATTCTGTCTCAATGTGTTTGGATCAATACTTACAGTCTGGCAGTATGTCCTGAAGCTAAAGGGTGCCTCATCATCATCATCAACAAACTTCCTCTTGAAGTACGCGATCCTCGACATTGAAATATGATCAGGAACTCGTCTGCAGGACGACTCTGCGCAGAGAGGGAGAGAGAACATCACCATTAATCATTTGCACTGATGAACTATAAGTTTTCACCATTACTGCGTGACATTAGCTAACATTAATCACCGACTGGTACGAACCTCCACAGTGAACATAGAATACTTAGACTCCAGCTCCTTAAAGTCCAGCCTGTCGTGCTGTTTATCCAGCTGGATTATTTCATGTGAGGTGCCCAGTTTTGTAGAAATCGACAGTAGAGATATCCACCTTCTGTTGACTATATTGGACGCAGCTGGCACGTGGTATCATGCCAAAAGTACATTTGAAAGAGTCAGCAGCGGTGTCTCTTTTTAGAACTTACAACATAGTTACTATACAAATCCACAAACCTTTGAGATGGCTTTAAAATACTTAAAACTGCTCACAACAAGGTTTGTGGATTTGATTTGTTATATATTTATTTGAGTAATCAGGTCTCGTGATTTCTGCAAAGAGACACTGCTGCTGTATTTTTGGTCGCTTTAAGCACTGCAAGCTTGAGTGTCATCTGCCTCTATCGTATGCGAGCAAAAACAGACATCTCTGTATCTCCAACACTACGTGACTCACACCTGAATAATCTAGATTTATAAACAGCAGCACAGGCCAGAGGCAAAAACAGATCAATTTGATTTTGGGGTAAACTGTCCCTTCAGGCGTTGATGCAGAAGCCAAAAATAGTAAATATAAATGAAATATTTTTAAACTGAAATTAATGTGCACACTATGGGGATGTTTAAGACACTGAAATACATGTTAAGATTTCGGAAGAGCCAAAGAGAGGCACAGAAACTTTGTGAGGCGACCCTGACTAAATTTTTCCCGCAAATCTTGGGGTGAAGTCAGGGGACAAAACCTCAGAGACCAGGACCGGGGTCAGAGTTAATACTTCAGCTGAAACATCTGTGTAATGCAAGACTAAAATACCAACATATCTTTTGCAGGGTCTTTGTCTTATGAGTGGGCTCTAACTTAAAATGGAACTAAGAAGCAGATGCCAGCCTGCTACCATGTTAATTAGCTGACCGCTCAACACAACAGCATCTGCTACAACCTCCCATAAGAAGCGCTGCATGCTTACATTCTGGTTCCTGGAGAGCAAGTCGCCTTGATGAGGCTTGGGCAGATGGCTCAGATTACAAGGTCGAGTATCGCCACACAACCGTTTCAACTCTGCTTGTTTTACTCAACAACTTCAATTGTGCAAGTCTGAATAAACAACTTAACTGTGCAAACATAAGTCTGTGTGTACCTGGAGTGAATTGTTCTTCGGAGCTGCATGGCGGTGCGGGGTTTGACAGGCAGGTCTTGGTGCAGCGCTCCGACTCCCATATGGGCTGGTAGGTGGAGAGCGGAGGGTCTCCCTCTGGGTCCAGGAAAGGATTCATGGACAAAACAAGGGTCATCTCTCTCTCCTAATCAGGTCTGGAAGAAACAGAATAAAAGAACGACCGAGCTCAGTTTCCAGTTATAAAGATATTACATCAACGTAGGCAGTATTTGGAAACAGAATGATAAACTGAGTTTGGTTTATCCACTATTAGCGGTTAATAATGAACCGGTTTCCATAAATCTCACAAGCGCTCTGCATATGTTCCCCTAATGACGCAGTAAATGTTAACAAGCTGTTTATCTGATGCTGCCAAATACATTGATTTTGCGTGGAGGAGTAACCAGCTTCTGTTCGAGCTGCATGACACATCTGAACGGCAATAATGGCGAGCGCTAAAAATTGGCAGATGGTTGGCAGCTCCGTTATATGCGCAGTTCTGTAAAGCGAGGGACAGATGGAGAAATGACACCCACTCACACCATGAATTCCCTATTGATTAGTTGGTAGGAGACTTGGCGAGATGTTTGACACCAATTTGTTCGGTGAAATGGATCCCACACATCAAATCACACTGGGAAGATTGTGTCAACAACATGATAATCTAGGAAGCGAAGGAGATGACGTGCGCGGTGCCAGCAGGACCGGAGCACAGGGCATACGATTTGACAACATGTTTCCAACAGGCACTGCGCTTATTTGATTCTTATTAATGCTGAATTAAGTGTGAACAGAACAAAATATTTCACTCTGTACCACCTTACGTTTGAAACTGAAGTGACGCCACTAAGACACCAAGATATTACTTGGCAGTGAGCAGCAGTAACCTGCCAACTGAGCTTTTTCAATCTGAAAACAGAGCCCTACTGTGAAGATGCGGAGTGGCCCGACAGCCAAAATCTGTCTGTGATCCTGTGAATCTGCAGAGAGACGCCGAATCGCTCTTTTGATCACAGCGAATGGCTGTCATTTGGTTCACTGTTGATTTTTTACCCCCTTCATGCAGAATGCAGAGCCAGCTGTTTGAGTTATCAGCTGCCGGACCTCCTTGTCACCACCTTTCCTCCTCAAAGCTTCTCCTGCCCCTCCTCCACCTGCCCGCACGAACAGATATCATCACCCACAATCCATCCTGACAGACCAAACTGAGGCGACACCATCTCAGCCTCACCCCTGTTGGGTAGCTGATTAAAATGTCCGCTTCAATAAGCTCCCAGTTTTGCTTGGCTGAACAGTTTTATTTCTCTGTGCAGCTTTCCTAGCGTTTGCCTTTAACTGACTAATCAGGCACACCTAAAGCCAACGAAACATCAGCTCAGACAGAGCTGCTCTCACCAATCCAATCTACTCGTCCCCGGGGAGTAATGGATTACACACAACGGCGGTGCATTCAGCAGACATGCTTTAAAACTCAACATCGCCAGTCTTGTGCTATTTTCCTCCACCACTGCAGTTGTTGCAGCAATCTGGCAATGTAGTTAATTTTATGCTCCATTTTATCCTCACTCATGAACACGACCCCCTGTGAGCTACGACCTCATGACGGCAGAAGGATTTACACGTCGCCGCGATTGCACGAGCTGCAGCGTCGGAAGAAACAGCCGACGGGGTCAATGAAAGTGAAGTGAATATTTAGGAAATTAAGCTGACACAGATACAAACAAAGAAGCGAACAACAAGTGGTTACGCTTGCAATGGAAAAATTTAAATGCAAACATCAAGAGAGAACAAAACAAACCAAAAAACGGTGTTTGGCAATCCACTGAATTACTGTCACTGCATGAAACTCAGCCTCTTTGCAAAGGTGTGACCTAGAGAGGAGTCATTTAAACGTCCATTTGCAACCCGAAAACATCTAAAAGTTGGTTAGAGTACACACGCTTTGGAATCCACCTACATTGAGAAGACAGGAGTAACACCACAGACCTACAGAATTAGACAATATCATTTACGTTTTTGTACTTTGGCTTTACGTAAATCACGTCTTCAACAAAGCTGCGTCACTTTTTGCAGCTTTGCTTTCAGTTGACTCTGCAGGAACTCTCCCTTGCATTCAAACTAATAACAAAAGTCACACAGTGACACAACCAGTCTCTTTTGAGGTTAAAATGCTGTTTTTGTCAGTTTAGCTTGAAAATGTTCTAAATAGAGCACACACTTTAACCAATATTGATTTCTTTTAGGCAGCTAAAATCCACTTTGCTGCTGACCAGCTCACATGGCTTTAGCTTCTGTCCCAGTCTGTGCTCCTGTCTGCTGGATCTGCCTGGTATGAACGGTCAGTTTTTCTAGATTTCAATAGTCATGTTATGCAAAAGCAGAAAAGAACACTGGATATCGGTAAAGTGTATATAAAGTACATTAAAGTGTACAAATGGGAGAAACATGTCAAACTAAAGACGATTATAGTAGACAAAATATTTTGTGTGGAACAAATGACAATGAAAAAGTGACATGTGTAAAGGTATGTAAGGAAAACACATCCATCCACCCATTTTTTTAATTGCTTATCAGCTTAAGGTTGGAGGGCGATGACACTGGGACACTGAGAAAGAGGCAGGATATATCCTAGACAGATAAGGTCAGGACGATAAGGTTTGGCGATACGTCCAACAACCAACATCAGTCCAGCGATCACTGAACATTTGGGAACAAATTTGATTTGAAAAGAAAAAAGGGCTGGGAAGCTGAAGGACTCTAATGAAGAAATGAGATGAAGGACTCCCTGCAGCCTCTAAATGAACAAAGAAATTTACTGCTAGAGGTTAACATAGCATGTTAGCTCAGAAAGGAGAAACTTGGGGAGTGCTTTCCTACTTAGTTAATCATTTCAACTTCTTGTTTGAAGCCAACTTAATGCAACTTACTTAATATTCATTTTGTAAATTATGGTTCTGTTAGTTCCCATAAGTATGCAGTCTCCCTCGGTTTCACCACTCAGACCAAAGCTAAGATGCCTGAGGTTTTAAAAACAGGATTTTGGGTGACACCACAGTGGCTTTATCCATCTTCATCATACACAAATAGGCTTAGAGGAGCAGCTGGTGAATTTTGACTATATATGGAGGAGACGATGATGATTTTAAACACTTGCCTTAAATTTGAGGTAACGGGCACACAGAGTGTGGTACTGTGGTGGGGGAATTCAGCAAGCAGATTTGAATGTCGGCACATGTGGAGGAATCAGACGGAGAACAGGCCAGAAAGAGGTTGAGGGTTTTCTTCTGACTCCACGCTGGAGCCTGCAACTCAGCTATTCTGGTTTTGGTCATAATCCACCATGTTACTTTATGAATTATGCACATTTTCTAACATGCTGTCAAATGAGTCAAATCATACTTCTGTGAACTACATTTCACTGCTGAGGGTTTCCACACCTAAGGACCACCAACTAGGGCCAATTATGTCACTGTTATTGAGCGCTAGTGCCATGCTTAATTAGCAGCTTTGGCCCCTCTCATCTCTCCACCCCAAGCTGCTTTTTTGCCCTCAGCTATTTTTCTCTCCATCACCTCCCGTTACCGCTGCTGTTGCTACGTTTGCTCGGGCACAAAGAAACAAGCATGCCATTACTCCCTCTGCCCTCCGTAGGGACCTCCATCTCGACATCCCCTCTCCCTCCTTCGCTCGTCTCTTTCATCCCCCCACCCTCTCCGCCTGAATCCCTCTCTCAGTCTCTCGCTGACATCCTTTCAACAGCGGTCACAGTTGACAGCTCTCTGAACCAAGGGGGTGAAGAAAAACAATGAGAATGCCGACAGAGCAGCTTCCCTACATGTGCAGCAATACTTCTTGTTCTTCAAAGAAAAGGAGGGGGAGGAGGAGGAGGCAGTGAGAACAAGTGTGTGTGTCTGTAAAAGAAGAAGGAAGAAACGGAGGGTTGAGGAATAAAAGCAAGGAACGAGGAGAGAATAATCTCCTAGGGTGGGAGATCATCCTGCTCTTCCTCCTGTTCTTTTTCTGAATGTGTGCATTTCAGGGGCAAAAAAACAGAAGAAAAAAAACTGAGTGCGCACAAGTGTGTGCTAGCACTGTGTGAGTGCTTCACCTCTGTTCAGTCACAGCTCCTCTGGCTCCATCCCTCTTATCTTTCCTCTCTCACAGCTTCCCTAACTCTGTCTGACTCTCCATCTCGCCTTCTTTTTCATTACACTCTTTGATGATGAGAAGTTAATTGCGGTGCCAGGGCACGAGACAAACCGTGGGAGGGATACAGAGAGTGATAGAGAATAGGAAGGAAGACTGAGGGGGGGGAGACAGAGGGAGGGCGGGATAGATGGTATGAGTCAGGGAACGAAAGATAAGTGCCTTAGGAGCCTTGTCATGAGTGGAGACAGATCGCCTGCAGGGATGATTTCTGCTGCTGTGATTGACTCACTCCCTCCAGCGTTGAGACAGGCAGGCGAACACACACTCAGACACACACAGCTTGATGTGTCCTGAAACATTTTGAAAGGGAAGCCAAGAAAGGACCACAAGTGTTGACCACGGAGCTCAGACACACACATTTCTATGGAGGTATTCAGTTATCACAGTACTCTGCAAAGGTGTTGGACACGTCGCATGCTTAGACAGTCATTTATCATGCAACACCATTAGGGTGTCAAATTTATTCTGCACCACGGCTGCAAACGTACAGCTAACATCGTGATCTTCAGCCACGAGGAGAAGAGCTTTGAGAGCGAAACTACAAAACTTTATAACGTCAGGTTAAACTTCCCAAGTAAACCATTCTACAAAATGTGAATATATTTTACCTCAAGCGTGGAGCATCTCTAACCTGCTTCATGCAAGTTGCAGCTGGGATCAGATCTGCTCACTGACCAATGTGTTCTTTTGGAAAACAACATCACAATTTCTAGAAGATGCCCTGCAGCTCAGAATATGTATAACAAAGAGTCTAAACTCTTTGACTTTAGCTGACAAGTTTTAATTCAGTTTTTTTTATTGTTCTTTGGGCCTAAATAAAGTGACAAAATACAACAATAGAGAGGATTAGATGAATCCATGACACACATTAACAGAACTTATCTGGTGTTTTTTCCTCAGCTTTCCTTCTACCTTCATCCTGTATTAGATTTTAAAATTCCTCACATTTCTTTTGGATATGGATTACATTTGATCCTTCTCATGAGAAATACGCAGAAATGCGTCTGTGACCGGCAGTGGGGCGAAGCAAACCCCACTGCTTTTACATGAAAGGGCACAAGCTCCACATTAGTTAGCGTGTATCTTAATTATGGCTTTAGTGTCGTAGAGTTCATTAATCCTGCCATTCCTTGATAACCCCCAAGGTAAAGCTAAGTAGGTCAAATTCATTTCATAGTGCAGCCCATCAATGGGAACATCACAGAGTCGGTCTGAGATCACACAAAGAGACACGACAGCCTGAAACAACAGAACCGTGACAGGTTTATTGGAAAACTTGCACAGTTCTAGAGATAAAGCTTTTATATAATGCATTTTATATTTACGCTATACATCTTGTTCCTGCTGTTCCTACAAACTGCTGCTGTAATACATTAATAATCTGCATCTCATTATCTATGTAAATGGCTCATGTTGGTTATATTAGGTGTCCATTTATTGACACACTTTATTAGGTACACCTTGCTGGCACAAGGTTGGACTCTTGGTACTGGCAATTCTTAATTCTTAATGGAAAAGATTGAGCAGGGTGCAGATTTTTCAGCTGAACACCTATGATGAGATCTGGTGACTGTGGGATCCATTTGAATACAGGGAACTCATTTTCTTTAAAAAAAAAAAAAAGTTCAGTTGCTCCTTTGGTACCAAGGAGCACAAAGAGTGCCAGGAACATATGACTCACAGCGTTGTGTTTTTCAAATATTTGAAAAATCCATGACTCCAATTTAATGACCCTGTGAGAATTGGAAGCTGAGCTTCCTGTTCTTGGTTGACAGGATTGGCTTCTGGTGTGCTCTTCTGCTGATGTGTTCTGCACTCAGAGATGCTCTTCTGTGTTGTAATTTGCCTTATCTTAGTTACTGTTGCCTTCCTTTTAGCTGAAAGTGATCTGGCCGTTTACTTTAACCTCTGACATCAATGAGATGTTTTATCCCTGAACGTCGAACGTTCCCTGTAAACCCTAGAGATGGTTCAGTGGTTAAATCTAAAATACCAGCCCATCTGCCATCAAGAGCGATGCCACATTTAAAGTCTTATCACCTTTCTACCTCATTCTAATGCTCGGTGTGATCTTCAGCAGGTTGTCTTCACCACGTCTTCATGCCTAAATACTTAGTCGCTGCCATGTGATTAGATATTTGTATAAATAAGCAGCTGAGCAAGTATACCTAAAGAAGTGTCCGGTGAGTGTATGTGACAAAAAAAGGCAGAAAACTGCAGCTGAAGTCGGTTTTTCTTGACATGAATGCTGGAGTGACACCTCCTATTGTACTGTGACCCCCCTGACTGGAAACCACAGTTACAATCTTGTGAGTGGTGTCACACATACACCTCCAACTATGACGGTGTTAACAGCTGGAATTTACTGGACTTCATTGTTCATCTTTTCTTCATTTTTCTGCAGCTACATGCCTTAGAAGTGAACACTGTACCACTGCCAGCAGCTTTTGTTTTCACATTCTGTTTGCAACTGCTGCACAGCATCCACACACACACACACACACAGCAGGTTTTTATGCTGAACGTGGTACTCTGTAGTCACAGGCATTTATGACATTAAGGTGGGTAAACCAGGACCCTCAGCTCACAGTGTTTTAATATATGAGAGCGTGTTGTCAGCTGCAGTTTTTTAGGAATATTTAAGAGAGAAAAAAATGAGCACCAGCCAAACATGAGGGATTTTATTTGTCCACTGATTCTGAGAAGCTTTGAAGCATGTCTCTAATAAACTCTGTGCTCTCTCTCAAAGTATTTTTCTCTGCGGCCTCAAAAATGCTAATCAATCCAGCATGTGTTTAACAGAGTGTGTGCTGTATCGCTGTGTGTGTGTGTGTGTGTGTGCTAAGTGTTTACTCCCTGTTTCTTTGGCCAGGTTCTTCAAGCCTTAGGGGAGCAGATAGCAGTGAAAAGATGTCTGTGGTTTTCACATCAAAATAGATCCCGGACGGCCTGAGAGCATCGCACACAAGCATGCAATGTGTCACGACTTAACAACCACGCAGAATCAACCAGATAAATTGTGCAACAGGGAATTGTGCAGAGGACACGAGTGTGTCGGCAAGATTTTGCTCTGCCATATTCCACTGCAACAAATGCACAGCCAGAGCAACAACAGCACAAATTCAACAAATTCTGACAAGGAGCAACTATGTTTGCAGTTCTCAAATCTTAATAAAAATAAAGAAATAACCTGCTGCTAGGGCTGCTCAATTAATCGAATTTTAATCTCGATTACGATCTGGGTTTTCAACGATTATTAAAAATGACTGAGCCGATTATTAGCACCTCCCTCGTGCTTTACTCTCGCGCTGCTCCGTGTGGCAAATCGAGCGCATCTCTCTGCGTTTCGAACACGCGTCACAACAATTAAGACGACCCGAGGGAAGCTCGGAAAGCTAAGCAGAAGTTATTTGGAGAGGAGAGGATAATGGCTGCTGAAGAAAGAATGCCGTTGGTTGCAAAGAGAGGTAAAACGACTTCAGTGGTGTGGGAACCAATGTTCCCTCTAAGCTGCGCACGTGCGCAATTGCGCACTGCTGGCACGGTCTCTGCGCACAGAAAATCTGCGTTGCGCACAAAAAAAATCTAACCTGAATTGAAATTAAAATTAAAACTTTAACAATTCTGTTTTGCAGTGTTAGTCAGTAAGTGACTGGCTGCTCCTGTATGGGATTAGAACGATGCCACCTTATCCCATAGTCCAGCCAATAATGTGATTCACATTCGTATATACGCAGCCAATCAACGTAGTTGACAGCCTATGACAGCGTCCTTATGTGCCGACACCGGTGTTTTAGCTAGCAAAGCGGCGTGGCTGATGTGCAGTGAAGCCACATTAATGACAACGTGTCCAACCATTGGAGATGTGAGCAGGACAGACGGAACAATTGACGGAAAAAGTGTGGACTTTATACCAGTTTTTAAATTGTGTTGATAGGCCACGTAAAACCAGAGTTATGATAAAAATATCTGCAATGTTTGGTTTTCTTCCTGAATCGTTGTTTATATTTACTGCAGGAAGAAACGGTAAAAACGGCGTTTTATAAGGAAAACGCTCGAAAGCGCTCTCCACCTGTGAGCAAAAACAAAACCAAAAAACCCCCCACCCTTTCCTATTGGTCGAAAAAAGTACCGTGTCGACCAATCAAAAAATGATATGGCAACAAGGCATCTAGTTGTTAAGAAACGGGGGGAAATTTTAGGAGTGACGGCGGTGTTCTGAGATGTGAGAGATTTGAGACGTTTAGCGCAAATCTTAGTGTAGTTAGTGTGTAGTTAGTGTGTAGTTAGTGTGTAGTGTAGTCAATAGTTTTGTTGTGTGTGTCAGAAGAATGAGGCGGCTGCTGAATGTTACAGGTGTTACAGCAGTGATACATCTCCTGTTGTCAGGCCTGCAGGTATCAGGCTGTTGTTCTCCTTTATCTCATAGTGGACAGAAATTATTTTTTGGAGTGGCACAAATCATTTGTGTGGCAGAACAGCTGATTGTTCTGTAAATAGTTTGAAATGTTTATTTAAAAAAACGCCTTGGCTGCATTAAAAAAAATAAATAGCTGCAAAAATCTTTGTTGTTTGCCAAACTGAGTTACTTTTTTGAAGTAGTAACTATATAATTAATTGCCCAACATTGGTCATTATATACTGTATTTGGCAGACAGAGTTACAGGACTCTCTCCCAGACCACAGACTCATAATACAAGTCAGAGCTTTATGAAAAAGAAAGAAAGAAAGTTGTGTTTTCAAAATTGGAGTTCAAGTTATTTTCACTTCCAATAGTGTTAACATACTACACAGGTCATGAACAGGATTTTTTACATTTTCATTGTAAGTGGGCTAAAGCAGTTAATTAAAAGTAGTCTAACATAAATGTAAATGCTGTAATTTGATTATTTTAATAAACCATGTAACTTGGATGGATTAGATGCTGGCGTGACCACAGTGCACACGTCTGATGTCGCTCACAGTGGTCCAAGGGATCGCTCAGGGAGTTTGTGTGTTCGCTCAGACACATGAAAAATTAGAGGGAACATTGGTGGAAACATTATGGGTTCGCGGAGTCAGACGTGGATCAAATATTGTGCAGTATTTTGAAGTTCACTAAACGTAGATGTTTACATTTTTCATTTATTTTTTATATTGCAAACATTTGCACTGTAATCAGTATTTGCACACTATTTTATATTATTTTTTGACAGTCTTTAAAGCCATTATTCAATACATTGTTATTGTTAAATAAATATCGTCAAATAATCGAGATCTCAATTTCAGTGAAAATAATCGTGATTATCATTTTTGCCATAATCGAGCAGCCCTACCTGCTGTAGATGTTATATCGCTCTAGATAAGTAGGTAATATTATAAGTGTGAACACTGGGGTCATAATTATGTGCCTCTGGGTAAAAAAAAGACCTTTGACACAGAGATATATGAGCAATAATGTAAAATGTGGAAACATTAATGTAACTGCAGTTTCTTCTCTTTTAATGAGTAAATTAATTCCTTTTTAATTTTAATTGTTGTCCAAAAGATGAAAAATCTGTAACACTAAATTGTTATTATTCAAGTTTAAATTAAAAATCGGATATATTAAAGTTTCTATAATAAAGTTCAAAAATGAATCAGTTCTGTATTTCCTGAGGTGCTCGGACCCTGAAGGGCTCTTTTGATGGTAATGAATGACAGTAAGGTGAAGTGAAATGCATTTTATATAATGCATTACAAAGCAGTGGGTATCAAACTCTCTGGCCCCAAAGCACAGCAAAGGGCAAACCAAAATTTCAACACACATCTGCCTAAAATAACTTTTATGTCACCTGACGTCAGTTCTCGACTTTAATGTCAGATGAAGACACTTTTGAGCATGACACCGACATTTCTTTTTGCTTTTAAAAACACTTTATCAGACTGTCAGCTCTTCTGAAGTAGACAAACTCTCCCTCATATTTCATTTTCAGGTGCCTTTACAGCTGGTATGGCACCATGTTGGTTGGGACTAATATCATAAATTTAAATTGTATTCATTACTTTTTGTACATCTGCAGTAATAATAGCAGACCCAGGCTTGCTGTGGGACACCGTTTGGAAGCCCCGGGTATAAAGCACTGAGAAGCACGCTGATATTGACCTTGTGCATATGCATGAAGCAAAAAAAAAGGCTTTTAAAAAAACGTCACTGTCAACAGCGTCAGCTCCTGTCACAGCCTTTGTGTGTGTCAGTACTTGCTCCTGCACAGATTCAGGCAGGTGCGTGCGTGTGCTGGCAGTTTGTGTGGTGGACCAAATCTAAGCGACACATCTCCACAGTAGGAAGATAAGTGGGTGTAGCCCTGAAAGAGCTGCCTGTGGTTGCGTTGACGGGAGTTTCAACAGCAGGCTTCCTCAGAGCTCTGTGATCTCACGGCAGGCACTTTGGATCTCGCAGGAAGAGGAAAAAGTTGAGTGTCGGCACTGCCTTCGCTGCTCCCTTGCTTTTCTTTATAGTATGATGCCTGCTGCCTCCGCTCACACACACAGACACTGAATGCTGATGTGATGTGACGGGGACAGCGGCACTGAAACCTGTCACATGTGGAGTACCTGTTGTGTCTAGAGATACCTGGCCAGATGCATCAATACAACACCTGGTCTTTTCTATCCTCAGTCTCGCTTTCACTAGAGAGGCTTTCAAATACTGAAAGCTTCTAGAAATGTGCATCTGACTGTGAATGCAAATAAAGTACAATTAAATGTGGCACAAAAGCAGCCAGAAACCCTTTCTGCAACTCAAAACTTTAAACAGCATCATCTATAATATGGATAGAGAAATGTGTACTAACGAGAGCTTACATAGTCAATAAATGTCATTCCAAAAAGGTGCAGCTGTTTGCAGTGATTCTGCGCTTCATTAACTGCATTTCCACCCACCTGTTTGTGTAACACAAAGTTAAAATAGCACCTTCAAAGTGCGAAGCTGAGAGTTGGTGAATCAGAAAATGTGACAAAGAGCAATGGAAACAAACTGTACATAAAGTGATACAGCGAGACAAAAAATTAGAGGATAAAGTCAAACCTATGAGAATCAACGAGTTCCTCAGATTAATACACGAAACACACAAAAGAATGCAAGAAATCCTGGCTTTCCATCGCTTTGGGGTTGACTTGTTTTGCAGTTATAATGTTGAAATGTTGTGTGCCTGCCTCAAAATTCAACTCACTAAATACTTGACCACTATAGGAACTTGGAGTTGCATTTAAGTCAGTCATCATTTTCCACTTTTCCAACGCCAGGTCATTTTGGGCGCAGGCTAGTGAGATAGTGGAGGCATCCTTCTCCCCAGCAAAACTTTCCACTTCCTCCCAGGTGAATCTGAAGCGTTCCGAGGCCAGATAAATAATAATGTCTCCAGTCGGCTGTTCATGGAAAACCTTCAAAGGGAGTCACCCATGAGGCACCCTGACCCAATACCCACATCACCTCAGCTGGATCCCGTTGGCATGAAGAAGCGGCTCTACACTCAGATCTTTCCGTACGTCATCCATCCTTTGGAACAAACTGATTTCAATCTCAGGGTCGGTACCCAGATTTTATGACCACGAATGCAGATGGGCTGCTAAACTGAAAGCTTCGACTTTTGACTTTGTTCATCTCCAGTTCATCTTATTGCTGAGCTAGCGTGGAAAACTGTATATGATGAAGACATTTCTCATTATGCAGGACAAGGGAACAAAGTGCTGTGAACACGCCACATTGTATGGTCACTGTTAACCATTGAGGAACAAAACACTTTGTGGAAGTCTGAGCTAGCAGCTATAATGTGGTGACCATCTGATTGTTTTAATTAGCTCCTCTGGTCTGGCTATTTTATCCAGTTTAAAGCCAACATGCTTCCAGCTTCATCCCAGACTGGTGACCTATCCAGGCTGTTTGTCATCCCCCACTTATCCAGTTCAGCAACCCTGAACTGGATAAGAGGAAGAAAATGGATGGATAAAACCAGTATAGTCCCATCTGTGAGGCCGTTCATAAAATCAGTCAGAAATATTGGACTAATTGTGGTTATTTGGAAATTCTGAAAAGTTTAAAGTTAAACATATTAATCAATCAATTGAAACAGAAGAAAATCCCTTCTTTAGTATCATAAAAATACCCCCAATGTGTTTTTTATTATTATTAGCGTTTTTCTTTTTAACACTCTATCATTAGTATACCTGATGCATTAAAAAACTAATGTTATTTAATAAAAATACCTAAAATATAAACACAGATTTAGATGCTGACACACTTTGCATAAAAAATAAGTACTGCAGGTTAATACCAGCTGGCAGAGAGTGGCACGATGACTAATAAACTCTAAGAGAGAGGATGAACTGAGGGTGATCAGCATACTTTAACTGAGAACTGTAAGCTAACACGCAGCCCACTTCTTCTCAATATGGAGAAGCTACGACCCATCAACGCGCCTGTTGAAGTGGGGGCGGATAGTGTGCGCGAGTGCTGGCATCAGAGGGTGAAGCAGCGAGAGGGAACAGATAGAGAGTAGATAATAGCTTTCATGACATCAAGATCTCCTTCAGAATAGCAACAACAAGGCACTGTGAGCCATGAATCAAAACTGAGACACTCAAATGGAAAGCAATTAGCCCCCTGCTAGTGAAGTGGACCGCAGTCAAACAGAAGCAGTAGCCATGCTGACTAAATCAGAGAGAAACGCTGCAGAGGTGTGAACAAAAAGTCAATCAACAGGTTTTTTCAAGGACTTAAAAAAAGCCCCGAGACACATGTCATCAGGGCTCGTATCGCTGGCCTTGTCGACTGAGATGGGCAGATACTGGATGCTTTTTCCCGTTTTTTGGTGTTATGTTCATTAGTAATGCAATGACGAGCTACAGACTTTAAAAATGGTCAGTTATGGTTACAAAGCAGACTCCTTTGGACTAATAAATGCCAAAATCAAGCTGAAAAAACCGCCAAATAAACACTGATATATGACCAGAATTTCACCAGTGGTACACATCTGGCAATACAAAAAAAAAAATCACAAATAAGTCCAGCTACTCTGAATGTACCAATTAAAATTGAAGTACAGCACGAGGCAAGATTCCCACCATCTGAGCTGGAGCTGTGCAGACTCGAAGGCAGTGGCGTTGTGCTTTTATTTGGTCCAGATTTACGTTTTCTATCGAGCTGCTACAGAAAGCAAAAATGATTTCTGTCTGGTGTTTGTTTCAAGGTCAAAAACTGCAGCTCCCCAAGTAACTGCCTCCTCTGCTCTTACGCTGGTATTTTCTTTCTTTGCTTTTTTCTCCTTTTGGGTTGCATCTTTGATTGTGCTTGTGCCAGCTTGCAGCCTGTCAGGAGCTATCAGAGGGGCCGTCTTGGCCGCGGTGGCGTGACTAAGCTGGGTTCAGGGCCCTCGAGGGTTTCACCGGGCGCTCTTCTTGCTGAGCGGTGACACATGTGTTGTGACAGGGAAGCTGCATTATGGACTATCTGGGGACGGCTTGTTGTGGCTGTGAGGGTTCACGGGCCGGGGTTGTGTGTGGGTACGTCACTGCCGATGCTCCCAGAGGTGGACATGCCGCACAATAAAGACAAGCAAGGGCATCGTGTGTGTTTGTGTACAAAAAAAAAAAGAAGAAAAGTGTAACAAATCCACTTTTCTTCTTCCTTCTGAACCTGTGCATGAAACCAAAGGTGATTTTTTTTTAAGCTAATAAAAAAATGGGAGTGAAATCCTCCAAGACTGCACATGTGTTAGCAGTTATGATAAGTGATTAACTACTTTTCCTTTCTGGAATGTGAGGCATTTTGAAGCAGTGTTTGTACATGTTGCATTAATTCTGTCAGGTCGAAATTCACCCCAGACACCCACACTAAAGCACTGAAAGAAACCTTTGAGAAAATTCCTCTTGAGCCAGAGGATCTCGGGCTGTAAATACTGCCCGTGAGCTCCTTGCTATAAACGAGAGCAAGAGGAAGTCACACCTTCCTCTATTTTTACACTTAATTGTGCAGAAACAAACGTGCGTTATCCTTTCCTCTGAAGTTGCTCTTCGTACTTGTGTGTCATTCTGGAGCACAAAGGAGCATTCATGATGGGAAAGCTGTGCCTGAGGGGGGGAGGGAAAAAAAAGTCTGGGGCTACACCCTGCGGTCCTGACACACACACAAAAACACTCACTAAAGCAGCTCAACTTGTCTTGGCTGAGACCTTTTACACAAAACAGAGCAGAGAAAGAGAGGGACAAAGGGGATGATGTGAAGCCAGCCAACTATCATCACCACTGACATCCCTTCAGCATTATTTTTCCAGACTTTCCTTTGCACTGGAGTCTCTATAATCCACTACATCTATCCTTTTTCTGCTTTTCTGCCTAATTACATACCAGTGCAGGTTTGTGTATGAGCCGCACACTTGTTAATTTTATGCTTGGCACCAGTGCACTGAATCTCCTTAAGCGTACACTACATGTCTGCTAAGAGCCATGTTTTGCAATGCTGCTCCAGATGTGAGTCTCTGCGCCCCACTGAGGGAGATGAATAGCTGGGGGGGCTGCAGGCTACCTACAGGTTCACATCCTTAATGAGCAGAAGAGTCTGCTGAGAGCGAGATATGATTGATAGCTCAGCAACAGAACTGAAAGGGGGAAATCACAGCGAGGCTTTTGATAAAGACGGTGGGGCGGAGGGGCTCTGGCAGGCGGCAAAGAGAAGGAATCTGGCATCGGACTTGCCCGAGCTGGATGCCAAGAAGCCGTCCACCGTGCTGCAAAAGCCCCGACGCTTCCTCTTGTTACAACCCCTCTCGTCTGTACTGTCTGACCTGGATGTTTCTCCCTGTTTCGTGCCTCACTATATTCCACATAGCACTTTTCACCCCCCTCCAAGGGAAACAAATAGCAAAGGTGGAATTCCTGGCAAGTGACTCCGGATGTTGTTGGCAGCGAGAGGAGGTGAAGCGTATCCAACCCTATTACCAGCCGGCTGCACTCGAAGCCTTTATTTCACCAAAACAGCAGATACAGAAAGGCGGAGGGAGATGATGTTTATTTATTGCCTTCACTCCATTACGCATGCCAAGCTGGAATTTTTTAATCCCATCTGGGGCTAACAGGGTGTTAATAGTCCACCCTGGGAGCAGTGGATGCTTGTGACTCTAAGCCCGAGAAAGCACAGAAATGACATCAAGGAGACAACAGAAGCTCAGGAATGAGCTAAATCGCCTAAAAGCCTGTCCTTTCAGAAGGCAGCAGTAATACAGGCAACCGCCACTTCAGGATTTGCAGCCAAGAGCAGTCGCCACAAAAATAATGAAGTGAGGCTGGATGGGTGCCAGGAGAGTGGCTGGTTATGTCAGCCTGCGTAATGTGTAGGACCTGGGTGTCTGTCATGTCACACCAGTGAGCTATTGAGCGCCCCGGTTCTCATTAATCCGGCAGGTAGCAAGATCTATATCAGGTTTATCCAATAGTTTACTCAGGTCGGTAAAATCACGCACACAATTCAGGAGGACGCACAAAAACAGTTTCAATAAACATTTTCCATTCACAACTTAACATGTAGCACATTAAAACAAAATCATAAGCTACTGTTTAACAAGCAGACTGAAAACAAGGACCGCGCAGTGATTCAAAAACGAACCCAGACCGTTTACTACTTTATTTTAAGAGCCTACTTTTACTTTCCAGCGCCGGGATCCTGAGCACGTTCACACATTAGAGCGAGCAGATATGATCTTACCTGACTTGAATTGTTTTGACCTCGTCCTCGGCTCCACACTTGCTTTGTGGTAACGGCAGGAATCCAAGGTGCGTTAATGAAAAACGAAAAAAAAAAAAACAACAACTACTAAATAAATACTACCGCGTCCTCCGGCGGCTCTGCCTCGGTCTAATTTTAGACTCCTGGCAGACACGCGAGGCGCACAGGCGGGTTTAAATACTACTTGTGTAATTACCAGTTAATTAGCGACTTGTCTACATACTAATCAGTGAGCGCGCGCCGTTTTTCTTACTGCACCCGCGCGTTTTCCTAGACGGCAAAGGTTGACAGATGCCGCAGCTGTTTTATTTGATGTTTTCTTGTCTTCTCTTCGGCGGAGGGATAAAGGCGAGCCCCGGCTCTCTCTGTGGTAGTCCATTCACGGTGGTTCTCCGCGCAGAGGGTCCCGAGCTGCTCCCGTCGGTTGACAGTTAATATGAACGTGCGTCGGAGAGAAAACAACAGCAGCAGCGCCGCAGCTCCATCCCGACCAGTCAACTACTGCTGAGGAGTTCACGGCTTGCTCGGAACTTCCCCCACTCTCCCGTTCTCAGTGACTTATCGCGCCCGCGTTATTGTATGTCGATTAATTTGTTATTTGTTTTGCAAAAAGCACCCACAGAAGAGCGTTTTTATTACCACGTGATAGGGCCGTGGCTGGGTTGTTATGTGGGGGATCCCTGGGTACAAATTAAAAGTCAGCCAAATCCAGTGGCATGTCCACGTGGTCGAGACGACCTGCCGAAGTTCAAAGCCACCATCAGAATGAGGAAGAAAGGTGATTTAAGTGGGTTTGAACGTGGCGTGGTTGTTGGTGCCAGATGGGCTGGTCTGAGTGTTTCAGAAACTGCTGATCTACTGGAATTTCCCAGCACGGTCATCTCTAGGGTTTTCAGAAAACGGTCAGAGAAAGAGAAAATATCCAGTGAGCAGCACTTCTCTGGAAGATGCCAGAGGTTAGAGGAAAATGGCCAGATTGCTTTGAGCTGATAGGAAAGCAACAGCAACTCAGATAACCACAAGTTACAACAAAGTTTTGCAGAAGAGCATCTCTGAACACATAACACATCGTAAAACATTGAAGCGGACGCACTCGAGCTGCAGAAGAGCACACTAGGTGTCACTCCTGCCAGCCAAGAACAGGGAACTTAGGCTAAATTGTACACACTGCCCGGTTTGATGAGTGGTGATTTCTGCTGGAACATTTGGATGGCAGGGGCAGCATGTGGTGCAAACAACATGAAAGAATAAATCCATCGTGCCTTGTATCAATGGCTTACAGTGCTGCTGCTGCTGCTGTAATCATGTTTTTTGGCACACTT